>NW_024070211.1:70580703-70901490 GCF_014754425.2 Oryx dammah
CCAAAGCAAAAACAATACCCCCCCCCCAAAAAAAAAAGAAAGAAAAAAAACCAGTTGTGAATGTGACTGGTGATGGAAGTAAAGTCTGATGCTGTAAACAGCAATGTAGCATAGGAATCTGGAATGTTAGGTCCATGAATCAAGGCAAATTGGAAGTGGTCAAACAGGAAATGGCAAGAGTGAACATCAACATTGTAGGAATCAGCAAACTAAAATGGACTGGAATGGGTGAATTTAACTCAGATGACCATTATATCTGCTACTGTGGGCAGGAATCCCTTGGAAGAAATGGAGTAGCCTTCATAGTCAACAAGAGTCCAAAATGCAGTACTTGGATGCAATCTCAAAAATTACAGAATGATCTTTGCTAGTTTCCAAGGCAAACCATTCAATATCACAGTAATCCAAGTCTATGCCCTGACCAGTAATGCTGAAGAAGCTGAAGTTGAATGATTCTGTGAAGACCTACAAAACCTTCTAGAACTAACACCCCAAAAAGATGTCCTTTTCATTATAGTGGACTGGGATGCAAAACTAGGAAGGCAAGAAATACCTGGAGTAACAGGCAAATTTGGCCTTGGAGTACAGCATGAAGCAGGACAAAGGCTAATAGAGTTTTTCAAGAGAATTCACTGGTTATAGCAAACACCCTCTTCCAACAACACAAGAGAAGACCCTACTACACATGGACATCACCAGATGGTCAATACCAAAATCAGATGGATTATACTCTTTGTAGCCGAAGATGGAGAAGCTCTATACAGTCAGCAAAAACAAGACCTGGAGCTGACTGTGGCTCAAATCATGAACACTTTATTGTCAAATTCAGACTTAAATTGAAGAAAGTATGGAAAGACTTAAATTGAAGAAAGCTAGACCATTCAGGTATCACCTAAATCACAGTGGAAGTGACAAATAGATTTAAGGGATTAGATCTGATAGAGTGCCTGAAGAACTATGGACAGAGGTTTGTGATATAGTACAGGAGGCAGCAATCAAGACCATCCCCAAGAAAATGAAATGCAAAAAGGCAAATTGGTTGTCTGAGGAGGGCTTAGAAATAGCTGAGAAAAGAAGAGAAGTGAAAGGCAAAGGAAAAAAGGAAAGATACACTCATTTGAATGCAGAGTTCCAAAGAATATCAAGGAGAGATAAGAAATCCTTCCTTAGTGATCAGTGCAAAGAAATAGAGGAAAACAATGGAATGGGAAAGACTAGATATCTCTTCAAGAAAATTAGAGATACCAAGGGAACATTTCTTGCAAAAATGGGCACAATTTATTGTGGGTGGAAATGGTATGGACCTAACAGAAGCAGAAGACTTAAGAAGAGGTGGCAAGAATACACAAAAGAACTATACAAAAGTTCTTTGTGTACAAAAGAACTCCAAGACCCAGATGACCACAATGGTGTGATCACTCACCTAGAGCCAGATATCCTGAAATGTGAAGTCAAGTGAACCTTAGGAAGCATCACTATGAACAAAGCTAGTGGAAGTGATGAAATTCCAGTTGAGCTATTTCAAACCCTGAAAGATGCTGTGAAAGCACTGCACTCAGTATTGCAGCAAATTTGGAAAACTCAGCAGTGGCCACAGGACTGGAAAAGGTCAATTTTCATTCCAATCCCTAAGAAAGGCAATGCCAAAAAATGCTTAAACTACTATACAATTGCACTCATCTCACACACTAGCAAAGTAATGCTCAAAATTCTCCAAGCCAGGCTTCAACACTGCGTGAACCATGAACTACCAGATGTTCAAGCTGGATTTAGAAAAGTCAGAGGAACCAGAGATTAAATTGCCAAAATCCACTGGATCATGGAAAAAGCAAGAGAATTCCAGAAAAACATCTACTTCTGCTTTATTGACTATGCCAAAGCTTTTGACTGTGTGGATCACAAAAAACTGTGGAAAAATTCTTCAAGAGATGGGAATACCAGACCACCTGACCTGCCTCTTGAGAAATCTGTTTGCAGGTCAGGAAGCAACAGTTAGAACTGGACATGGAACAACAGACTGGTTCCAAATAGGAAAAGGAGTACGTCAAGGCTGTATATTGTCACCATGTTTATTTAACTTCTATGCAGAGTACATCATGAGAAACGCTGGGCTGGAAGAAGCATAAGCTGGAATCAAGATTGCCAGGAGAAATATCAATAACCTCAGATAGACGGAACACCACCGTTATGGCAGAAAGTAAAGAGGAACTAAAAAGCCTCTTGATGAAAGTGAAAGAGGAGAGTGAAAAAGTTGGCTTAAAGCTCAACATTCAGAAAATGAAGATCATGGCATCTGGTCCCATCACTTCATGGGAAATAGATGGGGAAACAGTAGAAACAGTGTCAGACTTTATTTTTGTGGGCTCCAAAATCACTGCAGATGGTGACTGCAGCCATGAAATTAAAAGATGCTTACTCCTTGGAAGGAAAGTTATGACCAACCTAGATAGCATATTCAAAAGCAGAGATATTACTTTTCCAACAAAGGTCTGTCTAGACAAGGCTATATGGTTTTTCCAGTGGTCATACATGGATGTGAATATTGGACTGTTAAGAAAGCTGAGCACCAAAGAATTGATGCTTTTGAACTGTGGTGTTGGAGAAGACCCTTGAGAGTCCCTTGGGCTCCTAGGAGGTCCAACCAGTCCATTCTAAAGGAGATCAGTCCTGGGTATTCATTGGCAGGACTAATACTAAAGCTGAAACTCCAATACTTTGGCCACCTCATGCGAAGAGTTGACTCATTGGGAAAGACTCTGATGCTGGGAGGGATTGGAGGCAGGAGGAGAAGGGGACGACAGAGGATGAGATGGCTGATGGCATCACCAGCTCGATGGACATGCGTTTGAGTGAACTCTGGGAGTTGGTGATGGACAGGGAGGCCTGGTGTGCTCTGATTCATGGGGTCACAAAGAGCTGGACATGACTGAGCGACTGAACTGAACTGAACTGAACATCACGCGGAATGCCAGGCTGGATGAAGCACAAGCTGGAATTAAGATTGCCGGGAGAAATATCAGTAACCTCAGATATGCAGATGACACCACTCTTATGGCAGAAAGAGAAGAGGAACTAAAGAGCCTCTAGATGAAAGTGAAAGAAGTGAATGAAAAAGCTGACTTAAAACTCAACATTCAGAAAACAAAGATCATGGCATCTGATCTCATCATTTCATGGCAAATAGATTGGGAAACAATGAAACAGTGAGAGACTATTTCTTTGGTTCCAAAATCACTGCAGAATGTAACTACAGCCATGAAATTAAAAGACAGCTGCCCCTTAGAAGAAAAGCTATGACCAACCCAGATAGCATATTAAAAAGCAGAGATACTCACCCTACTCCGGTGGCATCCCAGAGCACAGCGCTGCTCCCCGGCCCCCCATCCCCTCGTATGTGACTGGAGCTTGAGGCGCAGGGCTGGAGACATCGCAGACCAGGAACCTGAGCAGCTCAGAGGCGATGAATAATACCTTTTCAAATCTGCAATAAAAAATGGCCTCCAATAAAACTACACTGCAAAAAATGGGAAAGAAGCAAAATGGAAAGAGTAAAAAAGTTGAAGAGGCAGAACCTGAAGAATTTGTAGTAGAAAAAGTACTGGACTGCCATGTAGTGAATGGGAAGGTGGAATATTTCCTGAAGTGGAAGGGGTTTACAGATGCAGAGAATACTTGGGAACCTGAAGAAAATTTAGATTGTCCAGAGTTAATTGAAGCATTTCTTAATTCTCAAAAAGCTGGTAAAGAAAAAGATGGAACAGAAAGAAAATCTTTGTCTGACAGTGAATATGATGATAGAAAATCAAAGAAGAGTAGAAATGCTGCTGACAAACTGAGAGGTTTTGCCAGAGGTCTTGATCCAGAACCAATAATTGGTGCCACAGACAGCAATGGAGAATTAATGTTCCTCATGAAATGGAAAGATTCCGAAGAGGTGGGCTTCGTAGTGGCAAAAGAGGCAAATATGAAGTGTCCTCAAATTGTAATTGCTTTTTATGAGGAGAGACTAACTTGGCATTCTTGTCTGGAAGATGAGGCTCAATAATTGTTTGCATTGCCTTTTATATATATATTTATATATATATAAAATGTAGGTCTTGGTTTTTTGATTTATTAGTGTGAAGAAATAACTACATTCTAATGAAAATCAGGTTTGATATGTTTGTTTTGAAGTAATAATGGGGAAGTTAACATTGGGTTGTATGGTTGTTGTTTTTTTTCCATCTGTAGCACTGGTTACTTTGAACAAATAAAAGCTTTCTGTAGGAAAGAATTCTTTCCTCCTTCAGTAGGAAAGAATTTGATACCACGGTGTATTATTTCCTCAGCATTAGAGAACAGTTTTTCTAAATGTTGGAGGAAATCTCCATAGTCATTACTCAATCAGAATTTAGAATTTGCATTTTTCAATGGCACCCCACTCCAGTACTCTTGCCTGGGAAATCCCATGGATGGAGGAGCCTGGTAGGCTGCAGTCCATGGGGTCGCTAAGAGTCCGACACAACTGAGCGACTTCACTTTCACTTTTCACTTTCACTTTCATGCATTAGAGAAGGAAATGGCAGCCCACTCCAGTGTTCTTGCCTGGAGAATCCCAGGGATGGGAGAGCCTGCTGGGCTGTTGTCTATGGGGTTGCACAGAGTAGGATACGACTGATGCAACTTAGCAGCAGCAGCAGCATATATGCCTGAGGACCATTCTAAGTTTTTTATATGTGTATACATAAAAGACATATGTAAATGGCTTGGGAGTTAATTTTTTGTTGTGGTTTTTTTTGGTAAATATATTTAAACAACAGCCTTTCATAACCATGGATAAGCCCATGTTCTGGAATTACATCATTTTGAGCAATATAAGAAACAACTTCAACTTAGATTGAAATTTTAAGTCTTAACTTTTCAAATTAAATAATTTTTTAATTAATTAGACAAATTAAAGAGTTTAAATTGGGTAATTTTTTAAAGCATCCCTATCAGAATCTACATCCATATCTGCATATAAATGCAGTTTTATATGCAGAAACCCTGAAAAGAAAATTTGTATCACTATCTACAACCTTCCCAACCAAATGAAAAAAGTAGAAAAATTCTGGTATGTTTTAATATAGCAAAGCAAAACTTAGTTAAATGGACATTGATGGTTCCTTTTGGTGAACCATGTTTTACAAGAAACTGAAGTCTCTGTGCTATATTTAGGAAAGGTTGTGATACATGGGATGTCTCAGATTTGTTCACAGAAACCTAATCCGATAGTTTTAAAATATTGGCAGTTTACAATCTACAAGAATAAATGAGTGAACAAACTTTTCTAATCTATGCTTGACCTACATGATTTTTCAGACTTGACTCCAATCCATTCCTTACATGAAGGCTCAATTTTCTCAGTATTTTGGGTTACTAGTTCAGCAGAAGCCAAGAAAAACATTAACTTTGTAGTAATCAGAATGTTATTCAGCTGTATATTGTTTGCTGCTAAGTCACTTCAGTCATGTCCAACTCTGTATGACCCCACAGACAGCAGCCCACCAGGCTCCCCCATCCCTGGGATTTTTCAGGCAAGAGTACTGGAGTGGGGTGCCATTGCCTTCTCCAGTATATTGTTTACTTTATTGTAAATACTGGTGAATGGTGGTCAATAAATAGTTTTATATTCCTTTAAAAAAAAAAAGCAGAGACATTACTTTGCCAATAAAGGTCCATCTAGTCAAAGCTATCATTTTTCCAATAGTCATGTGTGGATGTGAGAGTTGGACTATAAAGAAATCTGAGCTCGAAAGAACTGATGCTTTTGAACTGTGGTGTTTGAGAAGACTCTTAAGAGTCCCTTGGACTGCAAGGAGATCCCACCAGTCCATCCTAAAGGAAATCGTCCTGAATATTCATAGGAAGGACTGATGCTGAAGCTGAAACTCCAATACTTTGCCCACCTGATATGAAGAACTGACTCACTGGAAAAGACCATGATGCTGGGAAAGACTGAAGGCAGGAGAAGAAGGGGATGACAGAGGATGAGATGGTTTGATGGAATCACCAACTCGATGGACTTGAGCTGTTGGTGTTGGTGATGGACAGGGAAGCCTGGTGTGCTTCAGTCCTTGGTATTGCAAAGAGTTGGACATGACTGAACTGAACTGAACTGACCCTGAGGAAAGAGCAGTAACTTTCAAGATAAAATCCCCTTGTTCTCCATTAGTGGATTTATTGGGGGGCATTTAATCCAGATAGGTCTGCATTTCTTTAGCTGTAAAATGGAGGTTAATACTACTTACCTGGAACTGTAGGAAATGAGATTGCCAAGTTGGAAATGCCCCGTCCGACATGTCTGAGACTCGATAAATGCTGATTCCTTTGGTTGATTCTTCCCTTCCTATTCTCAGGTGGAAAGTAAGGAACTAAACTTAGCATCTTCTTCTTTTTTTTTTTTTTTTAAACTTAGCATCTTCTAAGTTCCTCTCAACTCTCATATTCTATGTGTCTGAAAGTTCTCTAGTTTAAGAGACAATGCCAAACAGTGTTTTTGGTGCTTTATAGAGTGGTGTGGTGGTAACATTGCAAAGACCATAGTTTTGTTTTTTGCTTTTGTTACAGCTTAGCATAGACTCTTAAAGTTTTCAGTCAGATTTATAAAGCAGCATTGAAGAAGTTGTATCTGAACTTGTGATGATTTCTGGATGCTGAGGGTATCAGATAAATGGGTACACTTTTCTAAGTAACTTAGCCTTGTCTCCGCTATGTTGCCTCCTATAAGGCATTCTCAAATATATAGTTTTCATTACCTTCTTTATTTTCAGACAGTGTTAAATAAGCTACAAAACAAATTCAAGCTAAAATTGTAAGCATATAATTTTTATAGCATGAAATTGTTCAATGTTTTAAAAATAATCACTAGTGTATTATTCACTGTTGTGAATTTATAATCTGAAAACTTGGGGATGCTCAAAGCACTGGGCTAAAATACTATTAGATGTGTTGTGCTGTTTAATTCCACCTTAATAAAGGCAATAATCACAGCTAGGGTCCTTTTGCCTCCCCTCTCACCCACCATCTAAATCTATAGAGTAAATATGGGGATAAGAACACATCAGTTCAGTTCAGTTCAGTCACTCAAGTTGTGTCCGACTCTTTGAAACCCCATGAATCGCAGCATGCCAGGCCTCCCTGTTCATCACCAACTCCCAGAGTTCACTCAGACTCACGTCCATCGAGTCAGTGATGCCATCCAGCCATCTCATCCTCGGTCGTCCCCTTCTCCTCCTGCCCCCAATCCCTCCCAGCATCAGAGTCTTTTCCAATGAGTCAACTCTTCGCATGAGATGGCCAAAGTACTGGAGTTTCAGCTTTAGCATCATTCCTTCCAAAGAAATCCCAGGGTTGATCTCCTTCAGAATGGACTGGTTGGATCTCCTTGCAGTCCAAGGGACTCTCAAGAGTCTTCTCCAACACCACAGTTCAAAAGCATCAATTCTTCAGCACTCAGCTTTCTTCACAGTCCAAATCTCACATCCATACATGACTACTGGAAAAACCATAGCCTTGACTAGATGGACCTTAGTTGGCAAAGTAATGTCTCTGCTTTTGAATATGCTATCTAGGTTGGTCATAACTTTTCTTCCAAGGAGTAAGTGTCTTTTAATTTCATGGCTGCAGTCATATAACACAACAAAAAGCATATGCGGCTAATTGGTTGGAGTTTGGAGACATATGTGGAACTTGAATAAAGCATTTGCATCCATCCAGAATGATCTCCTTCAAGTGCAGACTGCTGGGGGTCTGCAAGATGAGCACTGGAGACTTGGGTGGGAGAATTTTCCCCTTATGTTGTAGGCTCTGACTGCATTTGAAATACTATTTTTAAAAACCTGAGCAGAAAGAGGCTAGTAGGAATGCAGATAGAACATTGAGAATGCTAATTCCCTTGGTTAGTATAACATGAAATATCTGATAGTGGCAAAACAACAAAAAGTCAAATGTCAAGATGCAGTGTAAGGTAAAACTTCGTCTAGTATAATCTAAATACATAGATCTAGTATAAATAATACTCAGATTAGTGTTAAGAGATTAGGCAGCAGTATTTTTGTGGGACCAAGAATATGTATTTATTTTGCATTTCTTTGTAGTCACCCTGGCACATTCTTGTGAAAGTTTGTTTTGCACCCAAGATATTTTCTATGCAGTTGACTCTTGAACAGTATAGGTGTTCATCTGAGTATAATTTATCATTGCCTTCTGTATCCATGGTCCCACCACATCTGTATATTCAACCAACCACAGACCTGATAGCCCTGTGTCTTGCTGTGCTTAGTTGCTTCAGTAGTGTCTGACTCTGCGACCCTGTGGACCGTAGCCTGCCAGACTCCTCTGTCCATGGGATTCTCCTGGCAAGAATACTGGAGCGGGTTGCCATTTCCCCCTCCAGAGCATCTTCCCAACCCAGGGATAGAACCCATCTCTTAAGAACCACCATCTCTTAAGTCTCTTGCATTGGTAGGAGGGTTCTTTACCACTAGCACCACTGGGAAGCCCTTATAATCCTGTAGTACTTACTGTTGAACAAAATCCATGTATTAGTGAAGCTGTCCAGTTCAGACCTGAACAGTTGTTCAAGAGTCAACTGTATTAAGATTTTACAGTATATTCTTAATCCCCTTTGGCTAGGAAACTAAAGCTGAAATTATCGTGTGTCAACAAACTATGATTTGTATTTTTACATTAGACAAGAATGCATCATTCTGGTCAAGTTGCCATGTTTTAATTTTATCTGATAGTTCTGTATTGAGTGATCAGCAGCTAAGTGCAAATACTCCCGTTCCTGTAGTAGAGATTATTTTACATAAAAGTCACCTTAATTACTAGACCCAGAAGGCCAGAGGTAATGAAAAGTACTTTAGAAAGATGAAATGTTAATGATAAATTAAAAGGAGTAATCTTAGACAGATTTTCTTAAGTGTAATTTAATGCAGATTTTTGTCTCAGATTTGTTATTAAACTTGATAATTTTATTCTATCTGTTTAATAAAATGAATATTTTCAGATTTTCAGAACTTGGCATATTAAAAATTTTAATATAATTATAAAAATTAATTCTAATTATTATGTTATAAATTCTGTTCTAATACAAGGTCAGAATTATCCCAGTTTTGGAGGCAGTTTGAAAGTGCTTATTTTTAATACTATATGATTTGGGAAAGATTATTTTATAGACTGAATAACCTAATGTAAAATATGTATGATTTATTTTAATGCATTTGTGTAAAATCATTTGTATATTCTTATAGTTTGTAGTTTCTGTTTCAGTAAAAATATGTGAAAAGTTCAGATATATCCTAGTGCAAACCACTATTTGATTTCTAGTTTCCTTTTATTGAAACATTTGCACTTATTCTTTCATGCCTGAATCTCCAAGATATATCTCCTGTGATAAAGTAGACCTTCCTGTAGAACAATGTGGTTCAGCTTTCAGAGACCAAATATTAAGCACAATGAGTTGCATATTATACTTGTCAAGGTCCAAACCCTGGTGGCGCAGATGGTGAAGAATCTGCCTGCAGATTCTTGTGGGAGACATAGGTTCGATCCCTGGGTTGGGAAGATGCCCTGAAGGAGGGCATGGCAACCCACCTCAGTATGGAGAATCCCATGGACAGAGGAGCCTGGCGGCCTACAGTCCATGGGGTTGCAAAGAGTTGAATACAACTGAAGTGACTAATGGAGAAGGCAACAGCACCCCACTCCAGTACTCTTGCCTGGAAAATCCCATGGATGGAGGAGCCTGGTAGGCTGCAGTCCATGGGATCGCTAAGAGTTGGACTTGACTGGGCAACTTCACTTTCACTTTTCAGTTTCATGCATTGGAGAAGGAAATGGCAACCCACTCCAGTGTTCTTGCCTGGAGAATCCCAGGACGGGGAAGCCTGGTGGGCTGCCGTCTATGTGGTTGCACAGAGTTGGACATGATTGAAGCGACTTAGCAGCAGCAGAAGTGACTAAGCACAGCACAGCACAAAGCCAACTCACAAGGTGACGTTTTTGAATAATTACTCTTGGGAAGGTTCCCTGTAGGGAAACAACATTCTATCTCACAGTAAGGCCCTTCCAGTGAGTTTTCCTCCAGACCTGGAACAACTCACTATTTTACTGAGTATTATAACAAGCATTTCCACCCAGAAAACAAAAGCTACTCAATTATTTTAAACAGGGAATTTAAAACAGGATTGATGCTCTTGTGTTAAAAGAGCTGAGAGAACCAGTAAAAGACTGAAGCAGCTTGCAAATAAGCATCAGCAGGAAGCCAATCCTCTCTCTAGATTGGTGGGGCAAAGCCCACAGCCAAGTCTGCAGGAGAAAGGTGAACCTCAACAGAGAAGAGCAGGAGCTGTTCATGTGATACAGCTAGAAACAAGACAAAGACTCTGCTTTCCCTTTTCTTTCTGCCACTGACTCCCACTGCAGGACTTGCCTGGGGGCCAGCTGCCATAAGAGCTTGGACATTGGAGCCTTTGGATGTCAACTTGTCTGAGTTAGAGAGCAGAGGTCACGCAGGCCAGAGTTGGCACAGGCACTAAGTAGCTGGCTTGCACTTGGAGGCCCAATCGTGTGGAAAACATATATCTTTAAAAAACAGAATTACAGTATGTGAAGATGTCATGTACTGTGACAAGAGTACAAGAAACATTCCGAAACCAGGATTGGTTTTGTTCATCTCAAGTCCACTCCAAAAAGAAGAATTGGGGGAAAATGCCTGCCCTGGACATCTGTCATCATTCCCATCCCTCATCCTCCACTTCTCACTGCCATCCTTTCCTCTCTTCCTCAAAAAAACGGCTGCTTTAAAACCAAACATAAATATAGAACATGAAAAACATTTTTTAGTGACTGAGAGTTTAAGAACTAGAGCATTCAGGATAATGTATTCATGGAATTGTTAGAAAGAGAAACTAAAACAATTTCTTAATTTCTTGAAAGACTCTTGAAAGATTGAAAATAGAATCTTAAGGAGATAGTGTTTTCAAATCTTCGCTCTATTTAAAACTCTTCATCTTAATTTTTTTTGAAAAGCCATTAAGCATTTGTCATTTCTCACCATTAGAGATAAATATTTTAAACTGGTTTGCTAACCATAGGATCATTGTTTTATAGTTGGAAGCTTCTCTACAGAATATCTAGTGATAGAATTGGGGTGACCATATATCCCAGTTTGTAGAGGACAGTCCTAGTTCATATCTGTTGTCCTAGTATAATCATTAAGAAGGCTCCAATGAAGAATATAATTTATATTCAAGTAATGATATGCTGGGCTTCCCTGGTGGCTCAGTGGTAAAGAATCTACCCGTCAAGGCAGGAAACACAGGTTTTATCCCTGAGCTGGGAAGATCCCCTAGAGAAGGAAATGGCAACCCACTTTAGTATTCTTGCCTGGGAAATTCCATTGACAGAGAAGGCTGGTGGACTGCAGTTCATGGGGTCAAGAAAGAGTCAGACACAACTTAGCGACTAGAAAACAACAACAACAACAACAATTATATGGCTGCCCTAATGTACTCTATGTTTCCTGACAAGTAGGTTACTGACAGATTTCACATTCTCTGACTCCCAATCTAGTGTTTGTTACTCTAGATCTGTGTGCTTGCATGAAAGAAGCCATATTGATCAACGATCTTGGGTCTTTTGATCAGAAAGGTAACTCCTATCTCGAAGCAGTTTTCCTCTTTGAGAAGAATGCTAGGATGCTTCATGGAGGTAAGTGAAGAACCTGATTATCTGCTTGCTCTATTGGCCCAAATTGTTCTTTATAGGGCCATAAACCATTTATTAAACAAATTAACAAGCAAATTTTTATTTTTCAAGTTTATTGAGGTATAATTGAAAAACTAAGTTGTAGTATGTTTAGAGTATGAGGATTTGATCCATGTATACATTGTGAAAGGATTTCTACTATAAAGTTAATTAACACATCTGTTACCTCACATAGTTAGTTATTTTTTGGTGAGAAAGCTCAAGATCTACTCTCAGCAAATTTCAGTTATACCGTAAATTGTTATCAACCATAGTCACCATGCAATACATTAGATCCTTAGAACTTAACTCATTTTATAACTGAAAGTTCACACCCTTTACCAGCTTCACCCCATCTCCCTCAACTCCCAGCCCTTGGAAACTACTGTTCTACTCTTTGTTGTTGTTATTTTCTTTTTAGATTCTACATATGAGTGGTACCATGCAGTATCTGTCTTTCTTCTGTCTGGATTATTTCAATGCCTTCCAGGTTCATCTGTGTTGCAAAGGGTAGGATTTCCTTCTTGTTGAGGTCTGAATAATATTGCATGTATATATTATACACACACATATATATACACAGACATTTGAGTTTACCTTGGCTATTGTGAATAATGCTGGAACGAACATGGGAATACAGATGTTTCTTTGAGGTAGTGATTTTGTTTTCTTAGGATATATATCTAGAAGTGGAATTCTTGGGTCATATGGTAGTTCTGTTTTTTAATTTATTAGGAAACTGCTTTAATATTTTCCATAGTGGCTGTTGTACCATTTTACATTTCTGCTAACAGTGTACAAAGGTTTCCTTTTTTCTATATATTTACCAACTTCTGTTATCGTGTCTTTTTTTATAAAAGCCATCAGGCTGTGAGGTGATATCTTATTGTAGTTTTGATTTGTATTTCTCTGATGATTAGTGATGCTGACTTTCTTTCCATATACCAATTGAACACTTGCATGTCTTCTTTGGAGAAATGTCTATTCAAGTCCTTTGCCCATTTTAAAATTAAATCATTTGATTTCTTCTGTTATTGAGCTGTATGAGTTCCTTTTGTGTTTTGGATATTTAAAAAGCCATTTTTGACAACCCCACAGCTGACTGCATGCTCAACAGTGAAAAGCTAAAGGTTTTTCTTCCCAAATAAGGATACCTATTCTTACCACTTCTTTTTAACATAATACCGGAAATCCTAGTCAGAGCAATTAGGGAAGAAAGAGAAATGGCATCCAAATCAGAAAAGAGAGAATTAAAATTGCCTCTGTTTGCAGATGACATGGTCTCATATATTGAAAAAAATCCCTAAATATTCTATAAAATCTGTTAGAATTGATAAATGCTTTTAGTAAACCTGTTGGGTACAAAAATTTATATGTAAAAATCAATGTTACTAATTAGCATCCTTTTGTTTCAGCTTGAAGAACTCCCTTAAACATTTCCTGTAAGGCCAATCTAGTGGTAATAAGCTCCTTCAGCTTTTGTCTCTGAAATCTTTATCTCTTCTTTAATTCTAAGGGATCAGTTTGTTGGGTAGAATATTATCGGTTGGCAGCATTTTCAATATGTCATCTCAGTCTCTCCTGGTGTACAAAGTTTCTGCTGAAAAATCCAATGATAGTTGTATGGAGGCTTTTTACCTCCTTGATACCCCTGAGTGTGTGTAGGCTAACTGAAAGTCTGACCTTCAGGCAGCAGCTAGAAAAGTTAGGACTTTAGCTATGCAGTCTAGGCCCTATCAGGAAAAAAACCAAGAGCGGTGTGGCTTTCCTTACTCTGTGCTAAGTCAGATGGAAAAATCACTGAACTGCCTACTTATTTTGTGTGGTCTTGGGGACCTGATGAATACTGAGCCCTGTCAGTTCCCAGAACCAGGTGACTTGGGAGCCAGTTCCTCGAGCAGTTATAACAACTGGATGCTAGATGTGTGGACAAACTCCTTCCAGGAAGAAGCTAGAGACTTGGTTTTACTGGGGAATGAGCCAGGGGAGATGGTGTGGGATGTACCTGCTGCTCTCTCAGGCTCCTGGGAGGATCCTAGTTGACTTCATGCAGGCTGGATAGAAGAAGCTGGATCCTCAGACAGCATGTGGCTGGGAAAGTATGCAGTCAAATTCCTTTCAAGGAGACACTGAAAGATGAGTATTCTTGTCTGCTCCTTTCATACTGAGCTTGGAGGGGATAACTGTGGAAAATGCTTGCTGCCCATTCAAAAACTGCTGTTTTATTTTATATAGTCCTGTGAGACTCATGGATGATGAGTTCCACTGACTTTCAGAGCTAGATGATTTGAGGCACCATCTCTCAGCAGCCATAAAAAAAGTTGTAGCTCTAGATGTATGTACAAGCTCCTTCCAGGGAGAAGCTGGCAACTTGGTTTGATTGTCTGAGCAAGTCAGAGGGAGAAGTGTGTGTGTGTGGGAAGTGTCCCCTGGCACTGATAGGCTCCTGGGAGGATGCCAGCCAGCACTCAGATGTAGCAGCAGCTGGAATAGCCTGCAGTCAGGCTCCTTCCATGGAGAGTGGGAGATGGGCATTTTTGCCTGACCTCTCTGTATTAAGTCTGGGGGTCTAGCCACTGGAAGTGCTCACATGCCTATATAAAACTGCTGCTTTGTTTACCATGGTCCTGTGGGACTTGTGAATGCCATGTTTGGTCAGCTTTTAGAAATAGGTGATTTAAGGACCTGTCCCAGTGTGGCAGCTGTAAAAGTCGGGGCACTAGATATGGGTCCAAACCCTTCTCTCTTTATGGAGAAGCTGGTAGTTGAGGGTCCTCTCCTGATTGTAAGGCATTGTGCCAGGGGTGGGCTTTATGGCAAGAGTGTGTTTCAACCTTTCCTGCCCATTTTGTTGTATTAGTCTCCCAGTGTGTTGTAGTCATTCACCTAGTTTCTGCATTTCTCTTGGGGGGAATTAATCCATGTGTAGCTGTATGTTTGTTGCATCCATGGGAGGAGGGAAAGTTAGGAGCCTCTTACGTAGCCTTCTTGGTGATGTCCACAATGTGACATTCTTATGGGGCCTTTGGGCTGCTCAGACATTCCTCTTGTCTGAGCATCTCCACTTGAATCTTGCCACACACATTTAGTTTTAAATTGGCTTTGAGGAGAAACATCTAGAATGAAATCTAACTACATAGATCCAAATCACCCCAAGAACTGAAGGAATCTAAAACATACAACAAGTACTGCTTTCATAAAGAGTAAGAAAGAGAGAAAAAAAAAAAAGCCTTAACAAGTAAGTAACAACTCTCAAACAAAAAGCAGGTAATCATGCTTTTGTTAAATGATAGACTATGACATCATCTTTAAGTCTTACAGTATTCCAGAATGACCTGGACCATAATCCAGGTGGTGAGTTCTTAAAGTATATATATGACTTTGGTGAGTGCATTTAAAACTTGCTTTAATAAGGGAGCCATTATCATTTCTTAGACCAGGAGACATTTCTGGTATATACCCCCAAAGAATGCAGATAGTTAAGCCTGATACAGAATGACAAACTCCATGAGCCTATGTAGGCTTAGAGTCTTACAAGTAATGTATTTCATGAACAGTGTGGAGAATGTGATCAGATACTTTTAAAAACATCAGTTATTAAACTTTTATAAATATGACACAGAGAAAAAGAGACTGGTCTTGACCATGAGCATTAGTCTGAGCTGTACTAAACCCAATCTGAGAAAAATCCCAGAAGTTTAATCAAGAATATATTGAAATATTTCAACAATCAAATTAAGGATACAACTATGAGACCTTTTCTTTTGGATACATTTAATTCAGAACTATTAACCCTATTTTTCTGGATAGTGTTGAGAAACCACTCAATCTTCGATGTGCTTGTATAACCTGAATTTCCAACTCAGATCTTTTTCTTTCTTGACACGTTAGATGGATTACTTAAACATACCCGCATGAATTTCTTAGCTCAAGTCCTGCTGAATACCAGTGTCCCATGAGATTAATTCAGTGAGTCTTCTGAAACAAAACAAAGCATAAAATCAAAAGCTGATTCCATGGTTGAATAAACTGGGAAACATGCTTACATGTTCCTGCCTCACTGCAGGATCATATGAAAGATTTAACATCCTATGTAAATAAAGACTTCCTGAAGGAGTTGAGGTCCAATTTGCAGTTTTCTTCAAACTTATTTGATCACTGATTCCCCCTGCCCCCCTACCCCATAAACACTTGCTCTTTTTGGCTAAACATCTATCCCTTTATGCAGAGATACTTCCTTTCTACAGAATATGGTTTAGAAATTGCTGATATTGAAGATAGCAAATCACTGACAGCAAATGTCAGGAATCTTTATGTATTTTTATGTGTTGTTTGAGTTTTCGGTAGAAGAAATGTTTTCCTCTTGCGTTAATGAAGGGACTGAATGCACAGCATGTTTTCCTAGCACCGATGGCCAATTTGAGGTGCTCCAGCAAACAACTTTGTGTCCCTAATAAGCACAAAGTATTTTTACCCTCAGCTTATAGTAAAACTTCACACAGCATGAAATTGATAAGCAGTTCAAAAATAATGTCTCCTATCCTTTTAAAATTAGATTCATAAAAACCTGAGGAACCATTGCAATTACTACCAAAATGTTTCAGAGGGCACTAGGTTAATAGAAGCTGGAGAGAAGTGGAAAGGAGATAGATGCTTGTCACCAAGGATAGGACTCTTTGCTACGAGGATTTATAGGGGCAACATTTTGTTATTGGGTATTCATTTTGAAATTGGAATTGTATTTGTTGAATTTTAATCGTAAGCAGGAAAATACATCTTCCTGAATGTAAGAAAACACATTAGCTAATTTGGGCCATAAATGTAAAAGTTGCCCTTAGCATGTGGCATGCAATCATAGGAACACTAACTTTATGATACATTATTTTTCTTTGGTGAAATTTTGCTTTAAAACCTCTTGGATTTAGCAAGAGACAGGAAGGGGATGAAGGTCAAGACCTGGTCATTTTGCAGATGATTACAAGACACACATACACGAACGTGCACACCGATTCATTAAACTTTAACCTTAACATTCAGCAGGAATGTTTGCTGTTAGAAATAATTCTACTTGCATCTTAATCTTGCTTCCTCAATGAGTATGTTAAGTGTTTTGTAAAGTTTACCTTTAAAAACATCATAAATATATTAAAGAGCAATTCTGTAGTTGAAAGCGCTCATTTAATTCAACGAATACTTGCGTGGATTCCTACTGTTGACAAAGCTTCAGTGAACACATTATGAATAAGATCATCTTTAATCTCAAGGAATTTATGATGTTTTGAAGGGAGATGATAAGAAAAGTACCAACAGCAACAAAACAGGTTACAGTAGTAGTTTATGAGGATTGAAAGGAAGCCCATCAAGCGATAAGAAAAAGCTTTACACAGAAAGTGGCTCTTGAGATGGACATTAAAGGATGAAGTCAGACCTTGAGAGGTACGGTTAGTAGGCAGAAGATAACAAAGGGTGCATGGAACTGGAATAATTTGTGAATGAGGAAAAGCCAATCACCAAGTTTAGCAAACATTGCATGGAATAAGTGTTGAAGAGTAATGGGAAATAGAGCTAGGAAAGCAAACTGTGAAGTATTTGTATCAGTCAGCTTGTGTGTGTGTGTGCTCAGTCGTGTCCGACTCTTTGCAACCTCATAGACTGTAGCCCACCCGGCTCTGTCCATGGGATTTTCCAGGCAAGAATACTGGAGTGGGTTGCCATTTCCTACTCCAGAGGATCTTCCCAATTCAGGGACTGAACCTGTGTTTCTTGCACCTCCTGCATTGGGAGGTGGATTCTTTATCAGTCAGCTTAGCAAAGTTAGACTGTGGTAACAAAGGACTCCAAATCACAGCAATGAAGCAAGCTTATTTTTCATTTACATCAGTCTTCCATTGTGGGTTGCCCATAGCTCTGCTCCTTGCATCTTTGTGCTGGGTCCTAGCTGAGAAAGCAGCCCTTATATAGAGTATATTGGTTCCAGTTGAAGAAAAGAGAATATGGCAGAACTCTGCAACAGTGCTCCCAGTGCCTGCCTAAAATAGGCATGTGTTACTTCATATGTTCATTGGCCAAAGCACAGCATATGGCTAAGCCTGCCATCACTGGGGTAGGGACATATAATCCACTTACAGGAAGAGACAGCAGATATTTTGAACAATTTACCAAAGGCTTAAAAGTCAAGAATGGGTTTTTTAGACTTAATTCTTTAAATGTTTAGGAGGTCTGGCAAGTTTCTGAATAAGAGTGTATAGTTTCATTTTTTAAAAATCAGGGCATTTTTTGTATTGCTCCCACATGTATGTGTGTGCATGTGTGTGTGTGTACACATAAAAATTCATGCTCTGGGTACTTGCTTGTTATAAAGGTGGGTTCCAGGATTCCAGAAGGTCTGATTCAGAGGGCCAGTAATCTGCATTTCTCATTAATCTTTTATTTTTTATTATTATTTTTAAATTTTTGATTGGAGAAGACTCTTGAGAGTCTCCTGGACAGGAAGGAGATCAAACAAGTCAATCCTAAAGGAAAGCAACCCTGAATATTCACTGGAAGGACTGATGCTGAAGCTCTAATACTTTGGCCACCTGATGCGAAGAGCCAACTCACTGGGAAAGACCCTGATTCTGGGAAAGATTGAGGGCAGGAGGAGAAGGGGATGACAGAGGATGAGATGGTTGGGTGGCGTCAACGACTCAACGGACATGAGTTTGAGCAACCTCCAGGAGATAGTGCCATTCCTAAGACAAGGAAGCCTGGTGTGCTGCAGTCCATGGGGTTGCAAACTATCAGATGCGACTGAACAACAATAGTTGCTTTGCAAGGTTGTGTCAGTTTCTGTTGCACAGCAAAGTGAATCAGTTATACATATACATATATCCCTGCTTTTTTGCATTTCCTTCCCATTTAGATCATCATGGAGCATTGTGTAGAGTGGAGTAGGGTTTCCTGTGCTATACAGTAAATTCTCATTGTGTGCGTGCTCAGTTGTGTCCCACTCTTTGCTACCTCAGGGACTGTAGCCCACCAGCCTCCTCTGTCCATGGAGTTTTCCAGGCAAGAATACTGGAGTTGGTTGCCATTTCCTACTCCAGGGGATCTTCCTGGCCCAATGATTGAACCTTTATTTCCTGTGTCTCCTGCATTGGCAGGTGAATTCTTTACCACTGAGCCACCTGGGAAACCCCCAGTTTCTCTTTAGTTATCTATTTTGTGCATATTAGTGTATATCCCATGGATGGAGGAGCCTGGTGGGCTGCAGTCCATGGGGTCGCTAAGAGTCAGACACGACTGAGCGACTTCACTTTGACTTTTCACTTTCATGCATTGGAGAAGGAAATGGCAACCCACTCCAGTATTCTTGGCTGGAGAATCCCAGGGACAGGGAGCCTGATGGGCTGCTGTCTATGGGGCCGCACAGAGTTGGACACGACTGAAGCGACTTAGCAGCAGCAGTGTATATATGTCAGTCCCACTTGCCCGATTCATCCCACCTTCCCTTTCCCCCCATTGTTATTCATATGTTTATTCTCTACATCTGTGTCTCTATTCTGCTGTATAAATAAGATCATCTGTATCAATTTTTTCAGATTCCACACAACCATCTGAGCCACCAGGGAAGCAGTTATATGCATTAATATATAGTATTTGTTTTTCTCTTTCTGACTTACTTCACTCTGACAGTCTCCAGGAATCTGTATTTTAAGCAAGTTATCTGGGAAATAGTATGTAGATGGACAATGGACCGCCTTGTAAGAAACCTGGGATTGAGAAATGAGTGGGGAGAGCACAAGTGCAGACGAGGTGGGTCAGTGAGCGAGAGGATATCAGGTTGTCTGTGGTGCAAGGCCATGATGCACTTGTGGTACACACAGTAAGCGGCCAGTACAGAGGCAGACAGACACACTAAAAGAGCTGGAACTAGAACTACCCAAGAGGAAACTGGAAAGTCATGAAAGGAACAAATCTCCTTAGGAAGTGAGATATCAAGGGATTTAGCTCTTCGCTGAGAAAAAGTGAAGCCCATCTGATGCCAGAAAGAGTTGCAAGCTAGAGGAAGGCAGAGGTAATAATCTGGAAGTCACAGGAAATGTTTTGTTTTTAAAGAAGCTGTTGAAGAAAAATGTCTACTAAAACCTTCCACATAAATTTGTTTTTTGCATTAGGCCAGCAGGGGTCACTATGGTAGCACATATGCTGATATTAATAGTTGGGCTCAGCTTTCTAGACTCCCCCTCCCCTCCCCATCTCCCCGCAACACCAGTTCTTACTGAATAGGATTCTTTTTTAATTTCTTTTTATTTGAGATTTTTATTTTATATTAGGGTATAGCCGATTAACAGTGTTGTGCTGGTTTCTGGTGACAGCGAAGGGATTCAGTCATACATGTTTCCATTCTCCCCTTAGTTCCCCTTCCCTTGAATAAGATTCTTAGCCTGACCTATAGTGCAGTCTTTTGGGAGCTTCATTTATTACTTTTATAGCTATGAACCTTCATAGAAAGAACTTTTAAAGTTTCTCTTTAATTATTAAGGCATCTAGGTTTTTTTTGTTTTTTTTGTTTTTTGTTTTTTTTTTTAAAGCTGCCAATTCTCATAGTCAAAAAGAAAATAATTCTGTGGAGCTTAAGGGAATTATTACCCATTTATTGACTTCACTTGAGGCATAGAGTGGAGATTAGAAGAGAGAGGAGAAAAGACAAAGGAAAGAGAAAAGTGCATTTGTAGCATGACTCCTAGGAGGGTAATCTTTGGGTTACAGGCTTCTTTATACTTTTTGTTAGATGGTGTCTGATTGCCTTCCAGGGACTGTGCCAATTAATTTTTTTCACTAATAGTGCAAGGATCTTATTTCTTAATATCTCTGAAAACCTGCTGTATAAATAAGCTTTTTTAATATTTGCCACTCTGACAGAGGAAATATGAAGTGTGGGGGTAGTTTTAAGATACATTTTTCTTTTGTGGGAGGAGAGATTTTTCACATTTTAATCTTATTTTTACATTTTTTAAATGCACTATATTTTCATGTCTTGTTCTCCAGTGTATTACTGTTCTTCCACTTATTGATTTGTAGAAACTCTTTTTATGAGATAAAAAGATTTAGTTGACAGTAAAATAAATAGTGCTTTTCCATAAATAATGATGAATGATTTTCAAAGCATTCCCTGCCCCTGCCTGCTCACTTGATTCACTAATCACATAACTTGTTAACAAAACAAATTGGGTGTCTAAGACTACTGTGCGTGTGGTTTTTTTTTAAATTTCTGGCTGCATCATACAGGCAGGCCCTCAGTAGTGAAAGCATGGAGTACTAACCACTGGACTGCTGGGGAGTCCTGAAACTACTGTTTTAAAGCACCTTTGGGTAAGTCTGTAGAATTGTTTTCCTGAAGACCAGCCCATTTCTTTCATTTTATAGTTCATTTTAATATGGAGAAAAGCCAAGAGTTAAATGGTGACAAATCAGATGAAAATGCTGGTTGGCACATTCTTGCTGATTGAACATTTCCCAGTGGCTGGTGGTGCTCTCAGATTCCCAGTGCTTCAAATGGAGTGTTTTCAGGAAATGTCTTGGATGTGCTGGACCCGTGGTGATGACTGTCATGGTTCAGCAGGCCCTCCAGTAGATAATCATGAAAGCCTGGCTTTTGCTATCCTGCCATGTTAGGTAACTAGATTCCTTCGTAATTAAATTATGTTATTTTATAGCAGCTTGAGATATAATTCATATGCCACCCCATCTACTCATTTGAGGTCCACAATTCTGTGGTTTTTATTCACAGAGCTGTGCAACCATCACCACAGTCAATTTTAGAATTTTTCATCCATCCCTTTGATGTTGCCCTCCCATTCCCCTCACCTCCCTACCCTAATCAATCACAAATCTACTTTCTATCTTTATATGTTTGCCTATTCAGGGCATTTCATATAAATGGAATCATAATATGTGGTGTGACTGGCTTCTTTCACTTAAAACAATGTTTTCAAGATTCATCTCTGTCATGGTGTGTATCTGTACTTCATTTCTTTCTTTGGTCAAATGACATTCCATTGTATAGAAATGCTACAGTGTGTTTATCTGTTAAGCAATTGATGGACATTTGGGTTGTTTCCATCTTTTGGTTATTATGAATAACACTACTATGAATATTCATGCATAAGTTTTAGTGTGGACATAGGTTTTCATTTCTCTTGGGAATATTCCTAAAAAGTAGAATTGTTGAGTCAAGTGGTAACTCTGTGTTTAATGTTTGAGGACCTGCCTGACTATTTTCTACTGTGGCTGCACCATTTTACATTTTGACCAGTAATGTGTAAGTGTTTCAATTTCTCCACATCCTCAACAGCACTTATTTTCCTTCCTTCCTCCCCTCCTCCCCATTATAGCCATGTTACTAGGTTGAACTGCTATCTTATTGTGAGGCATTTTTTGTTGTTTTTAGGGTCTATGCTTTAATTTTTGTGTGTGTGTGTATGTGTGGCAAAACATACATAAGATAAAATTTACCATTGCAACCATTTTCAGTGTACATTTCAGGGCCATAAAGTGTATTCAGTTATTGTGCATGATTGCGGATTTGATCTGCATTTCCCTAATGACAAATGATGTTGAGCATCTTTCCTTGTGCTTGTCAGTCATTTGTACATTTTCTTCAGAGAACTACATATATAAGTTTTTTACTCATTCTTAAATTGTGCTATTTGTTTTGTTGCTGAATTGTAACTATTCTTTATATATTTTGCATAATGGATTTTTATCAGATATGAGTGCTAAGTTGCTTCAGTCATGTCCTACTCTGTGACCCCATGGACGAAGTCAGCCAGGCTCCTCTGTCCATGGGATTTCCCAGGCAAGGATACGGGAGTGGGTTGCCATTTCCTTCTCCAGAGGATCTTCCCAACCCATGGATCCAACCTGCCTCTCTTACATCTCCTGCATTGGCAGGTGGGTTCTTTACCACTACCGCCACCTGGGAAGCCCCCCAAGTGGTTGGCAAATATTGTCTCCCATTCTGTGAGTCTTCTTGTAACCTTTTTGATAGTTTTCTCTGATGCAGAAGAGTTTTAAATTTTGATGAAGTTTGATTTATTTATTTTTTTTCTTTTGTGGCTTGTGTTTATAGTATCATATCTAGGAATTCACTGCCAAATCTAAGGTCATGAAGATTTACCCCATGTATTCTAAGAGTTCTATAGTTTGGTTGTTATGTTCAGGTCTTTATTACATTTTGAGTTAATTTTTTTTTAAGATTTATTTCTTTATGGCTGTGCTGGTCTTCTTTGCTGAGCCCTGGCTTTCTCTAGTTGTGGTGAGCAGGGGTTACTCTTTGTTGCATGTGAGGGCTTCTTATTGTGGTGGTTTCTCTTGTTGCAGAGCACAGGCTCTAACATTTGAGTTAATTTTTTTTTTGTATAGTGTGATGTAAGGGCATATACTTTTTAAAAATTCCATGTTATATATTAAAGAAATAAGGCTGCTGCTGCTAAGTCACTTTAGTCGTGTCCGACTCTGTGTGACCCCATAGACGGCAGCCCACCAGGCTCCCTTGTCCCTGGGATTCTCCAGGCAAGAACACTGGAATGGGTTGCCATTTCCTTCTCCAATGCATGAAAGTGAAAAGTCAAAGTGAAGTTGCTCAGTCATGTCCGACTCTTCACAACCCCATGGGCTGACCCCATGGACTGCAGCCCACCAGGCTCCTCTATCCATGGGATTTTCCAGGCAAGAGTACTGGAGTGGGGTGCCGTTGTCTTCTCTGAAAGAAATAAGGCAATTGCTACGAAAAGCAATTTGGCAATGTCTATTACAAATGCATATCCTTCCCAGTTCTACTTCTAGGAATTTATCTTACAGAAACACCCGAAGGATATATGTATACGGTTTTTCATTGAACCTCTTTTAAAAAATGCAAAGCCTCATGACTAACCCAAATGTCCAACAACAGAGACTGTTATATAAATTGTGGAACAAATAGAATATTATGAAGTCATGAAAGAGAATGAAGGAAGCTCTTTATTGACAATTTGGAAGTTTCTCTGAAAAAATAGTATTCATTGAGAAAAGGCAAGGTTTAGAACAGAATATCTTGTGTGTGTAAAAAATTGGGATAAGTATCTATATGCATATTCCTAATGTACATAGAAAGAAACTCTGAAAGTTTTTATAAAAATAAAAAATAGTAGATTCCTGCAGTCAAGGTGGACATTGGGTCCATAGGCAAGTGAGAGAGACTTATTCCTATTACATTGGATTTACTGTTGAAAAATGGAAATGTATTGCCAAGCAATTGGATAAATATAAGTAAATATATATTTATTTACATATAAGTATATAGAAAGCACTTTCTGAAGAAAAGTGGGATGGGTGAGAAAGCCACATTGTCATAAGTATTGCATATAGTTTCCTGCAGTTGAAACTAAGACATTTTATAACCTGTATTTTTTGTATGTGAGTACTTACATATTAAATACAGTCAAACTGTTGCTGATTAAGGTAAGAGTTGTGGTCTTTGGCCATGAAATGAGCAGCATACTGGTCTCCAAGATGCTGAACTAAAAACTCTGACCTCATTCACCCAGTAATGAGCCAACATCACAGAAAAGGTTTGCACATCGACAATTCCAAAGAGAAAAGCTGTCTGGAACCTCTGTCACTGAAAGAACACAAACCTATATGAATACACAGCATCATTGTTTTACCAGTAAGGACCTTGACGCTAAACTACTTACATTCATGTCACCAGGCAATGGGTGGTAGGTGCCCTTGAAAAGCATAACCCTCCCTACCACATTCATGTCTGTCCTTTAGCCTGGAGAAATCAGAGATAAAAACCTCATCCCTGAAGTTCCAGCCATGAAATTAAAAGACCATTTCTCCTTGGAAAAAATGCTATGGCCAACCTAGACAGCATATTAAAAAACAGAAACATTACTTTGCCAACAAAGGTCTGTCTAGTCAAGGCTATGGTTTTTCCAGTAGTCATGTATGGATGTGAGAGTTGGTCTATAGAGAAAACTGAGCGCTGAAGAGATGATGCTTTTGAACTGTGGTGTTGGAGAAGACTCTTAAGAGTCCCTTGGCCTGCAAGAAGACGAAAACAGTCAATCCTAAAGGGAATCAGTCCTGAATATTCATTGGAAGGACTGATGCTGAAGCTGAAACTCCAATACTTAGGCCACCAGATGAGAAGAACTGACTCAGGGAAAAGACCCTGATGCTGGGAAAGATTGAAGGCAGGAGAAGAAGGGGACGACAGAGGATGAGTTGGTTGGATGGAATCACCAACTCATTGGACATGAGTTTGAGCAAGCTCCAGGAATTGGTGATGGACAGGGAAGCCTGGCGTGCTACAGTCCATGGGGTCACAAAGAGTTGGACATGACTGAGAGACTGAACTGAACTGAACTGAGGTTCTACCCAGATTGATTCTAAGTGGCAATTTTGAAGGACTTGCTCTTTAAAAAAAAATTATTTTGTATTGGGGTATACCTGATTACCGAAGAAGGCAATGGCACCCCACTCCAGTACTCTTGCCTGGAAAATCCCATGGACGGAGGAGCCTGGTGGGCTGCAGTCCATGAGGTTGCTAAGAGTCGGACACAACTGAGAGACTTCACTTTGACTTTTCACTTTCATGCACTGGAGAAGGAAATGGCCACCCACTCCAGTGTTCTTGCCTGGAGAATCCCAGGGAAGGGGAGCCTGATGGGCTGCGGGGTCGCACAGAGTCGGACACGACTGAAGCGACTTAGCAGCAGCAGCAGCAGCAGACCTAATTACCTGATAAACAAACAGTGTTGTGACAATGTCAGGTGAACAGTTAAGGGACACAGCCGTTTATACACGTGTATCCATTCTTCCCCAAACTCCCCTTCCATCCAGGCCACCACACAACACTGAGCAGAACTCCATGTGCTGAACAAGAAGTCCTTGTTGGTTATACCTTTTAAACATAGCAGTGTGCATATGTTATGTATATGTATATGTTTGTATATCCCAAATTCCCCAACTATCTCTTCCCCCCACCCTCCCCCCTCCAGCAACCATAAATTCATTGGAGAGCTTGCTCTTGTCTTTAAACATTTCTAAAATTGTCTCCTGGCAATTTTTTCTCAGCTCTTTGAAAAACAGTTGTGGTCATATTCTGTTTTTGTTGAGAGTGCTCTCCTCTTCAATGTGGAATTCTCCATTGAAAATACATTTCCCCTTTGTGACTCTTGGGCTTAGTACTGCGACAGGAGCAAAACTGGTCTCAGACACATGAACTTGAGGCAGGAAACCTCAGAACACACAGTGGTGCTCATGTGCCTTTTATTTCTTTCAATGTGTAGTAGACCAGACAGCCTGTGGTCTCATGTGATTGTGAAAGATTCTGAAAACTGGATTGGCATTCTGGGAACAGATGTCATACATGCAAAAGTTGGAGGTGCATAGTATAAGGAAGGGGTGAGCCAAATGCCTTCCATTTTTATTCTCCTTTGAGTATGAACCAAAAATATCAACTTTGTAAGTGGGAAATGATGAAAAATCATAGTCCTCAGAGAAGTGATTGGGGCAAAGAGGGGCAGATGTGTAAAATAAAATCAAACTTGAGAAAGCAAAATAACTCCAGCAAAATGAAAGAAACTGATCTAAGAGATATAATAAAAATATACTATAAATATAAAATATTATATTTATAATAAAATACCACACAGTTCTGTTCTAACTCTGGATAGAGAGACATCTTTAAAGAGACAAACTCCAGAATAAACCTGAGTCATCAGAAAAGCTCTCAACAAATGAATGGCTTCTTTCAAAGACCTAGGATAAGTGAGCTCAACTGTAACCAGCAACTGAGAGGAAACCTATCTAGCTAAGTGCAAAGCTGCAGACCTTTTCATGCTGGAAGTTCTAGGTACTGTTCGTTCCTGCTCAGGTGGCAGCGAGGTGAAGGACTAGCGGGAGACTTTGAAGTCTTGGTTTGCTATTACCAGAAGTCCCTTTTCTTTTCCAGTATTGCAGGGACTATGAAGAGAAAGAGACTCGCTGTGAGACAGCTGGCAGTTGGGAGGTCCCATCTGAAAATCAGGAGTGAGCTTTGGATGGAAACCAGGCATGTAACCCCACTGTGTTGTTCCCATCGTATGGTTGACTTAAGACCCCACAGGCATCATTTCTACTTCAACTGGACATACAGTTGGACTTTTACTTTATTGTTTAAAAAAGGGTCATTCATTGTACTTTCAGATTGGTGTCACTTACTAACTGCATTTCAACCTCTGTGTTTGAAACTTGGAGGCAGTTGAAAACATTTTGTCACCTCCTATCTCCATGTGTGTGTGCTTAGTCACTCAGTCATGTCTGACTCTGCAACCCCATGGACTGTAGCCCACCAGGGTTCTCCCTCCATGGATTTCCTAGATAAGAATACTGGAGTGGGTTACCATTTCCTCCTCCAGGGGATCTTCCCAACCCAGGGACTGAAACTATATCTCCTGTGTCTCTTGCATTGCTGGTATATTCTTTACCCTCTGAGCCATTGGGTAAGCCCCTATCTCCATAAGTCACTAAAATGTAGCCAGTTTTATCTTGGTGGAGTTAGGCTTTTATTTTTATCTTTGCAGAGGGCTTAAGAGGGAAATGGAAGGACTCTTGTTTAACCTGCTCAGTGCAGGCTTCTTCTTATCTTTCATAAGTAAACCACCAGCCTCTTTCTAAAAATCTCCAGAGATGTGAGCTCACCTCTGCCAAAGGAAGTCCAATTCATTGTTGGGTAATTCTCTGGTTCAATGCATTTTCTTGCATTTCACTGATATTTGCTTCCTTGGCGTTGCCCCACTGAGCAAGGCCAGTTCCTTCTTCTCATGATGGCCCTCAGATAGGAAAGACAGTTTTCATCTTTTGAACACCCTGTGAGCTATTTATAGCCTAGGCAAGTGGTCCTTTTCCTGAGATTGTGGCCCCATCTGCCATACAGGTCTTCAAGTTGTCAGTCTTACCTGCAGTTAAAGTCTTGCACTTTGCTTCTGGGCTTCCTTGGTAGCTCAGCTGGTAAAGAATCCATTTACTTCTAGATTTATCCAAAAGCAGCTTTACTTTTATCAATCACTTGTTGAAAAATAAGCACAGGGTCCCTGTTCTATTAAAACCAATTTCAAGCCAAGGTTTTTTTCCCAGCCAGCCCTCATTTGTCTATAAAACCTCATGACTCTGTCTCTCAACAAGGTTATTCTGCTTTGGTGAGGCCAGCCTGAGCAGTGGTTCCCCAACTCTGCCATCTGTGCTTCTGACCTGAGGCTTCCTGTGGGTTGGTTATCCAGTAAGCTTCAAATTGGCTTCTCCCAGATAAGCGACTGAACTGAACTGAGATCATAATACTGTGTGGCCTTAAGGTTTTACCTTTTCCATAAACCCCATCCTGGACAACACTGGTTTACAACAATTGTGACATGTATTTTGAATTCTTTCTTGTAAGTGAATATCTCAGATAAAGTCCTGTGGGAAACAAACTTGGAAATGGAGATTTGTGTATAGGAAGTTTATGGGGAATATTCTCAGACTGGGAGGAAATAAGGGAAGAAAGATCAGACAGAGGGAAAATTTGAACTGTGATGCAGTGTCAACAGAGGCTTCATCCAAATCATGGAGCTGGTGTGGGCCTGCCCCTCTTCCAAGGCATGGGCAGCCTTTTTTATCCTGTCTGGACCAGTTAGTGAATGTAAACTGTCCCAGGAAGAATTATAAGCCAAGCAGACAGCTTCATTCTGCTGAGAACAATTTCTGGGAAGTGATTTCTGAGTCCTCAAGAAGCAACACTCCAGGAACTGGGAAATGAGTGCCCCAGCCCTGAGGCAGAATTAGGTGACAATCCATAGCATCTCGGCAATGTACAAATAATAACATCCTAGTTTGCACTTGCCCAGATACACGTGAGTTGAGGTGATTGCCAAATACCCTCTGGTAAGAACCACTGTTTAGGTCTTTGGAGGTGGCTCTTGGGGCCTAGGATTGGGATGTTCATTATAACTTAATATAGCAGCGCCTACTGAGAAACTGGTGGATATGGGTTGTAATAGCTAAAGAGAGTTAAAAATGTCATTAATATTGTATGCAGTGTGGATGAACTTTTTGCCTTAAAAATTAGGAAATTTCTATAACTTGATTGTAAGAAAAAAAATGTGTGAATAAAATTCAATAGATTCCAGACTTTGGAGAGTTAATTCATTTAATTTTATTGATAGTATTACTGTGTATATTTATTGACAAGCTACATACAAAAAAATACACAGATCCTAAGGGCACAGCTTGATAAACTTGAGTGAATGCACTCCTCTATCCACTCCAGTATTCTTGCCTGGGAAATTCCACAGACAGAGGAGCCTGGTGAACTACAGTCCGTGTGTGCATGTTAAGTCACTTCAGTTGTGTCCGACTATTTTCAGCCCTATAGACTGTACTGTGCCAGGCTCTTCTGTCCATAGATTCTCCAGGTAAGAATACTGGAGTGGATTGCCAGCCCTCCTCCAGGGGATCTTCCTGACCCAGGGATCAAACCTGTGTCTCCTGTGGCTCCTGCATAGCAGGCAGAATCTTTGCCACAGAGCCACCAGGGAAGCCCAAACCACAGTCCATGGGGTCACAAAAAAGAGTTGGACATGACTTAGCAACTAAACAATTCAGTACCATATCATGAAAGACACGTTTACCATTGCCCAGAAGTCCCCAAGTGACCCCTGTAGTCCCATTCCACTGAGAAGGACAACCTCTATCAACCTCACCATGGTTAGTAAACTTGCTCTTGATGCTTTTATAAATGGATTGTATAGCCTGTAATCTTCAGTGGCTGGCTTTGTTTTCTCTATGTTATGTTTGTGAGAGTCATCTGTGTAGTTGAGATCCATTCATTCTTACTATTGTATAGTACTTCATTATAAATACACCACAGTTTGTTACCAACCAGGGTTCTTGGACTCTTTAATCAATAGGAATTGATAAGAAGCCAGACAAGAAATTTAGGCAAGGCTTTACTGGAACTGGTGCTGAACCAGAGGGGAGGAAATACAAGTAATGGTTACCCTTGTTCACTCCCTGAGTTGGGGAAAGAGGTCAGCTGGTCCCTTACATGGGACGTGGGTAGGGGTGTGTTCAGGGATTGGGCTAAAGGGGTGGCTTAGGTGGTTCACTCACCCCTTTGGTGGTGGTGTATGCAGGGGGTATGTGCAGTACCCTGCTTTTGCTCCTGACTCCTTAGAAGTAGCAATTGGAGTTTTGGTCTTTTTTATAGCTTGTTCATAATTTGCCCCAGCCGGGCATGCATGCAGTTGTTTTTGTCCTTTACAGTCTCTTCATATTCTGGTATTCAAGGAGATGTTTGTAAAGGCGGCAGCACTGCAGCAATGGGTCCCAGGTCCCAGTCTGTCTCACATCCATTCTACAATACCTGGACATTTGGTTGTTTCCAGTTTGGGGTTCTTTTGAATAATGAAGCTATGCACATTCTTGTACCTATGTTTCAGTGAAGAAGTACATACACTTTTGTTGGCCCTGTATTTAGGAATAGAACTGCTGAACTCTAGGTATACATATGATTGGTTTTCATAGATATTGCCAGTTGTCCAAAGTGGTTGTATCAATTTGTAACCAACCAGCAGTGTGTGTGAGTTCTAATTGCTTCACATCCTTGCCACCATGTACTTCTATCTGTTTCTTTCATTTTGGTTATTCTGATGGGTGGTCATGGTTTTAATTCGAATTTTCCTGATAACTAATGAAGCTGAAGCATTCCTTTAATGTTTATTGGGCATTGCACCCAAAAGGTTGCTGAAGTCTTCTGCTCTCTTTTTTTATTGGGTTGTCTGGACAAAGGATTCTTTGTGGTGTGACATTGAGAATATATACTTATTAACCTGTAAAGATGCCCATGATAGAGTAGGAGGAAAGCAAGGATTATAATGGTTATAATGCAACTGATTTAGTAAATCATATTTTTAATTTGGGCTTCTCAGGTGGCACAGTGGTAAAGATCCACCGGCTAATACGGGAGATGCAGGAAACATGGGTTCAATCTCTGGGTCGGGAAGAGCCCCTGGAGGAGGAAATAGCAGCCTACTCCAGTACTCTTGCTGAGGAAATCCCATGGACAGAGGAGAATGTTGAGCTACAGTCCATGGGGTTGCAAAAAGTTGGATATGACAGCACACACACATTTTAAACTTATAATTATATAAACTTGAAGGGTAATACACTAAATTATAAACCACAGCTCACTCTGGTTGGGAAGATTATAGATAATTTTAACTTTCTACAGCTACCCTTATTTGTTATTGTCTAAATTTGTTTCAGTAACAAACATGGATTACTTGTATTATCTGGGAAAAACAACAAAGCTATTTTCATTGGGAAACAAACAATCAAACCGAAAGAGGAAACAAAAGATTGTCAGCATGTGCTGGTTGGCTTAGCCATCAAACCTCTTTCCATCTGGGACTTTTAGAAGCACTGAGGGAAAGTGTCCTTTCTGAGCATGCTTTGAAAGTTTGGGTTAGAAGAAGGGAGTGCAAAAGTGAAGGATAGTTTTCCCTGCCTAATAGCCATGTGCTCCCTGGCCCCCGCTGAGCCCAGGAGATGATCCTGCCATAAAGACTGGCTAATTACTTAAACTGCCTTTCTTAGTGGGAGTGAACCTTCTCAGCACCAGTGACTAAACGTATTTGGTCTGATTGCTGGAGTCCCTGCTGTTAGCTGGGATGAGGAAAGCACATTATTACACAGTTTAAGGGTAATGTCTTTGTTTACATTTTGCAAGGCAAACAGGGTTACTTCCAGTCTTTCCATCCAGAGTTCTACAAAAACCAGGAACGGAAACATGTGATTCTGCCTCCCTCCCTGTCTTGTCCATTTCATTATGTTTGGCCCTACTAATCCATAAACCAAAAATTTAATGTCAAACCAACGCACCCACTAGTACACAGCTTTAAAAAATTTTTGAAGCAATTTCAAATTTATAAAAAAGCTACAGGACTTCCCTCGTGGTCCAGTGGTTGAGCATCTGCCTTCCAATGCAGGGGATGTGGGTTCAATCCCTGTTGGGGGAACTATGATCCCACATGCCATGGAGCAACGAAGCCCATGCATCACAACTAGAGAAAGCCTTCATGCCACCACAAAGACCTAGCAAAGCCAACAACAACAACAACAACAAATTGCAAGTATAGTACAAAATTTTTTTTCATTTTTTTCCTCTCAACAATTTGAGAATAAGTCACCCACAAGATTCTCCATCATTCCAAATATTTTGGTGAATGCTGAGAAGGGCCTCCTCCCACATAACCATGATACACACATTAAAACTGGGAAATTGACACTGACATGTTGCCACCATCCAAATTCAGGTTTTTTCAGTTGTTCCAATAATGTCCTTTATAGCCCAAAGCTGTGGTTAGAGAGGTACACGTTACATTTATCACTGGGTTTCTGAGGACTATGTTGAAAACCTGCACCTCTTTAAGAGCTGAGCAACTATTGGCCAGGTCTCTCTCCCCTTCCCCTGTTGCCCACCCCTCTCCCCTCCTCCCAGGAGTGAGGCCACAGGCTAAACACTGGGCGCTTGCTCTGGAAGGGTGAAGATATAAGAAGAGGAGCATGTTGCTGTCCCAGCAAACAATGTCAGGCTCTGCATGGAAACTGGGGTCGAGACAGGGGTGAGGTGTCAGAGAATCCTCTTGGGGCAGGGACAACATCCAGGGACTATCAGCTTGCTGCTGCTGTTGCTGCTAAGTCGCTTCAGTCAGCTTAGCCCCACGTAAAATTCCCCATCTCCACTGCTTTCTCTTCTCTATACACTGTAGTTCCCCCTTATCCACAGGAGATAGTTCTAAGACCCCCACTGGATACTGGAAACCACGGATAGGGCTGAACCCTACATATGCTATGTTTTTTCCTATAGTAACAGGCAGGTAGCGTTTACACCCTCTGTTCGTGGGACAAAAGTTCACCTCCAGCTGGGACACCACAGGACTGTAGGAGACTTCATTATGTTACTCAGAAGAGCACCATACTTTAAAACGTCTGGATTGTTTGTTTCTGGAATTTTCTATGCAATGTTGACTGCAGGTAACTGAAACTGCAGAAAGCTTAACCACAGATGAGGATAGACTACCAGCTTCTACTGTTGTCTCTCCTTCCCCTGACCCCTACTTGGTTCACCCCCTGCTTTTTATTTTTACAGACTTTCCCACCATTTTACTAAATTCCTCTGTTTCTTTGAAACTTTCTTCCCTAAGAAAACCAGGGAACTCTTAAAAATTGTCTATGGGAAGGTGAGGAACAAAGTTTGCTCTCTATGGCTTTTTAAAATATAGTCTTTATTTTTTTAAGTTATATTAAAGTCTTGCCTGCATGCTCAGTCACTCCATCATGTCTGACTCTTTGCGACCCGTGAACTGTAGCATTCTAGGTTCCTCTGTCCATGGGATTCTCCAGGCAAGAATACTGGAGTGGGTTGCCATTTCCTTCTCCAGGAGATCTTCCTGACCCAGGGATCAAATCTGTATCTCCTGCATTGGCAGGTGGATTCTTTACCACTAAACCACCTGGGAATCTCAATTAATATAAGACAATATATAATAACAACCAAACTAGACTAAAACCAGACATCCTACCTGTTAATAAGTCTACTTTAAGGAGTGAGTAAAAAGGGCAAAATCTATCATGTTTTCTATCTTTATTTTATAAAAATACTGCAGTGTTGATGGATTTGTTGCCTGTGTTTCTTTGAGAGTTGACCACCACTGCATCTTTCTGGGAAGAAGGCAATGGCACCCCACTCTAGCACTCTTGCCTGGAAAATCCCATGGATGGAGGAGCCTGGTAGGCTGTAGTCCATGGGGTTTCGAAGACTCGGACATGACTGAGCGACTTCACTTTCACTTTTCACTTTCATGCATTGGAGAAGGAAATGGCAACCCACTCCAGTGTTTTGCCTGGAGAGTCCCAGGGATGGAGGAGCCTGGTGGGCTTCTGTCTATGGGGTTGCACAGAGTCAGACACTACTGAAGTGACTTAGCAGCAGCAGCAGCATCTTTCTGGCAGGTGAGTCTCATAAAGACATAGAAAAGATTTTTCTCTCTCTTTTTTCAAACTGTGCCAGGCAGCTTGTGGTATCTTAGCTCCCTGATCGGGATGGAACCTATGCCCTCTGCTTTGGAAGCATAGAGTCTTAACCACTGGACCACCAGAAAAATCCCCTATTTTCTCTTTTAAATTCCTTCTAACTTTTCCTCTTCAGGCTCCTTGGGGATGGGTGTTCTATACAAAGTTCTGTCCTGTCCCACTTCCTGTTAATTTTCTTATGATCTCTTTAAATCCCATGACTTCAACCCTGTCCATGATTTCCAAATCTATATCCTTAAAACTGACATCTCTCTGAGCTCAGGGTTACACTTCTGATTGCCTGTCAAACTCAACCAAACTTCCTAGTGATGTTTTATACCCTGAGAACAACTCAGCCTACCAACTTCTGATATGTTATTTTTATCTTTCTGCATTAATTCCCACATCACTTCTTTCTTCGGCATTTAATAAACATATATTATCTTTTCTGTTTCTATCCTAGTGCATTTAAAAATTTTTTAAATTCATTGTAAGATTTTCTTGAGATACAGTTCACATGCAAAAAATTCGACCAGGTATACTGTTCAATTATTTTTGCAAATGGAGAGAGTCGTGCAACTATCTAGTTTTAGGACATTTCCATCAACTCAAAAAGTTCCCTTGTATCCATTTGCAGTTATTTCTCACTCTAACCTCAGACTCAGGCAAGCAGTGATCTGCTTTAGTTCTATAGATGTGCCTTTTCTAGAAATGTCATATAAATGGAACCATACAACATGTTGTCTTTTGTGTCTGGCTGTTTCCATTTAGGATAATGACTTTGAGGTTAATCCATGTTGCAGTATCAGTAGATTGTTCTTTTTTAGTGCTAACTAGCATTTCAGAAGGCAATGGCACCCTACTCCAGTACTCTTGCCTGGAAAATCCCATGGATGGAGGAGCCTGGTAGGCTGCAGTCCCTGGGGTCACTGAGGGTCGGACACGACTGAGCGACTTCACTTTCACTTTTCACTTTCATGCATTGGAGAAGGAAATGGCAGCCCACTCCAGTGTTCTTGCCTGGAGAATCCCAGGGACAGGAGAGCCTGGTGGGCTGCTGTCTATGGGGTCGCACAGAGTTGGACATGACTGAAGCAACTTGGCAGCAGCAGCAGCAGCAGCAGCAGCAGCAGCAGCATTTCACTATACAGATAGACCACACTTCGTGTATCTATTTGCCAGTTGATGGACATTTGGGTTATCTTCAGTTTTGCTTGTTATGAATAATGCTACTTTGAATAGTCACACGTAAGTCTTCCTATAGACATATGCCTGCCTGTGTTCCTTTTCAGTAGATATTTAGAAATACAATTGCTATATTATTTATAAAGTGTATCTTCAACTTTTTAAAAACTTTTCCAACCATTCCCCTAAGTGTACCATTATAGAATCTTGCCAGCACTTGATGTTGTCCCTCTCTTGACTGTAGTTGTTGTCAAAGTGGGTAGAAGTAGTATCTTATTGTGATTTTAATTTGCATTTTCCTAATGAGTAATGATATTGAGCCATTCATATGTTTTCTTGGGTGATACGTCTACTAAAGTCATTTGCGTATTTTAAAATTGCCTTCTAATTATTGAACTGTAAGAATTTTTTGCTTGATCTGGATACAGATCTTTATCAGATACATGATTTACAGATATACTTCCTGTGGTTTATCTTTTTGTTTTTTTGTTGATACCTTTTGAAGAGTGAAAGCTCTAAATTTTGTTGAAGTGCAATTTGTCAGTATTTTCTTTTGTGAATCATGTTTTGGTGTCAATTCTAAGAGTTTTATGCATAACCCAAGGCCACAAAAATTTTATCCTGTTCTTTCTTTTAGACATTTTATGCTTTGACCTCTACACTGAAGCCCATGATCTGTCTATTAATTCCTGTGTCCCCTGTGAGGTAAGGACTAAATGTATTATTTATAATTGCACATGCCTATGCATTATTTAGCACTGTTTGTTGAGAAAAGCTATCTCTTCTACAGCAAATTGTCTTGGCATCTTTCTTTTTTGAAACTAAATTGTAGGGTGATATTTCTGTACTCTTTATTCTGTTTCATTGATTAATATATCCATCTTTATACCAATACTATTTGATTGGTAATTTCATAATAAGTTTTGATATGAGGTAATATGAATCTTTTAATTTTGCTTTTCTTATTCAAACTTCTATTGGCATGTCTAGATCCTTGTATTTTCATATACAGTTTAGGATCAATTTACTAGTTTCTATAAAAACAGCCCTGGTCTATTTGGATAAGGATTTCATTTGAACATACAAATCAATTTGGGCAGAACTGCCATCTTAAAAATACTGTTTTCCAACCTGTGAATATGATATGTGTCTCCATTTATTGAAATCTTTTAAAAGCATTGTTTTGAAGTTCTCAGTGTATGGGTCTTACCCTTATTTTGTTAGTCTTTTGCTTATTATTAGTATTTTTTGCTTATTTGTTAGTATTATTTCTTGCTCAAACCTATTCCTGGGTAAAGGCTTCAGTAGCTTTTTAAATAGAAGTGGTAAGAACAGACATCTTTATCTTGTTCCTGATCTTATTGGGGGGGCGGTGGCAGGAAGACTTCACTCTTTCACCATTAAGTAGAACACAGTAGTAGGATTTTTTAGAAGCTCTTTGTCAGGTTTAAGAAGTTCTGAACTCTGTCTACTTCGTGGAAATTTCTTTTGTTTGCTTGTACTTTAATCATGAATGGGTGTTGAATTTTGCCAAATGATTTTCCTATAGCTGCTGAGATGATCATGTGCTTTTTTTTTTGTCCTTCAATTATATTAATCTGCTATATAATATTAATTGATTTTTAGATGTTAAACCAACCTTATTCTGAGGTAATTCCCACTTGGTCATATGTATAATTAAAATATATGTATTTATGTATTTAGTTTCCTAATACTCTTTTTATAACTTTTGTATCAATTTTTATGAGGGATTTTGGTCTTTAGTTTTCTCTGCTTCTGATACCTTTGTGTTTGATATCTTGATGATAACACTGGACTCATAGAATGAGTTGTGAAGTGTTCGTTCTTTATTCATTGCTATAGGTTGAGTGTGTCCCTTCCTCAAATTCGTGTGCTGAAGTACCAATCACTAATACTTCAGATTATGACCTGATTTGGAGATAGGGTCTTCACAGAGGTAATCAGTGAGATTATTAGAAAGAATGTGTGTTAGTCCCTCAGTCTTGTCTGACTCTTTGCAACCTCGTGGACTGTAGCCCACCAGACTCCTCAGTCCATGGCATTCTCTAGGCAAGAATACTGGAGATTGTTAGTGTGGACCCTAAACTAATATGATTGGTGTCCTTATAAGATGGGGAAATTTGGACAGAGGGAAGACAGATGGTGACTCCTGCCATGAAATGAAAAGACACTTGCTCTTTGGAAGAAAAGTTATTACCAACTAGATAGCATATTAAAAAACAGAGACATTACTTTGCCAACAAAGGTCCATCTAGTCAAAGCTATGGTTTCTCCAGTCATGTATGGATGTGAGAGTTGGACTATAAAGAAAGCTGAGTGCCAAAGAATTGATGCTTTTGAACTGTGGTGTTGGAGAAGACTCTTGAGAGTCCCTTGGACTGCAAGGAGATCCAACCAGTCCATCCTAAAGCAGATCAGTCCTGAATATTCATTGGAAGAACTGATGCTGAAGCTGAAACTCCAGTACTTTGGCTACCTGATGTGAAGAGCTGACTCATTGGAAAAGACCCTGATGCTGGGAAAGATTGAAGGCAGGAGGTGAAGGGGATGACAGAGGATGAGATGGTTGGATGGCATCACTGTCTCAATAGACATGAGTTTGAATAAACTCTGGGAGTTGGTGATGGACAGGGAAGCCTGGCATGCTACAGTCCATGGGGTCGTGAAGAGTTGGACACAACTGAGCGACTGAACTGAACTGAAGAGAGTGTGAAGACACGGGCTGTAAACCAGCCATGTGAAAGCTAAGGAGAGAGGCTGGGAACAGACTCTTCCCTCAAGCCTCAAAAGGAATGAGCCTTGCTGGTGCCTTGATCTTAGACTTCCAGTCTCCAGACTGTGAAACAAGATATTTCTGTTGTTTAAGCCATTCAGTTTGGGATACTTTGTTATAGCAGCCCTAGCAAACTAATATATATATTTTCTGAAAGAGTCTGTGTAGGGTTGGTATTATTTCTTCTTTAAAGATGTGATAAAATTTACCAGTAATATCACCCAATCCTGGGCTTTTCTTGTGGGAGGATTTTAAATTACTAATTCATTTTTAATTTGTTATTGATCTTTTCATATTTTTAGTTTCTTATTGGGTCAATTTTGGTAATTTTGTCTTTCTAGGAGTTTATCCATTTCATTGAAATTGTGTAATTTGCTGGCATTCAGATGTTCATAATATTCTCTGATAATTCTTTTAATTTCTGTTAATCAGAAGTTATGTCCCTCTTTGAGCCTTGATTTTAGTAATATGTATTTTATGTTTTTTCTTTGTCAGTCTAGTGAAAGTTTTCACTTTTATTCAGTTTTCAAAGAATCAACTTGATTTTGTTTTTCTTTTTTCTTTTATTTATTTCTATTCTGATCTTATTGTTTCCTTCCATGCAATTACTTTAGGTTTGATATACTCTTCTTTTTGCACCTTAGATTATTGATTATATATCTTCTAATTTAAGCATTCAATGCTATAAATTTTCTTCTAAGCATTGCATTGGCTGCACTCATACATTTTAGTATGTTTGGTTTTGTTTGAAATATTTCCTAATTAATCTCGTGATTTCTTCTCTGACTCATGGGTTATTTAGAAATATACTTTTCAAAGTTCCGAAGGTTTCCCAAATTTCTGTTGCTGATTTTTAAGTTAGCTCTCTCATGGTTAAAGAATGTATTTTGTATGATTTTAATCCTTTTAAGTTTCTTGAGATTTTATAATTTAACATATAATTTATCCTGGAAAATGTTCTATGTGAGTTGAAACCATTGTATAATCTTCTATATTTGTTACTTGGGTACAGTTGGATGATAGTTATTTACATCTTCTATATCATTATTCATTTTATTTCTAGTTTAATTGCTGAGAAAAAAGATTTGATATCTCTAACTATAATTAACAAATTATTTATTTATGTTCTGTCAATATATGTTTCATGTATTCAGCACCCTTATTAGGTACCTATATGTTTAGAATTCTTACAGATTCCTGGTGATTTGATCCTTTTCTCATTATGTTATATACTTCTTTATCTCTAGTAGTATTTTTTGTCTTAAATTCTATTTTTTTATGATATTAATGTTGGTATTTGCAATCACTTTGCATAGTGTATATGTTTTTCCCATTCTTTTTCTTTCGATCTATTTGTGTCTTTGAATCTAAAGCTCTTGAAGACAGTGTGCAGTTGGAACTTGCTTTTTTTAAGCCATGTTGATGATGATTGCCTGTTGGTTAAAACTGTTCAATTCATGCACACTTAATATAATTTTTGATACACTCAGATTTATGTATCCTATTTTGCTTTCTGTTTGTCATCTATATTTTGTTCTTCTGTTTCTCTTTGGCTGCCTTCTTCTGTGTTCAGTTCAGTCGCTCAGTCGTGTCCGACTCTTTGAGACCCCATGAATCGCAGCACGCCAGGCCTCCCTACCCATCACCAACTCTCGGAGTTCACTCAGACTCACATCCATTGAGCTGATGATGCCATCCAGCCATCTCATCCTCTGTCATCCCCTTCTCCTCCTGCCCCCAATCCCTCCCAGCATCAGAGTCTTTTCCAATGAGTCAACTCTTCACATGAGGTGGCCAAAGTACTGGAGTTTCAGCTTCAGCATCATTCCTTCCAAAGAAATCCCAGGGTTGATCTCCTTCAGAATGGACTGGTTGGATCTCCTTGCAGTCCCAGGGACTCTCAAGAGTCTTCTCCAACACCACAGTTCAAAAGCATCAATTCTTCGGCACTCAGCTTTCTTCACAGTCCAACTCTCACATCCATATATGGCCACTGGAAAAATCATAGCCTTGACTAGACAGACCTTAGTCAGCGAAGTAATGTCTCTGCTTTTGAATATGCTATCTAGGTTGGTCATAACTTTTCTTCCAAGGAGTAAGCATCTTTAATTTCATGGCTGCAATCACCATCTGCAGTGATTTTGGAGCCCCAAAAAATAAAGTCTGACACTGTTTCCACTGTTTCCCCATCTACTTCCCATGAAGTGATGGGACCGGATGCCATATCTTCGTTTTCTGAATGTTGAGGTTTAAGCCAACTTTTTCACTCTCCACTTTCACTTTCATCAAGAGGCTTTTTAGATCCTCTTTACTTTCTGCCATAAGGGGTGGTATCATCTGCATATCTGAGGTTATTGATATTTCTCCTGGCAATCTTGATTCCAGCTTGTGCTTCTTCCAGCCCAGCGTTTCTCATGATGTACTCTGCATAGAAGTTAAATAAGCAGGGTGACAATATACAGCCTTGACGTACTCCTTTTCCTATTTGGAACCAGTCTGTTGTTCCATGTCCAGTTCTAACTGTTGCTTCCGGACCTGCATACAGATTTCCCAAGAGGCAGGTCAGGTGGTCTGGTATTCCCGTCTCTTGAAGAATTTTCCACAGTGTATTGTGATCCACACAGTCAAAGGCTTTGGCATAGTCAATAAAGCAGACATAGATGTTTTTCTGGAACTCTCTTGCTTTTTCCATGATCCAGCAGATGTTGGCAATTTGATCTCTGGTTCCTCTGCCTTTTCTAAAACCAGCTTGAACATCAGGAAGTTCACAATTCGCGTATTGCTGAAGCCTGGCTTGGAGAATTTTGAGCATTACTTTATTAGCGTGTGAGATGAGTGCAATTGTGCAGTAGTTTGAGCATTCTTTGGCATTGCCTTTCTTTGAGATTGGAATGAAAACTGACCTTTTCCAGTCCTGTGGCCACTGCTGAGTTTTCCAAATTTGCTGGCATATTGAGTGCAGCACTTTCACAGCATCATCTTTCAGGATTTGAAATAGCTCAGCTGGAATTCCATCACCTCCACTAGCTTTGTTCTTAGTGATGCTTTCTAAGGCCCATTTCACTTCACATTCCAGGATGTCTGGCTCTAGATGAGTGATCACACCATCGTGATTATCTGGGTCATGAAGATCTTTTTTATACAGTTCTTCTGTGTATTCTTGCCACCTCTTCTTAATATCTTCTGCTTCTGTTAGGTCCATACCATTTCTGTCCTTTATTGAGCCCATCTTTGCAGGAAATGTTCCCTTGGTATCTCTAATTTTCTTGGAGAGATCTCTAGTCTTTCCCATTCTGTTGTTTTCCTCGATTTCTTTGCATTGATCGCTTTCTTATCTCTTCTTGCTATTCTTTGGAACTCTGCATTCAGATGCTTATATCTTTCCTTTTCTCCTTTGTTTTTTGCCTCTCTTTTTTCACAGCTATTTGTAAGGCCTCCCCAGACAGCCATTTTGCTTTTTTGCATTTCTTTTCAATGGGCATGGTCTTGATCCCTGTCTCCTGTACAACGTCACGAACATCATTCCATAGTTCATCAGGCACTCTATCAGATATCTTCTGTATTAAACAAATATTTTTAGCATGTCATTTTAACTTCTGTGTTTTATTAACCATTTTTTAAATTAATTTTCTTAGTGGTACTCTAGGTTACAATATATATGTAAATGTATTACAACCTGTTTCAGTTTAATGACCATTTTGGTACAACACAACAACCTGGTTCCAATATAGCTCGAGTTCATTCTCCCTCTTTTGTGCTATTATTGCCAGGTATATTATATCTATATATGATACATATATATATATAAAAACCCAGCAGTACAGAATTATAATTATTGCTTTATACCATCACTTTTTAAAGGAAATTCAGGGAGAGGAAATAATACCTTTATACAGTCTTTTATGTTTATGCAATATTTATAATTTTAAATGCTCTTCATTTCTGTGAATTCAAGTTACAATCTGACATCATTTTGTTTTTTTTTAGTCTGAAAATCTTCCTTTAGTGTTTCTTAGGAGAAAGTTCTGATAGCTATAAATTCTCAGTTTTTGTTTATCTTTGAGTGACTTTATTTTGCCTTTAATTTTGAAAGATAGTTTTGCTGGATATATTAGTTAAGAGTCTTTCTTTCAGCATCTTGAATATGTCATGCTACTGCCTTGTGGCCTCCATTTTTTCTGATGAAAACTCAGCTGATGTACATGTTGTTCTCCTATATATGATAGTCATTTTTCTCTTACTGAACTCAAGATTTTCTCATTGTCTTTGGCTTTCAGCTATTTGACTATAATGTGGGAATCTCTGTGTTTATCTTACTTAGGTTTGTTGGATTCCTTAAACCTGCCAATCAATGATTTTCAGCAAGTTTGGGAAGTTTTCAAGAATTATTACTTTAAATTACTTTTTACCTCTTTTTCTCTCTTCTCTCTTTTAGGACTCCTAATTCATATATGTTGGAGTTCTTTCTGTTGTCCTAAGGATTTTTATGCTGCTGCTGCTGCTGCTAAATCACTTCAGTCATGTTCAACTCTTAGCAACTCCATGGACTACAGCCTACCAGGCTCCTCTGTCCATGGGAGTTTCCAGGCAAGAGTACTGGAGTGGGTTGCCATTGCCTTCTCCGAGGGTTTTTATGAGTCTGTTCATTTTCCTTCAATCTTTCTTCTCTGTGTTGTTCTCAAAGGATAATATCTATTAACCTATCTTAAAATTTATGAGTTTCTCCTTTTGTCATCTCACACCTACTCTCAAGCTCATTTTTCATTTTGTTAAACTTTTCAACTCTTAATTTTCATTTGGTTCTTTTTATAGTTTATATTTCTCTTTTAAGATTTTCTATTATCAGTTGTTATAATTATATTTCCCTTTAATTCTTTTAACATAATTCTTTTCCCTTTAATTCTTTGTGTATAGTTTTAATACCTGCTTTGATGTCTTTGTCTGGTATTTTTAATATCTGGGCACAGTCAGAATTAATTTGTATTGACTGCTTTTATTCCTGACCATGATCACACTTTTCTATTACTGTGTTTCATAATTTTTGTTGAGATCTGACATCTTAGGTAATACATTGATTTTCCCCCTGAGGTTTCTGATTATAACCATAAGATTCTCTTTTCTTTCTTTTTTTTTCAAATTTTTCCTGTAAATGATAGTCTGTCTCTTTGTGGAATGTGGCCACTAATGTCTTTCTTTTTTATTTAATTTTTTGGCCCAAATTCCTTGCGGTCACAACAGTGTCTGCTTAGTGATCAACCAAAGATTTAGGCAGAAGTTGTGCTCACCTACCTTGAGTCTGTAAATATTCTATCTCTGCTAATCAATCTGTTTGTGGGTTGGAGAGTACATTCAAAGTTAAGCCAGTTTTCAAGTCTGCCTTGCCTTTCAATTTACATCAAGCTCTCTCAAGTCTCCCCTGCTCACGTGTAGTTCCCTAGTTAGTCAAAGATACGTGGAGCATTTACTTAGCCCTCTTAAAGCTTTCTCATTCCTAGCATCTTCTGATAAACTCTTTGGCTGGCCTGCCACTTGCCCTAAATGAAACCACCACTGCAGACTAGCAAATCTGTAAGTTTTCTCCATTCTGTCTTTCTTTGTTCTTTTTCTTATCATTTCACTACTTTAGCTAACAATACTACTAGTGAGGAGGCATCCCCAGTGGCTCAGCAGGTAAAGTGTGAATGGGAAAGTGAAAGTGTTAGTCCTTCAGTCCTGTCCAACTCTTTGTGATCCCATGAACTGTAGCCTGCCAGGCTCCTCTGTCCACTGAATTCTCCAGACAAGAATACTGGAGTGGGTAGACATACCCTTCTTCAGGGGACCTTCCCAGCCCAGGAATCGAGCCCAGGTCTCCTACATTTGAGACAGATTTTTACCTATGAGCCACCAGGAAGCCCACAGGTAAAGAATCCACCTGTAGTTCAGGAGATACCATTTCCATTCCTGGATTGAGAAGATCCCCTGGAGAAGGAAATGGCAGCCCACTCCAGTATTCTTGCCTGAAAAATCCCTTGGACAGAAGAGCCTAGTGGGCTACAGTCTTTGGGGTCTCAAAGAGGTGGGACAATTGAGAACTAAGTATACAGTACTAGTGAGAGTTTTTACTTTCTGCCCCAAATCAAGTCTGGCCGCCTACAGCAAAGCTGTAGACTTTCTCACCCAACACGGCCCTGGTAGTAAAACCTACTGTTACTGCCAAGTGAGCTCAGTAGAGGATCAGAGCTCCTCCAGCAAGAAGCCTCAGATTCCTGTTGTTATTATCTATGTTTGAGTAGATTTTCATGAATAAACACTTTCCAGTTTCTTGGGGGAGAGTCTTTCAAACTTTCCAGGCCACATAGCTAGATGTATCATCTGTAGTATGTTTATAGTTTTTTGTTGTTGTTGTTGTTTAAATCCTTAATCCTCCTGGAATTTTAATTTTGTTTATAGCTTGAGACAGAGGTCTTAGTTCATTGTTTCCCCCCAGATGAATAGACAATTTTCCAAACAACTTTTGGTGAGTAAAACTGGACCCACTCTCACTTGGTTTGTATGTAATTTTTGAATGAGACTAATGTTTTTTGAATTTGTGTATGTTGGTGTAGTTGTGGAAGAAAATGGCATGTAGCTCCTCAAACTGAGTCAACTCAATATGTAAAAGATAAATCTGTATCCGATAAATGAAAGTAATCTGCAGAAAACTTCCCAGAAATTACTACTGTTTAGACTAGATTTGGAGCTGTGTCATGTCTGAATTCAGTCCATTTATGACTCTACTGATTTGGCCTTTACAAGTTGTCTATGTCTTTTCCGCTATAAAACTTCAGTATAACATTTTGATTTGAGCTTTTTTATTATCTGGGTATACTTTTGACAACAATGCAGGGTCCTTAGCATGAGAATCCAGCAGCTCCTTCTCAGCTATCTAGCTATGAGTTATTGGCTCAGGAAAAGGAATGAGATGGAGTCTATTTTTTTTTTAATTTATTGAAGAGCATGGTTGATTTGCATTGTTGTGTTAATTTGTCTTGTACAGCAAAGTGATTCAGTTATACGCATACACTTTTTCACACAGTGTGAAACAATGTGATCCATGGTTTATCACGGGATATTGACTGTAGTTCCCTGTGATATACAGTAGGAACTGTTTGGTTGTTTATTCATTTTACATATAATAAATACATCTGCTAATCTCAAACTCCCAATCTGTCCTCCCCTATCTCCCCATCCTTCTTAGCAATCACAAGTCTGTTCTCTATGTCTGTGAGCCTGTTTCTGTTTTGTAGATAACTGCATTTGTTCATATTTTAGGTTCCCCATATAAGGATATCACATGATACTTATCTTTTTCTTTCTGACTTACTTCTCTTAGTGTGATAATCTCTAGGTCCATCTATGTTGCTACAAATGGCATCATTCTTTTTAATGGCTGAGTAGTATAGTAGTCCATTGTGTATACATATATCACATCTTTATCCATTCATCTGCCAGTGGACGTATAAGTTGTTTCCATGTTTTGGATTTTGTAAATAGTGTTGCACTGAACATTGGGGTGCATGTATTTTTTCGAGCTACAATTTTTTCTGGATATATGCCTTGGAGTGGGATTGCAGGATCATACAGTATTTCTATTTTTAGTTTTCTGAGGAACCTCCAGACTGTTTTCCATAAGGGCTGTGCAAGTTTACAATCCCGGAGGGGATGAAATCTATTCCTGATGCTCATTGAATCTTCTATGTGGTCATCATGTTAAATGTCTCCATGTATATATTAACAGGAAATATTTCAATAGAGCCAGTACTTGGAAAAATTTTTTTCTCTTGAGGGGATAGGAAGATGGACTTACACTGGAGGCTTCAGTCTGCTTTATTTAACCATCTTTTAGAACCAATGGTTTCTACTTGATTTCTTGCAAATTTTTATGGTCATGATCTTGCCTTACAGAGAGATCCAGAAGAGATCAAAGGCTGAAAAAGAGTGGGTAGCTTTGGACACACTTCCAAATAAGTTCCTGTCTCTAATACTTTGAATGAGGTTGGTCTTAGTTGCTGTTGTGTATAAAATTGAGATATTAGTGCTACTGTATAGTAAGATGGGATGTATCTCTCTTGACCTAACACAGTTTCATTCCAAAAATACCATAACAGGGGCTTTCCTGGAGGTCTAGTGGTTGGGAGTCTACTTGCCAATGCAGGGGACACAGGTTGCATCCCTGATTGGGGAGGAGCTAACATGCTGCAGAGCATCTGGTCCTGTGCACCACAACTGCTGAAGCTCTTGGGCCCCAGAGCCTGTGCTCTGCAACAAAAGAAGCAATGGCGATGAGAAGCCTTCATACTGCAACAAAAAGTAGCCCCTGTGCAGCAACAAAGATCTAGCACAGTTAAAAATGAATAAAATAAATCTTAAAAGAAATACCAGGACAAAATAATTGTCAAAATCAAGTCCCAGTAGAAGACTGCCTAACTGCTTAACTCTTTCCAGGAGTAACACATATTGTGATGAGATTTGTAAAAATGTTGCTGCAGATGACACAAATTTCTCAAAATCTTACCAGATTATTACCTTAGACATCATAATATACATTTTTGTCATTAAATGTATTAATGACATCTATTATAATTACTTAGACTTAGTCAATAAGTTCCAGAAAAACATCTATTTCTGCTTTATTGACTATGCCAAAGCCTTTGACTGTGTGGATCACAATCAACTGTGGAAAATTCTGAAAGAGATGGGAATACCAGACCACCTGACCTGCCTCTTCAGAAACCTATATGCAGGTCAGGAAGCAACAGTTAGAACTGGACATGGAACAACAGACTGGCTCCAAATAGGAAAAGGAGTATGTCAAGGCTGTATATTGTCACCCTGCTTATTTAACTTCTATGCCGAGTACATCATGAGAAACGCTGGGCTGGAAGAAGCACAAGCTGGCATCAAGATTGCCAGGAGAAATATCAATAACCTCAGATATGCAGATGATACCACCCTTATGGCAGAAAGTGAAGAGGAACTAAAAAGCCTCTTGATGAAAGTGAAAGAAGAAAGTGAAAAAGCTGGCTTAAAGCTCAGCATTCAGAAAACTAAGATCATGTCATCCGGTCCCATCACTTCATGGGAAGTAGATGGGGAAACAGTGGAAACAGTGTCAGACTTTATTTTGAGGGGCTCCAAAATCACTGCAGATGGTGATTGCAGCCATGAAATTAAAAGACGCTTACTCCTTGGAAGGAAAGTTATGATCAACCTAGATGGCATATTAAAAAGCAGAGACATTCCTTTGCTAACAAAGGTCCATCTAGTCAAGGCTATGGTTTTTCCAGTGGTCATGTATGGATGTGAGAGTTGAACTGTGAAGAAGGCTGAGAGCTGAAGAATTGATGCTTTTGAACTGTGGTGTTGGAGAAGACTCTTGAGAGTCCCTTGGACTGCAAGGAGATCCAACCAGTCCATTCTAAAGGAGATCAGTCCTGGGTGTTCTTTGGAAGGATTGATGCTGAAGCTGAAACTCCAGTACTTTGGCCACCTCATGAGAAGAGTTGACTCATTGGAAAAGACTCTGATGCTGGGAGGGATTGGGGGCAGGAGGAGAAGGGGACAACAGAGGATGAGATGGCTGGATGGCATCACTGACCCGATGGACGTGAGTTTGTGTGAACTCCAGGAGTTGGTGATGGACAGGGAGGCGTGGCGTGCTGCGATTCATAGGGTCACAAAGTGTCAGACACAACTGAGCAACTGAACTGAACTGAGTCAATATTTCAGTACTGATTATCATATCACCAGTTCTGATTTTAGACTAAGCTTGTCAAATTCTTATAAATTTTTAAAAAGATTTATTTATTTTTGTCCATGCTGGGTCTTTGCTGTTCATGTGGGCTTTCTCTAGTTGTGCAAGAGAGGGCTACTCTGTAGTTGTGGTGCACGGGCTCTTATTGTAGCATGTATGCTCAGCATTTGTGGCTCACGGGTTCTAGAACATGGACTCAGTAGTTGGGCACATGGTCTTAGTTGCTCCTCGGCACGTGGGATCTTCAGGACCAGGGATTGAACCCATATCCTTTGTATTGGCAGGCAGATTCTTAGCCAGTGGACCACCAGGGAATCTCTTTATATTAATACTTATGTAAGGAAAAATCAACTTTTGGCAATGATCTTTCATTAAAGACCCTCCCCTCCTTCTGTGACAATTCTTTGTTCATATTTATAAGGATACACTTAAGCACCATGACTCAACATGAGAATGTGTCCTGGGGGTGGAAATGGGGTTTGTCTCTTATGCAGATAAGTCTATCTCCATGATAATTAGGGGCAATTGACCTTTTTTAAAATTTTTGTTTAGTCACTCAGTTGTGTTTGACTCTCTTGTGATACCAGGTGCTGTAGCAGGCCAGGCTCCTCTGTTCATGAGATTTCCCAGGCAAGAATACTGGAGTGGGTTGCCATTTCCTTCTGCAGGGGATCTTCCTGACCCAGGGATCAAAGCTGTGTCTCCTGCATTGACAGGCAGATTCTTTACCACTGAGCCTACAGGGAAGCCTGACAGTGACAGGAAGCATATCATATATAACATATACTCAGTAAATGATATTATCAATATTATTGTCATAGTAATTATTATGTGATTATTATTTTGTGATGTCACTAATGTGAATTTGCTTCAAGGACACAAGCCACCCCTAAATGAAATGGTTGGGTCAGGCTTTTGATTTTGTCAGCTAAGGCCCAGGTAGACCCTAATACAAGGTCACCTCATGTGGCACCACTACACTAGAGTGCTTGGCCCCTACCTGGAAGACCCAGCCGACTTGACTAGTTGCACTGTTATTGTAGTCAAGTACCTAATGCTGAGAGATGTTGTGTGGGCCTTTCAGGGGGAGATTTACATCCAGCGCCATGATTTCCTAGCTTTGTGAACTTAGCAATTAGCTTCATCTCTCAGAGAAACAAGTCTCATGTGTAAAACAGGGATGATGATACCTTGCAGAATTTTTGTTAAAATCTGAGATAATATATAGGAAGTACTTGGTTTACTGTAAGTGCTACATACTGGCATTGTTTAAACACTTTAGTTTAATGACCCCTATCTTGGCGGTTTTATGGGAGGATTTAAAGAAAAATATAATTGTAAAGTATTTGGTACATAATATACCCTTAACAGGGCTTTCTCGGTGGCTCAGCAGTAAAGAATTTGCCTGTGATACAGAAGACACAGGAGATGTGCGTTGGTCCCCGGAGTCAGGAAGATGCCCTGGAGGAGAACATGGCAACACACTCCAGTATTCTTGGAGAATCTCATGGTCAGAGGAGACTCATAGGCTACAGTCCATGGGGTCACAGAGTCAGACATGACTGAAGCAACCAAGCATGCACAGACCCTTAACAATAGGTAGACTCTTCTGTAAATTACAAGGAATACAATTATTTAATGGGCTCCTTTAAGTGTAACTCAGTTTGGAGTTAAGAGACTTGTTTTAGTCTTGGCACTAGGACTCATTCAGTCAGTCAGTTCAGTTGCTCAGTCGTGTCCGACTCTTTGTGACCCCATGAATCATAGCGCGCCAGGCCTCCCTGTCCATCACTAACTCCCGGAGTTCACTCAAACTCATGTCCATCGAGTCGGTGATGCCATCCAACCATCTCATCCTCTGTCGTCCCCTTCTCCTCCTGCCCCCAATCCCTCTCAGCATCAGAGTCTTTTCAAATGAGTCAGTTCTTCACATCAGGTGGCCAAAGTACTGGAGTTTCAGCTTCAGCATCAGTTCTTCCAATGAACACCCAGGACGAATCTCCTTTAGGATGGACTGGTTGGATCTCCTTGCAGTCCAAGGGACTCTCAGGAGTCTTCTCCAACACCACAGTTCAAAAGCATCAATTCTTCGGTGCTCAGCTTTCTTCACAGTCCAACTCTCATACCCATACATGACTACTGGAAAAACCATAGCCTTGACTAGACGGACCTTTGTTGGCAAAGTAATATCTCTGCTTTTGAATATGCTATCTAGGTTGGTCATAACTTTCCTTCCAAGGAGTAAGCATCTTTTAATTTCATGGCTGCAGTCACCATCTGCAGTGATTTTGAAGCCCACAAAAATAAAGTCTGACACTGTTTCCACTGTTTAGCTGTGTGCTTTTGAGCAAAACACTCTGGGCCTCAGTTTCCTCACTCAAAAATGAGATACTTGGGTAAATAAGAAACTAAAATGTCCCTTTTTATACTAAAAAGGATACTTTCTAATGCCTTATAAGGAAGGAGCTTTGGGATCCTGGGGAATATTCCAGAAGCCCAGCTAACACTGACAGGCTAGGATCATTAACTTTGCCAAATGAATGAATTTGTTACAAATGAAAGTGGAAGCAAAATGGTTTATGCTCAGCCAGGTTAATTCACTGAGATATATTTTCTGTGCTCTTGAGTCCTGGAAAAAATTTCACTCGGCTCTTCTGAGCTCTTCCCAAAGAGATTTTTAATGGAGTATTACATGTTTTGCTTCCTTCTCACATCAAAACATTCAGCATACTTTAAATTTAGAAGCAGCCTTTCTTCCTGGTGTTAAGAAAGCAGTGGAGACATCACCTCAATCTTCTTTCTATCTATGAAAGAGCAGTCTGAACCCACCTGCTGTTTTCATTTAAAATATATATATTTATGGAAAACACCTTTTTGCTGGTCAGAAGATCAAGTTTACCTTGAAAGAATCTTTCCTTTTAATTAAAAAGCTGATAATGACATGCTTTTCAAAGCATTTCTTTGAATTAAATACCAGTTGAAATGAGTTGGTGGTGAATGAGAAAGGTTTTCAGTTTTGGGAATTTTGAAATAAATTCTATTAATGGATTATTCAGATGCCTTAGCTGACAGAGGCTTTTTTTTATGATTCACTTATGTGTTTTGGTATGCTCAGTGCCTTGCACTTAGTAGCTCTTGAAATGTTTGTTGATCAAGTAAAGGAATAAAATATCTTCTCATGATCTCCAATGAGAATAGCACAAACTGTCCTCAGTGGGTTAATGGTAGATTCTGTTTTTGATACAAATTAACTAGGCAGACCACTTGGCTTTGGGAAATTGGGTGTGGGGGTAGTTAGGTTGGGATGACACTGGCTTGATCTCTGCATAGGCCTCTTCCTTCAGAAGGAGAACAGAATGGGATAGTGTGGAGGAGAGCTTATCAACCCTTTGTTGTGGAATTTAGCATTAAGTCTTCGGTCCAACTAAGGCCTGGTGGTCACTTCTCTCAGTGGTTTGGTACCAGGTGGTTACATTTGGTATTAAGTTTGGTTATGGGAGCTGGGATTGGCTGAAGTATTGGAAAGAAGTGGAAGTCACAAAAGCGAAAAAATATGAGATTGAAAATGCTTCTATATGTGGGATGGAGCAAGTGAATGATCCTTGACCTCTCATTTGGAACTTGATGATGCTCTTTGTACTGGTCACTTTTCCTCTTGAAGATGCCCCTTTGTTACTGAGTCCAAGCGTGTATTGCTTGCCATACAACAAGCCAATAAATCAAAAGACGAGGTGAGATGATGGGGCAAGGAAGAGCGACTTTATTCAGAAAGCCCACAGACTGACAAGATGGTGGGCTAGTGTCCTAAAGAACCATCTTACCCGTTAAAATTCAGGCTTCTTTTATATTAAAAGGGAGGGGGTGTGGCTGGTGTTTGCAAACTTCTTGGTCCCTGAATCCTTTGTTCTTACAGCTGCCCACCTAAGTCCAGTCACAATGTTTCTGTAAACTTCCAAATAAGACAGATGTTAGCCTCTGCCCTGCAACTTTTTGTCTCTATATGAATAGAACAGAATACATTTAATGGTCAGAGCCTTGAGTATGGACTGTCTTGTATATTTCATGCTGTAGGCCACACTCTTTAACAAGAGGTACAGAACCAGCATGACTAAGCACAGGCAATAGAGAACAAGGGTTATAGCCAAAGAACAGATCCAATATGGAGTCAGGTTTGTTTTCCTGTTGGAGAAGACTCTTGAGAGTCCCTTGGACTGCAAGGAGATCCAACCAGTACATCCTAAAGGAGATCAGTCCTGGGTGTTCATTGGAAGGACTGATGCTGAAGCTGAAACTCCAGTACTTTGGCCACCTCATGCGAAGAACTGACTCATTTGAAAAGACCCTGATGCTGGGAAATATTGAGGGCAGAAGGGGAAGGGGACAACAGAGGATGAGATGGTTGGATGGTATCACTGACTCAATGGACATGAGTTTGGGTAAACTCCGGGAGTTGATGATGGACAGGGAGGCCTGGCGTAATGTGGTTCATGGGGTCTCAAAAAGTCAGACACAACTGAGCAACTGAACTGACTGACTGACTTGTTTTCCTGTTATACCTGCTATTCTAGAAGATTGAGAACATCACTTTATCCTTAGCAGTGGGTATTGCTCTTGGTAGCATGAGGGAACCAGGGTCTGGATGATATGAAGTAGAAGGAAAAGTATTAAACTAGAAGTCATGGCTCAACTGGGAAGCTGTGTGGCTTTGGGAAAATTGTTTAACCTCTCTGGGTCTCTGTGACAACATCTGTAAGGAGAGCAGATTGAGTAGGTTATCTTTTTTATTTGTCAGCATATACTCTTCTGGGTGCCAGGCACTAGGCCAGCATGGGATCCCAAGTTGTGTCAAACACATTCCTGGCTCTTATTCTTGCTGCTAAGGGCTGTAAGTAGTGTTGATAAAAAATACCAACAGGTAAAGAGAAGGAAATGACTACTTCTCTTTGCTAAGGCTAGGCAGATGACATTTTAAGAGTAGAAATTCCCAGGACATTTATTAATTCTATCATCATTGATTTATTCCAGAAATGTTGACTGGGTGTCTACTGTATACAAACAGTATACAGTTGGGAAACAGCCTTTAAAAAAGCAAATAAGCTCTTAACCTCATTCAGCTTAATCTTAAACTGGGGGTTGTAGGGGCAGTTGGGAAGAAGGACTAATCATAGGTAACATTTAGTGAACATTTTGTATTGTCTCATGTAAGGCTTCCCAGCATACCCACAGTGTAGCTTGTATCCCTGTCATACAGTGAGAAAACTGAGGCCCACAGGAATGAAACCATTTGCCAAGCTCACACTAATAAAGACTCAAAACCCATCTCCATCTGTCTTCAGAGTTCCAGCATTTGACTGTGATACAATTTTGAGGGAGGGGAGCCTTCGCTGGCCACAAAGTGGTCACTTATTTTGCGAGCACAGGATACTTCCTTGAGTAACAGCTGATCTCTTTTTAGGAGATCTAACCCCACTCATTGTCAGCCCACTCATTTACTGTACAATCCATATCCCTCCCACCATGGGCTTCAGGGAGGAGGTCCTGACTCAGATGTGGGCTATCAGAGCATGTGTCCTGGGTGCAGTGATTGGCTTAGGGACTGGTTTGTGACCAACCTGCACCAACTGGAATCAGTGCCTGGGCTTTTGCTGGAAATGCTTTTTTTTTTTTTAAGTTCTTGCTGTTTTCCTTGGGATCCTTAGACTGTGGACTGTAAGCCCAGAGCAAGGAGGTGACGGCCTGCTTCACCACCAAAGTGGGAGTGTGCCTGCCAGAGAACACAGTGGACAGACAGGAAAGCAGGGCAGAGTAGCATTTCCAGACAATATCATTTGAACCCTTGGGTCTCGTTTTGCTTGAAATGGGAACTATTCCTGTACTTTTCAGTTCTTTGAACTAAGAAGTTCCTTTTCTCCTCAGATCATCTGGGTTACTGTTAGTTGCAACCATGAGTCTTGAATAATATAGCTTCCCAGAGTATGTGGAGAACATTTCTTTCTTTCTCTTTTTCTCTACCAACCTCACCTAAACTTTTGTTCCTGAGGGTTAAGAGAGTGTACTCTTTCCACTGAGTCTTTTGCAGTGTGCTGTGTCTCAGAAGTCTCTCCCCAGAATCATATATTCCTACACACTAAGTGATGCCAAGCTTCACACACCTGAAGATGGGCAGCTTCCCTGTTGAGCATAACCCAACATCTTTCCCTTTGTTCATCCCAGGACCTCTACTTCTCAGCTCTGGTCCTTTTTCTCATCATGCTGGGACCCTGAACACAGCTCCTCCTGACCTTGGGGTTTCATTGAGAGTCTCTATAATCTCACTGTTGGTAGCAGTGAAGATGGAGGTTGAAGATGACCAGGAGGAATAGCTTCTTCTCTAGTTGTAGTATCCAGGCTCTGAATCCCAGATCCCCACCCCCCAGAGAGCCTGCCTAAAGCAGCCCTGGTCATTGGAGCCTGAAGGTCCAAGGAGGAGTCCTTCCTGCCTTCACCAGCACAGCTTGGACAGGGGTCTCAGCTGTGAAAGATACATTATTCTTACACTTATTAAAATGGTAATATTCAAGATTATTGCAATGAAGTTCAACTCTGTTGCAATGGAAGAGAGACTGAGCTCAAGTCCAAACACAACAAGAACAAGTGGGTTTTAGAGTCAACAAGCAGAGTGAAAGTGCCAGTGCATGGGCAGTTGCTAAGAGGAGACATAAAGGGTAGGGAAATTCTTACTAAACTGAACTATCAGGATTCTTGCTAAAGACTGGCCAAGAATGCAGACACAAAGGTAGTTGATGAGAAACTTGATCAAATATTAAAGATGATCAAATACCAAGGGTGCAGAGATGATTTAGCATGATTCTTTGCCAGGGCTGCCAAGGACAGGGCCCAATAACTAGACTTTGTGGAAAAGAGGGTTCAGAGGAGCCTAACTAAATTTCCGTCAAGGAGAGGGTCTTTGTCACAGCCTTGGCCTTGGATAGTTTGGTATCCTTCTCACCGTCACAAGACTCCCTCTTCCACTAGACTCAGGGTTGGAATTATAGCCAATGCTTCATAATGAGATGCTCAGAATGATCTGTTGAAGGCTCCTGTGTCTAGAGGTTTCTGTAACAGAGTCACCAGCTGCATTATTTAATCAAAGACTTTGAACTCTATACATCTGAACTGCGCAGCTCTGTAGTTCTCAGCACTTAGATGCCTCTGGAGATCTCAGGCATTCAGTCCCCATCAACAAAGCCCCCCTTAACTTGAGACCATTAGCGAGCCCACACATTGATCCTCTGATACTCTCTCCATCTTTCTGCCTTGGTCCCCACCTCCCTTGCAGCATGTATTATGGTACCCCAGCCAGGGGTGAAAGCCTTTCCATTTTTATGAAAGGAAACCCAGAGACGAGTCTCAGTTTTTGGCATGAAGGAGCTTTACAAAGCCTCATTGATCACTACTCCACTGTCTACAAGACGATGTGAGTCTGAGCTCTGCGGGCATCCGCTGTAGCATTTGGGTTGGACCAAAACCTCCAATAAAGTCACTCTAGAAGCCTGACATCCCTTTCTAGAAATGAAGCCATCCTTTTCAGAAATAGTCTGTAAAGTCTAGCTTGCAGGTCAACATCCATGATGTCTGAGAGAAAGCTCTGATGGAAGCCCAGATTTAGGGAGGGTGGGTGAGTCCTGGGAAGAAGGAACATAGCGTGGCAAACCCTGTTCCAAGGATAGCACCCTGAGAGTCACCCTGAAACTAGCTATGGATGGAGAGCTACATGTGTCCTGAAGATCCATCATGTTGAACCCCACAATGTTTAGAGTGCTCTGCACCCTTCCTAAGTGATTTAGAAAAGATATGATCACTGGGGTGGGTTTTCCCTCCCAGCAGGCCCAGTTGAACTCTTCCAGTGACTGGCAGCTGCCCTGTGGGGAGGGAAAGAGCTGCAGAGGATGGATTGCTCAGGGACACAGGCTCACTGTGGAAATACCAGACTCACTCATTGCATGTGTAAGATACACCCTAGGGGTTTCCAGGAATGTGTCAGGCAGGAGAGGAAAATTCTGCAAGAACTGAAATTCTTGACTGTGCAACTTTTGCTTAAAGTTTAGGGAGATTCAGAGCTAGCTAATGGTAATGTGATCACATCAGGGTTACCCTGGAGTGGCTGCCAAGCCTAGGTCACCCTGCGGCTTGGCAGAGGGGCACTGGGGGTGTCCTGAGATATGTATTCATTCTTGGCACAGTGAGTCTAAGATGCAGATTGTTTCTCTCCATGCCCTTCTCCTTTACATGTTTTCCATGCACTAGATCACTGAATGATGGTGCCGGCATTGCAAGAGAACTGGGCTGAGCTGCGGTGCTCTTGGGAGGGGTGGAGGTAGTCACCTCCATATAACTCCATATCCGGACCCTTAAGAAGAGGTGGCCAGTGTGCAGGTATGCCTGCAGGGGGCACCACACAAAATGGTGAGGAAAGTGTTCGGAGCCACAGGTGACAAATGTCTTCTCCTGTAAATCTTTGAGAGCAGACCATGAATGGGACCAGTGAGGAAGACCCTGGTCTTGTAAATGTCAAGAGTGTCCTAATTTATCTTTCTCACTGGTCTCTCAGGAAACCCCAAAACTTTTCTACCAAGGCCTAAAAGACTTCTATTAAAAGGCAAATGAGATTTGATGAGGATTTCCCAATGAGCCCTTACCAACAATTGGCTGACCCTCCTGTCCAAGGAGGGAATTAGCACTCTGAGAAGGGGATGGAGGCAGCTAGATTTGAATGGGAGCAGATGAGAAAATGGTCTCTGCCTGGGTGAAGCTGGGCACGTGGATAAGTTAGAGAAGCCAAAAGAAAATGGCATGGGTGAATTTTTAGGGACATAGAAGAGAGATGAAGAGAGAACTCAGACCAATTTAACCAGTTTTCAGATTCACTTGGGGTGAAACTATTTGTGTTACTTAGCACCAGCCTTTCTGGACATGGTCTGATGCAGTCTGGAGTCAGTTTCCTTTCAGAAACATGGATTTTTGAGAGCCTCATTAGTCCAAGTTACACAGGATCAAGTGTAGTGTCCACAGCCCCCCTCCCTGCCCCGCATCATCTGTCTTCTGGCCCTTTCTGATTAACAAGCTTTGTTCAGATGCATCCAAAGGTGTATTCTGGCTGACCCAGCCAGTCTCCCTAACTGAATGACTGTACCCTTGAACAGAAGGTTGTCTTTTTTTTTTTTGTAATTTATTTGACTGTACTCAGTCTCAGTTGCAGCATGCAGGATCTTTAGTTGCAGCATATAAATGCTTGGCTGAAGCATGTGGAGTCTAGTTCCTCGACCAGGGATGGAACCTGGGCCCCCTACATTGGGAGCACAGAGTCTTAGCCACTGGACTACCAGAGAAGTCCCTGAACAGAGGTCATCTGAAGACCCCGTCATATAGAATCTCTGGCCTGCTAGCCAACTGCAGTAGGCCCTGTATTATAGACAAACCTTACTTTATAAACAGGTAATATGTGAAGTGTTGATATTTCCACCAGCAATTATTTTCAGAATCAAACTCAAACTCAAATTACATTTTTAAATTTAGACTTCCTTTTGAGTTTTCTGAGCAATGCCCTCCCCCACCCAGTGTTTTTCATGAAGGTACAAATAACACACACACACACACCACCTAGTGCTGAGAAGTGAAACTGCAGGGTGTATTTTTGAAAACACTACTGTGTCATGTATGGGTGTGAGAGTTGAACTGTGAAGAAGGGCTGAGCGCCGAAGAATTGATTCTTTTGAACTGTGGTGTTGGAGAAGACTCTTGAGAGTCCCTTGGACTGCAAGGAGAGCCAACCAGTCCATTCTGAAGGAGATCAGCCCTGGGATTTCTTTGGAGGGAATGATGCTGAAGCTGAAACTCCAGTACTTTGGCCACCTCATGCGAAGAGTTGACTCATTGGAAAAGACTCTGATGCTGGGAGGGATTGGGGGCAGGAGGAGAAGGGGACAACCGAGGATGAGATGGCTGGATAGCATCACGGACTCGATGGACGTGAATCTGAGTGAACTCCGGGAGTTGGTGATGGACAGGGAGGCCTACCGTGCTGCGATTCATGGGGTTGCAAAGAGTTGGACACGACTGAGCGACTGAACTGACTGAACTGACTGTGTCAGTGGTGTTGGTTTTGTGAGTATCTGCTCTGGACAGTTATGAAAGAAAAAGTAAGCTATGTTTTGAACATTCTAAATTGACATTTTTCCCGTAGTTTCAGGACATCTAAATTGATCCTCCAATTGATTCTTAATTCTGCAAAGACAAATTAAATATTTAATGCTTAAAGTTACATATATGTTTTATATCGAATTTACAACAGAGTTGTTATACTTTACAGCATTTTATAGAACATTGGAGCCCTTTGGATAGTCAATATGTTGTGTTCATTTATGATAGATTTATAAGGATAGAAGCTTACTTTTGATTTTTTAGTGTAGACACATAGTTATTTCATTATATATTGCTTATTATATATAAAATTTAGTTGATATCAATTTCTTGGCAAGCATGATACCCTCTGGCTGTCTCTCCTCCATATCAGACTCTCCTCCATCTAGCTAAATTCTGTTTTCTACTGTTAGTGTTAGGATGAAATCAAGGACTTCCTAGATAATCAGCCCAAATTGGGATCCCTTAAAATACACGAGAAGTAGTGCATTTTGAACAACAGAAACCAAGAAACTGATATTTCTGAGACATTCTTAATATCACCAAAAATGAACAAATTCTTAAAATCCATTTCTCATGAACTCCAAGGGCTCTCAGCCTTTGGAATCCATCCTTACTGCCCAGAGCCTCAGGCCGGGAGCAAGCTGTGGCTATCTGGAGTGCCATCTTTGGGCTTCTCCTGCCTTGCGGTCCCTAGGTTTCTTGTTTTTGATTTCTTTGGCTTGGCTTCCTCTGTTGTTTTCCAAAGTACCTGGTGGGTGCATGCTTGCAAGAAAGAGAAAATAAGCAGGCTTGGCAAAAACCTTAAAATTGAAATGAACCCACCCCTGAATGTGGGCTGTTTTGTGTGTGGTCACCTTTGAGCTTTGCCTCTGTTAATATCTCAGTGGGGATCTATGTCATAAAACGAGAGCAGTTAGAATTCGTTGTCCATCCCAGAGACAGGATAGGTCTTGAAGATCCCTGGAAACATGGATGTCATCATGTAACATGTTAGTCTTGAGGAATAAGGGCAGCTGTTGATAGATCTGAAATGGTAGAACCCTCTAGAGACTAAATTAGTGGCTGGTAGTTAGCAGTGCAGAACAATACCAAAACATTCTTTTTTCCCTTGAAGATTGGTTTGAAGTGGGGGAGATTTTTATAGGGATAGAAACCACACGCTAGGCTGTAATTGAGCATAATTAGTGCTCTGCATGCAGCAAAGTGCTGGACTTGAGACATCCTACAGAATCCCATTAATTTCTTGATTGAGCTCTACAAAACAGTGCTCCCAACAAGGCCAGAAAGAGCTGTATTTAATCTGCCTGATCTTTAAATGAAGAAATCACTGGCTGTCCAGTTGGTTGATGTTGTTTCCGCCTAACTCTGGGGCCTTGATCTGTAATCCAGGGTTGCATTGCCAACACACTTTATTAGTGTGTTTATCTGTGGTGGTATCTCTTTGCTTTGAAATGATTCCACACAAGAAACCTGAAGTAGACAATGAAAGAATTCATAGGAATGAGTCAAACAAACACCCTAAATGCTGCCAGAATACAAAATAAGTCTTTTGTAATTATCTGGTTATTTCAGGTGAGAGGTGTGGAAACAGCTTAAATTATTTGGGCAATTACTTTTCCCTTTTTATTCAACATGTATAATGGCCCAGACTTCAGAAACCACCCGAAAGGCTCTCATGCATCCAGGACTCTGCTTTATATGGAAGAATGTGGGAATATGATCATTCACTCCTAAATATCACCCTCAAAGTTTATTTCCCAAAGATAACTTAATCATGTCAAAGTGTTCCAAATATTAACGTTAAAAATCTTTCCAAAATATTTATGTCTGGTGTTCTGCCAACATGCATATAATCCATGGGACAGAAGTTAATGTTTACTGATTAAATTTGTCCAAACTTCCAGGGTCATTGCCTTGATTATTAAATCTCACAGTTCATGCTATCACCGTGAATAGGAGTGGAAACTGGGATGTATGCATACTGTCTGCAAGATTTTGTTGGAAGAGGCACTTTTTAAGCAATCAAGCCTACATATTAGGTTTTGTTTTCTACTAGGTCTCTTTGCGTAGAAGGTGATGACACCCCACTCCAATACTCTTGCCTGGAAGATCCCATGGATAGAGGAGACTGGTGGGCTGCAGTCCATGGGGTCTTGAAGAGTCAGACACAACTGAGCGACTTCACTTTCACTTTTCACTTTCATGCATCAGAAAAGGAAATGGCAACCCACTCCAGTGTTCTTGCCTGGAGAATCCCAGGGACAGGGCAGCCTGGTGGGCTGCTGTCTATGGGGTCATACAGAGTCAGACACGACTGAAGTGATTTAGCAGCAGCAGCAGCAGATCTCTTTTGGGCTTCCCTGGTGGCTCAGACGGTAAAGAATTCACCTGAAATACAGGAGACCTGGGTTCGATCACTGGGTTGGGAAGATCCCCTGAAGTAGGGCATGGTAACCCACTCCAGTATTCTTGCCTGGAAGATCCCCATGGACAGAGGAGCCTGGTGGGATACAGTCCATGTGGTCACAAAGAGTCGGACATGGCTGAGTGACTAAGCACAGCACAGATCTCTTTCTCCTCTGAATAGAAAAAATGCCAAATCTCTGGTTAACTGAGGATCCCATATCAGGTACATTTCAGAGAATTTAAGTGTTACTTAATTGTAGGTAGTCCAGAAAAGTCAAATGGCTGTGTAGCTCCAGTGTCTCATCCTGTTACCAAACCAAACTTGGGTCTTCTGGTCCACATGCATCATAGAGCCAATCTACTGACACCAGGTTGTGGTGAAGGAAAGTGCAGCATTTGTTGCAGGTGCCAAGCTGGGAGTACAGGAGGATAATGGTCAAAAGTCCCAAACTCCTTGTTTAGTTTCGCATGTATTAGTTTTCTATTGATGTATAATTAATTACCATCAACATAGTAGATTTAAAGAAAATAGATTTATAGATAGAAAAAACAAATGGTCACCAGTGGAGAGAGGGGAAGGGGTGGGGACAAGACAGAGAAAGGGAATTAAGAGGTACAAACTGCTTATTGGGGTTGACCAAAAAGTTCATTCAGATTCTCCCATAACATCTTACAGAAAAGCCCAAATGAACTTTTTGACCAATCCAATATATATAGAATAAACAAACTATAAGGGTATATTGCACAGCATAAGAGCATAGTCAATATTTTATAATAATGGTAAATGGGCTCTAAACTTTTTTCATATTTTTCCCATTATGGTTAATTACAGGATATTGAATACAGATCCCTGTGCTATACAGTAGGACCTTGTTGTTTATCCATCCCATATATAATAGTTTGTAACCCAGGTAGTTCAGTGGTAAAGAATCCACCTGCAGGAGACACAGGAGATGTGGGTTTTATCCCTGGGTCAGGAATATCCCCTGGAGTATTAAATGGCAACCCACTCCAGTGTTCTTGCCTGGAAAATCCCATAGACAGAGGAGCCTACTTGGCTACAGTCCCAGGAGTGGAAGAGTCAGACATGACTATAAATGCATGCTGGTAATATAATAGTTTGGATCTGCTAATCCCAAATTCCCAATCCATCAACTATACCTCTATAAAAAATATAAAGAACATTAATTTATTATTCAGCTTCCCTGGATTAGACTCCAAGCAAAGCTTAGCTGGGCCCTCTGCTCAGGGTTTTACAGGATTGCAACCCTGGTTTCTAGGGTCTCATCTGAAGCTTAGCATCCTCTACTTGGCTCCCATGGCAGAGTTCGTTTTCTTGTAGCTGTGGAACTCATGATGGCCTGCTTCTTCAAGGCCAACAGAATAATCTCTCAGACTTCAAGTCTCTGACCTCTAGATTCACTTCTTGAGGTATACCTAATTAGATCAGGCCCACCAGGCTCGTTTCCATTTTGATGAACTCAGAGTCATTGATTTGTGTCCTCAATTATATCTGCAAAAATCCCTTTGCCTTTACCATTTAATATAAACTCATCAAAGGAGTGACATTCATTATATTCACAGATCCCACTCACACTCAAGGCGGGTACATTATACAGGGTTTGTATACTAGCAGCAGGAATCTTAAATGTTATCTTAGCATTCTACTTGGAGGAGGCAGTGGCATCCCACTCCAGTACTCTAGCCTGGAAAATCCCATGGACGGAGGAGCCTGGTAGGCTGCAGTCCCTGGGGTCGTTGAGGGTCAGACACGACTGAGCGACTTCACTTTCACTTTTCACTTTCATGCATTGGAGAAGGAAATGGCAACCCACTCCAGTGTTCTTGCCTGGAGAATCCCAGGGAGGGGGGAGCTTGTTGGGCTGCCATCTATGGGGTCGCACAGAGTCAGACACGACTGAAGTGATTTAGCAGCAGCAGCAGCATTCTACTACATTGTATTTTTCTAGCTGTTGAGAGAATGTTTAGAGTTTAAATCATTTGTATATGGTAGTAAGTAGGGACAAGAATTTCGATTACAACACACAATTTTCCTGAAGACCCTCATATTCTGCAAAATCATAAACTAAAAATAAAAGGGACCTTGGGGTGGGGGGAAATAAAGTCAAGGGATGACCACTCAAAACCTCTGCTCCTTTTTTTTTTACCAGAGCACTAAAAAGACAATAGGAATCCTAGCAAAGCTGGCCTAGGTTAAAAGGCAGTTCAAATGCCCAATAAATGATGATATATTACAACAAATATAGAACTCTATCAAACAAAAAAATGAGCATCATCTAATAGAGGAGCAAGCAATGATGGAGGTTGCTAAGTACAGCAGTAATGGAACATGTGCAAAGACTGGGGAACCCTCACAACAGGCATGTTACTAGATTAAGCCAAGAAGGAAATATGAACTGAACTCTGTGTACACAATTATCTTCCTTTGCACTGAGCTCTTTTAGCCTATTTTGTAGTCAGCTACCATTCTTACACTGCAAAAACTTGATCTTGCTGGGAAACATTCACAATAAAAATGGCTTCCACATTATAGTGACCTGATGTCTTTATTTACCAATAGTGTTCGACATAATTCAGTTCAGTTCAGTTCAGTCACTCAATTGTGTCCGACTCTTTGCGACCCCATGCACTGCAGCACACCAGGCCTCCCTGTCCATCAACAATTCCTGGAGTTTACTCAAATTCACAGCCACCGAGTCGGTGATGCTATCCAACCATCTCATCCTCTGTCATCCCCTTCTCCTCCAGCCTTCAATCTTTCCCAGCATCAGGGGCTTTTCCAAGGAGTCAGTTCTTCACATCAGGTGGCCAAAGTATTGAAGTTTCACCTTTAGCATCACTCCTTCCAATGAATATTCAGGACTGATTTCCTTTAGGTTGGACTGGATGGATCTCCTTGTAGCCCAAGGGACTCTCAAAAGTCTTCTCCAACACCACAGTTCAAAAGCATCAATACTTTGGTGCTCAGCTTTCTTTATAGTCCAGCTCTCATATCCATATATAACTACTGGAAAAACCATAGATTTGACTAGACAGACCTTTGTTGGCAAAGTAATGTCCCTGCTTTTTAATATGCTGTCTAGGTTGGCCATAGCTTTTCTTCCAAGGAGCAAGTGCCTTTTAATTTCATGGCTGCAGTCACCATCTGCAGTGATTTTGGAGCCCCAAAAATAAAGTCTGACACTGTTTCCATTGTTTCTCCATCCATTTGCCATGAAGTGATGGGACCGGATGCCATGATCTTAGTTTTCTGAATGTTGAGCTTTAAGCCAACTTTTTCACTCTCCTCTTTCACTTTTATTAAGAGGGTCTTTAGTTCTTCACTTTCTGCCATAAGGTGGTATCATCTACGTAGCTGAGGTTAGTGATATTTCTCTCAGCAATCTTGATTTTAGCTTGTGATTCATTCAAACCAGAGATTCTCATGATGTACTCTGTGTATAAGTTAAATAAGCATGGTGACAATAAACTGCCTTGACGTAATCCTTTCCTGATTTGGAATCAGTCTGTTCTTCCATGTTCAGTTCTAACTGTTGCTTCTTGACTTGCATAGAGATTTCTCAGGACGCAGGTCAGGTGGTCTGGTATTCCCATCTCATGAAGAATTTTCCAATTTGTTGTGATTCACAAATCAAAGGCTTTGGCATAGTCAATAAAGCAAAAATGGATGTTTTTCTGAAACTTTCTTGCTTTTTTGATGATCCAGTGGATGTTGGCAATTTGATCTCTGGTTCCTCTGCCTTTTCTAAATCCAGCTTGATCATCTGGTAGTTCACAGTTCACATACTGTTGAAGCCTGGTTTGGAGAATTTTGAGCATTACCTTGCTAGCTTGTGAGATGAGTGCAGTTGTGTGGTAGTTTGAACATTCCTTGGCATTGCCTTTCTTTGAGTTTTCCAAATTTGCTGGCGTATTGAGTGCAGTACTTTCACAGCATCATATTTGATTTGAAATAGCTCAACTGGCATTCCAAAACTTGCACTAGCTTTGTTTGTATTGATGCTTCCTAAGGTCCACTTGACTTCACATTCCAGGATGTCTGGCTCTAAGTGAGTGATCACACCACCATAGTTATCTGAGTCATGAAGATCTTTTGTGTATAAATTCTTCTGTGTATTGTTGCCACCTCTTCTTAGCATCTTCTGCTTCTGTTAGGTCCATACCATTTCTGTCCTTTATTGTGCCCACGTTTGCATGAAATGTTCCCTTGGTGTCTCTAATTTTCTTCAGGAGATCTCTAGTCTTTCCCATTCTATTGTTTTCCTCTATTTCTTTGCATTGATCACTGAGGAAGGCTTTCTTATTTCTCCGTGCTATTCTTTGGAACTCTGCATTTAAATGGGTATATCTTTCCTTTTCTCCTTTGCCGTTCACTTCTCTTCTTTGCTCAGCTATTTCTAAGGCCTCCTCAGACAACCATTTTGCCTATTTGCATTTCTTTTTCTTGGGGATAGTCTTGATCACTGCCTCCTGTACAATGTCATGAACCTCCGTCCATTGTTCTTCAGGCACTCTGTTTATCAGATATAATCCCTTGAATCTAGTATAACTATAAGGGATTTGATTTAGGACATACCTGAATGGTCTAGTGGTTTCCCCTACTTTCTTCAAATTAAGTCTCAGTTTGGCAATAAAGAGTTCATGATCAGAGCCACAGTCAGCTCCCAGTCTTGTTTTTGCTGACTGTATAGAGCTTCTCCATCTTCGGCTACAAAGAATATAATCAATCTGATTTTGGTATTGACCATTCAGTGATGTCCATGTGTAGCATCTTCTCTTGTGTTGTTAGAAGAGTGTGTTTGCTGTGACCAGTGTGTTCTTTTGGAAAAAGTCTGTTAGCCTTAGCCCTGCTTCATTCTGTACTCCAAGGCCAAATTTGCCTGCTACTCCAGGTATCTCTTGACTTCCTACTTTTGCATTCCAGTCCCCTATAATGAAAAGGATATCTTTTATGGGTGTTAGTTCTAAAATGTCTTGAAGGTCTTAGAACCATTCAGCTTCAGCTTCTTCATCATTATTGGCAGGGGCATAGACTTGGATTACTGTAATATTGAATGGTTTGCCTTGGAAACGAACAGAGATCTCTCTGTCATTTTTGAGATTGAATCCAAGTACTGCTTTTCAGACTCTTTTGCTGACTTTGAGGATTCCTCCATTTCTTCTAAGGGATTCTTGCCCACAGTAGTAGATATAATGGTCATCTGAGTAAAATTCATCCATTCCAATTCATTTTAGTTCACTGATTCCTAAAATGTTGATATTCACTCTTGCAATTTCCTGTTTGACAAACTCCAATTTACATTGATTCATGACCTAATATTCTGGTTCCTATTCAGTATTGTTCTTAACAGCATTGGACTTTACTTCCATCCCAGTCACATCCACAGCTGGGTGTTTTTGCTTTAGTCCATCTCTTATTGTTTCTGGAGTTATTTCTACACTGTTCTCCAGTAACATATTGGGCACCTACTGTCCTGAGGAGCTCATCTTTCAGTCTCCTATCTTTTTGCCTTTTCATACTGTTCATTTTATCTACTACTGTGGACAAGAAGCCCTTAGAAGAAATGCAGTACCCATCGTGGTCAACAAAAGCACTTGGATGCAGTCTCAAAAATGACAGAATGATCCCTCTTCCTTTCCAAGGCAAACCATTCAGTATCACAGTAATCCAAGTCTATTCCCCAACCAGCAATGCTGAAGAAGATGAACTGAACAGTTCTATGAGGACCTACAAGACCTTCTAGAACTAACAACCATAAAAGATATCCTTTTCATTATAGGGGACTGGAATGCAAAAGTAGGAAGTCAAGAGATACCTGGAGTAACAGGCAAATTTGACCTTGAATACAGAATGAAGCAGGGCAAAGTCTAACAGAGTTTTTCCAAGAGAACTCACTGGTCATAGCAAACACACTTTTCCAACAACACAGGAGAAGACTCTACACATGGACATCACCAGATGGTCAATACCAAAATCAGATTGATTATATTCTTTGTAGCCAAAGATGGACAACCTCTATAGAGTCAGCAAGAACAAGACGGAGCTGACTGTGGCTCAGATCATGAACTCCATATTGCCAAAATCAGACTTAAATGGAAGAAAGTAGGGGAAATCACTAGACCATTCAGTTCAGTTCAGTTCAGTTATTTTCAGTTGCTCAGTTGGGTATGACTCTTTGCAACGCCATGAACTGCAGCACTCCAGGCCTCCTTGTCCATCACCAACTCCCACAGCTTACCCAAACTCATGTTCATTGAATCGGTGATGCTATCCAACCATCTCATCATCATCTCCTTCTCCTCCAGCCTTCAATTTTTCCCAGCATCAGGGTCTTTTCAAATGAGTCAGCTCTTCGCATCAGGTGGCCATAGTATTGGAGTTTCAGCTTCAACATCATTCCTTCGAATGAATGTTCAGGAGGGATTTCCTTTAGGTTGGACTGGTTGGATCTCCTTGCAGTCCAAGGACTCTCAAGAGTCTTCTCCAATACCACAGTTCAAAAGCATCAATTCTTTGGTGCTTGGCTTTCTTTATAGTCCAACTGTCACATCCATACATGACTACTGGGAAAACTATAGCTTTGACTAGATGGACCTTAGTTGGCAAAGTAATACCTCTGCTTTTTAATATGCTGTCTAGGTTGGTCATAATTTTACTTCCAAGGAGTAAGCATCTTTTAATTTCATTGTTGCAATCACCATCTGCAGTGATTTTGGAGCCCCCCAAAATAAAGTCTGACACTGTTTCCACTGTTTCCCCATCTATTTGCCATGAAGTAATGGGACCAGATGCCATGATCTTAGTTTTCTGAATGTGGAGCTTTAAGCCAGCTTTTTCACTCTCCTCTTTCACTTTCATCAAGAGACTCTTCAGTTCCTCTTCACTTTCTGCCATAAGGATGGTATCATCTGCATATCTGAGGTTATTGATATTTCTCCCGGCAATCTTGATTCCAGCTTGTGCTTCACTCAGGCCAGAGTTTCTCATGATGTACTCTACATATAAGTTAAATAAGCAGGGTGACAATATACAGCCTTGACATACTCCTTTCCTATTTGGAGCCAGTCTGTTCTATTTCCAGTTCTAACTGTTGCTTCCTGACCTGCATACAGATTTCTCAAGAGGCAGGTCAGGTGGTCTGGTATTCCTATCTCTTTCAGAATTTTTCACAGTTTATTGTGATCCACACAGTCAAAAGTTTTGGCATAGTCAATAAAGCAGAAATAGAAGTTTTTCTGGAACTTTCTTGCTTTTTCAGTGATCTGGCAGATGTTGACAATTTGATCTCTGGTTCCTCTGCCTTTTCTAAAAGCAGCTTGTACATCTGGAAGTTCACATTTCATGTATTGCTGAAGCCTGGCTTGGAGAATTTTGAGCATTACTTTACTAGCATGTGAGATGAGTGCAATCATGCAGTAGTTTGAGCATTCTTTGGCATTGCCTTTCTTAGGGACTGGAATGAAAACTGACCTTTTCCAGTCCTGTGGCCACTGCTGAGTTTTCCAAATTTGCTGGCATATTGAGTGCAGCACTTTCACAGCATCATCTTTCAGGACTTGAAATAGCTCAATTGGAATTCTATCACCTCTACTAGCTTTGTTCATAGTGATGCTTCCTAAGGTCCATTTGACTTCATACTCCAGAATGTCTGGCTCTAAGTGAGTGATCACACCATTGTGATGATCTGGGTCCTGAAGATCTTTTTTGTATAGTTCTTCTGTGTATTCTTGCCACCTCTTCTTTATATCTTCTGCTTGTATTAGGTCCGTACTGTTTCTGTCCTTTATTGAGCCCATCTTTTCATGAAATGTTCCCTCAGTATCTCTAATTTTCTTGAAGAAATCTCTACTCTTTCCCATTCTATTGTTTTCCTCTATTTCTTTGCATTGATTGCTGAGGAAGGCTTTCTTATCTCTTCTTGCTATTCTTTGGAACTCTGCATTCAAATGGGTATATCTTGCTTTTTCTCATTTGCTTTTCACTTTCCTCAGTTATTTCTAAGCCCTCCCCAGACAGCCATTTTGCTTTTTTACATTTCTTTTTCTTGGGGATGGTCTTGATCCCTGTCTCCTGTACAATGTCACAAACCTCCATCCATAGTTCATCAGGCACTCTGTCTATCAGATCTAGACCCTTAAATCTATTTCTCACTTCCACTGTATAATCATAAGGGATTTGACTTAGGTCATACCTAAATGGTCTAGTGGTTTTCCCCACTTTCTTCAATTTAAGTCTGAATTTGGCAATATGAGTTCATGATCTGAGCCACAGTCAGCTCCCAGTCTTGTTTTGCTGACTGTATAGAGTTTCTCCATCTTTGGCTGCAAAGAATATGATCAGTCTGGTTTTGGTGTTGGGCATCTGGTGATCTCCATGTGTAGAGTCTTCTCTCGTGTTGTTGGAAGTCAAGAAATACCTGGAGTAACAGTCAAATTTAGCCTTGGAGTACAGAATGAAGCAGGGAAAGGCTAATAGAGTTTTGCCAAGGGAGTGCACTGGTCATAGCAAGCACCCACTTCCAAAAATACAAGGCCATTCAGATATGACCTAAATCAAATGCCTTATAGTTATACAGTGGAAGTGACTAGTACATTCAAGGGATTATATCTGATAAACAGAGTGCCTGAAGAACAATGGACAGAGGTTCATGACATTGTACAGGAGGCAGTGATCAAGACTATCCCCAAGAAAAAGAAATGCAAATAGGCAAAATGGTTGTCTGAGGAGGCCTTAGAAATAGCTGAGCAAAGAAGAGAAGTGAACGGCAAAGGAGAAAAGGAAAGATATACCCATTTAAATGCAGAGTTCCAAAGAATAGCACGGAGAAATAAGAAAGCCTTCCTCAGTGATCAATGCAAAGAAATAGAGGAAAACAATAGAATGGGAAAGACTAGAGATCTCCTGAAGAAAATTAGAGACACCAAGGGAACATTTCATGCAAACGTGGGCACAATAAAGGACAGAAATGGTATGGACCTAACAGAAGCAGAAGATGCTAAGAAGAGGTGGCAACAATACACAGAAGAATTTATACACAAAAGATCTTCATGACTCAGATAACTATGGTGGTGTGATCACTCACTTAGAGCCAGACATCCTGGAATGTGAAGTCAAGTGGACCTTAGGAAGCATCAATACAAACAAAGCTAGTGCAAGTTTTGGAATGCCAGTTGAGCTATTTCAAATCAAATATGATGCTGTGAAAGTACTGCACTCAATACGCCAGCAAATTTGGAAAACTCAAAGAAAGGCAATGCCAAGGAATGTTCAAACTACCACACAACTGCACTCATCTCACAAGCTAGCAAGGTAATGCTCAAAATTCTCCAAACCAGGCTTCAACAGTATGTGAACTGTGAACTACCAGATGATCAAGCTGGATTTAGAAAAGGCAGAGGAACCAGAGATCAAATTGCCAACATCCACTGGATCATCAAAAAAGCAAGAAAGTTTCAGAAAAACATCCATTTTTGCTTTATTGACTATGCCAAAGCCTTTGATTTGTGAATCACAACAAATTGGAAAATTCTTCATGAGATGGGAATACCAGACCATCTGACCTGCGTCCTGAGAAATCTCTATGCAAGTCAAGAAGCAACAGTTAGAACTGAACATGGAAGAACAGACTGATTCCAAATCAGGAAAGGATTACGTCAAGGCAGTTTATTGTCACCATGCTTATTTAACTTATACACAGAGTACATCATGAGAATCTCTGGTTTGAATGAATCACAAGCTAAAATCAAGATTGCTGAGAGAAATATCACTAACCTCAGCTACGTAGATGACACCACCTTATGGCAGAAAGTGAAGAAGAACTAAAGACCCTCTTAATAAAAGTGAAAGAGGAGAGTGAAAAAGTTGGCTTAAAGCTTAACATTCAGAAACTAAGATTATAGCATCTGGTCCCAGCACTTCATGGCAAATAGTTGGGGAAACAGTGGAAACACTGTCTGACTTTATTTTTTTGGGCTCCAAAATCACTGCAGATGGTGACTGCAGCCACGAAATTAAAAGGCACTTGCTCCTTGGAAGAAAAGCTATGGCCAACCTAGACAGCATATTAAAAAGCAGGGACATTACTTTGCCAACAAAAGTCTGTCTAGTCAAATCTATGGTTTTTCCAATAGTCATGTTGGATGTGACAGTTGGACTATTAAGAAAGCTGAGCTCTGAGAAAATGATGCTTTTGAACTGTGGTATTGGAGAAGACTCTTGAGCGTTCCGTGGACTGCAAGGAAATCCAACCAGTCCATCCTAATGGAAATCAGTCCTGAATATTCATTGGCCGGAGTGATGCTGAAGCTGAAATTCCAATACTTTGGTCACCTGATGTGAAGAGCTGACTCATTGGAAAAGACCCTGATGCTGGGAAAGATTGAGGGCAGGAGGAGAAGGGGACAACAGAGGATGAGATGGTTGGATGGCATCACCAACTCAGTGGACATGAGTTTGAGTAAGCTCCAGGAGTTGGTGATGGACAGGGAAGCTGGCGTGCTGCCGTCCATGGGGTCACAAAGATTTGGACACGATTTAGCAACTGAACTGAACTTTTCATGGTGTTCTCAAGGCAAGAGTGCTGAAGTGATATGCCATTCCCTTCACCAGTGGACACCATTTTGTCAGAATTCTCCAGCATGACCCATCCATTATGAGGTGACCTGCATGGCATGGCTCATAGTTTCCTTTAGACATGGCTGTGGTCCATGCGATCAGTTTGATTAGTTTTATGTGATTGTGGTTTTCATTCTGTTGGCCCTCTGATTTATATGGGTAAGAAGCTTATGGATGCTTCCTGATGGGAGAGACTGACTGAGGGGAAATTGGGTCTTGTTCTGATGGGGGAGCCATGCTCAGTAAATCTTTAATCCAATTTTCTGTTGATGAGTGGGGCTGTATTCCCTCTTTGTTGTTTGATGTGTGGCCAAACTATGGTGAAGGTAATGAAGATTATGGCAACCTAATTGAGCTAATTGGTGTTATGGAAACCTTTGCTGCTGCAGCAGAAGCTGTAAATAATTTATATTTCTCCTCTATTGTTCAGTTCAGTTGCTTAGTCGTTAAAACACTATTTATTGAATAGTCTCTCATTTCTCCTCAAGTTATTTTTAAAATTTTGGTGTTATTTTATCAAAATATACACGCATATCTGTCAAATAGTTTGTCTTGCTGTAAAAAATAGTGACCCTTTGTGTATCTGCCGCCATTTCCTGCTACTCAAGCAAATATTTCAACTGTTGTTGAGTCTTTTGGTATCTACTGATGTATCTCTAAGTAACATGCTTATATTACTTTCTTGATTTTTTTTCTTTCAGTTTTAGCCATTGTTGACTTCTTGTTAGATAAGATAAAGTTTCAGCTTATGATCATTTTTCTGCCTTATCCCAGTCACACAAAACACCACCATCCCTTTTTCCTCCTGATATGATTCTTTTGTGATTTCTGTTTAAGCTGCATGCAGGATTTCCACTGGTACAACTATGTAATTGCTAATCATATCCAAATCATGTAGTAACTTGTGATTATTTTTCCTCTTTGCCCAACATCTTGTATTGCCTAGACCAAATAACTGACTTTAAAAAATTAGTATAATTTTATGCAAATATTAATACAACCCTAAACATTCCCCCAGGTGTGTAAATCTCTTTCCATGCATTCAAACACATTAGAAATTCTGTTAATTTAATCTTCTTTCAGAATCAGAATCTTTCCTACTTTGTTCTGGATTGGCTACTCTCTAGCTTTGGTTGCCATCTCTTAAGCTGCTCTCTTGAAGCTTCTCTTCATTATCTTTGTTGTGTATATTTAAAAATGTTTTCTTTTACCCACTTGACTGAGAATTTTACTGTTTATACAGTGTTAGGTTGGAAATAGTTTTTTCTTTGAATTGTGAAATCTTTGACTCATTGTGTGCTTAGCCACTCAGTTGTGTTCAACTCTTTGCGACCCTTTGGACTACAGCCCACCAGGCTTTTCTGCCCATGGAATTCTCCAGGCAAGAATATTGGAGTGGGTTGCTGTTTCCTCCTCCAGAGGATCTTCCCAACCCAGGGATCGAACCCAGGTCTCTCCTGAGCCTCCTGCATTGACAGGCAGGTTCTTTACCACCACTGAGCCATCAGGAAGCCTTTGACCCATAATCTTCTCACTTTCAACAATGCTGTTGAGAAATCCAATGCCATTCTGAGTCTCATGTCCAAATAATTTTATGAAACTAGTTTTTGAAATTTTCTTTCTGGAAACTTGCAGGATCTCTCTTTTGTCCCTGTTGTTTCAGAATTTTATGATGCTAGTATCTTGCTGTGGTACCATTTTCAATCTTTATGCTTAGCATTTGCTAAGTCCTTTTGATATAGAAAGACATATCTTTCCATTCTTAGAAATCTTCTGGAATTAATTCTTAGATAATTTCCTTCTCTCTATTTTCTTTTTTCATTCTGGGAATTCCTGATATTCAAATGTTAGATCTGCTAGACTGGTCTTGTCGTTGTCTCTCTGCTCTCTTTTGGGATTTTACTTTTCGCTCTGAACTTCTGTTTGTTTCTCTGTAACTGGTAATGTAGTATATGTCTGGCTTTTCTCTTCAAAACTCCGTTCCTCTTCTGTCATTTGTGTAGTGGCACAGATCATCTCCTGTGGTGGTCATTGGTGCTGTTTCCAGGTATTTCTGGTTCTTCCTCCTTCTGGACACATGGTGGTTGAGTAGGCAGTATGATCAGTCCTGAAGAATATGTTATGAATGGATATGGAGTGTGTTATGTCCAGGCTGGAGAATTGAGTTGCCAGCACTTGACTCTACAGAACTCTCTCTCTTACAGTGATCAGCAGTGCTCCAGAGGGTGGTTGCTTCTATACTCTGAGTCCTGCAGTGTGGGTGATATTGAGCAGAGCCCTCTGTGGACTATAATGGACAAGAGCAAAGCATGGATATGTTGGGACTGTCTCTCACTGAAGCAAACCCAACACATTCTGAAATCACCTGGGTTCCGGAGGAACCTGGAATTTCCATCCCTCTTACCAATAATTTGTTCAGGAATATGGACCTATGAAAACCACCTATTTTTCTAAATTGGCTCTTTTAGACTAAAGGAACAGAGTTTGTTTGATGGGTGGGGAAGAAGGACACTTCTCTCTCTGTCTTTCTCCATTTGTATTCTATCTATTGAGAACACAGATTCTATAAATCATAGAATCCTATGAATTTTAAGGGGGATCACCCTTAAAATAAAAAATTCAGCCTATAGTTTAGAAGAATCTTTGGGATCCTTGAGAAGACTGTAGAGGACCTGGATCAGTGACCCCTGAGGTCTGCCTGGTGTTTTACCTTCTGGTTGTGAAGGGAGCCATGTCTTTATTGCTTGAGCCACTTTGAAGTTGTCCTTTTTTTTACTTACAGTCCAACACATCCTAATGGATAAATGGAATAATACCACCCTCAAAGTTGGTGAGAGAGCTCTTAATTAAGACAAAATGCATATGGTAAGAGTTATTTCTTTATCCTCTGCTTCATGTGTTTAAAATTAGCCTTGTCCATTAGAATCATTAAAGGGGAGGAGCTTTAGATTAAAGTTAGCAAATGATGTCACCGTTTGCACATCTAGTTCCCGTGAATGGTTAGGTGTGATTTTGCACTGTTCTTTTGTTTATTTAATTACACTCACCTTGTTCCAAAAAGGATCTGAGGTAGCTTGTTATTTGGTTATCACAGCCTCGGAAGGAGTTTGGAAGGATTTGTCTAAAGTAAAATCACAGAGAAGTCACTAGAGTAGTAACTAGAGTAAATATTAAAATTCCTAGGGTGCTGGGAACTTGACTTAAGGCTGCCTTCCATTTCCCTGTTTCCCTTTTTGTGTTGCTTTTAAACCCATTTCTGCAACAGAGAGAGGAGAAATGTTTGCCAGTGTTTACAAATTAGATGAAAATATGGTACAGTGATGAAGAGCAAGGGTTGGCAAGCTCTAGCTCATAGGCCGGATACAGTTGGCCACCTGATTTGGTACTGCCAGAGAACTAAGAGTGGTTTCCACATTTTTAAATAATTACAAACAAACAAAGACACAGGTTATATGTGGTCACAAAGCCAAAGGTAGGTACTCTTCAGCCATTTACATATATATATATATATATATATATAAATGTTGGCCAGAAAAGACAAAAACTTTAATTTAAAAAGATACATGCACCCCTGTATTCATAGCAGCACTATTCACAATAGCCATGGAAGTAACCTAAGTGTTCACTGACAGATGAATATATAAAGAAGATTTGGTGTATATACATGATGGGATACTACTCAGCCATTAAAAAAAGAATGAAATAATATCATTTGCAGCAACATGGATGGACCTAAAGATTGTCATACTGAGTGAAGTAAGTCAGACAGAGAAAGAGAAATATCCTATGATATCACTTTATGTAGAATCCAAAATATAATGCAAATGAACTTATTTATAAAACAGAAACAGACCCACAGACATAGAAAACAAACTAATGGTGAGCCAAGGGGACAGTAAGGGAGAGATAAATTAGGAGTTTGGGATTGACAGATACACACTATGGTGTATGAAGTAGATAAGCAAGAAGAACCTACTGTATAGCACAGGAAACTATATTCAATATCTTGTAGTAACCTATAATGGAAAACGATCTGAAAAAGAATATACATATAAAGCTGAATCACTTTCCTGTGCAACTGAAACTAATATAGCATTATAAGTCAATTATAATTTTTTTAAAAAGGTGTAATGAACCCCAGTACATACAAAAAAAATTTTTTTTGTCAACTATTAGTTAAGAGCGCAAGCTCTAGAACCAGAGTTTGAATCCTAGTAAGACCCCACTTCACATCTCTGAGCCTCAATTTCCTTATCTATAAAATGAGGATAATGCCTCCAGGCATGATGAATGAAACTGGGTTGGCAGGGCCCTCCTCAAACAACTAACATAGAAGCTTACTTCTATGATTTTTTTTTTTTTTTGCTGTGCTGAGTCTTCACTGTGGTACATGGATGCTCTGGTTGCAGCCTGTGAGCTCGTCAGCCGAGGTGCATGGACTTAGTTGCTCTGTGGCATGTGGGACATTAGTTCCCTGACTAGGGATTGAACCTGCATCCCCTGTCTTCCAAGGCATATTCTTAACCACTGGACCACCAGGGAAACCCACTTATTTCCATGATTTTTATTTATGCACAGGCATCTAGTACCTCCTGGAGCAGGCTTCGCCCATCCACACTGGAGCTGCACAGGGATCGTTATCTCCTGTGTGTTGATGGTCCCATGGCCTGTCTCCTCTCTCTGATCTCAGCTATAATCAGGCAATCACTTTTGCCCTTGCATCTGATCAAACAATTTTGCCACTTCACATTCTCAGACACTCCGTATTTTTCAGACTATTTGTGAAACCCGTATATTTTCATTAAGAGTTGATGATAAACTCACAGTGAAAGTTTTTTCCAGTTCATGACTGATGACAGTGCAATAGGGAGCTGAATGGCTCTCACTGCCAGCTCAGGAATCTGCTTGGGGCAATCACGGGGCCTCTCAACAGCACCTTCCAACACCCATCAACTTCACTGCCTTCCCAGAGCCATCTGGAGACAGCCCCCTCGTCCTCTGGGAATCACCGCAGAGGAAGCAGCCCGGGTTTGGGATGGTCCTCTCTCTACTCTAGAAATGGAGCATCCTGACAGAAGGCAAGTTGTGATCATTCATAGTGTCTAGGAATTCGGTCCCCTTAGTTTTATACAGTTCAGTGGTGGCAAAGGATGGAAATCGTGTATAGGTTTGTTCTGTTTTTTGTTTATCTCTTCTTAAAAATGTGGCTCACATTCTGGAATCCGAATGTCTTGCACCCTTGAAGACAGGGCAGAGAGCGCCCCTCTGGTGGTCTAGTCCTGAAGCTGAGATGTGACACAAGCTGGGAGAAGCTGGTGGGGCCAGGATCCCACCTCTGAACAAGGAAATCTTGTGGGAAGGGGCAGCTGTTACCCTGTCACAGTGACCCAGGCAACCTAGTGGAAGCAGCATATGGCCTTACCTGTGAACTCTGGCTCCACTTGCTTCTGGTAAGAACGCCTTACACTGGATCCTCCATGCTCCTGGGAGTGCGCCCGGCTTCTGCCAAGGCAGGAAAGACCTGGGAACTCTTTAGGGGACTCTTCATTCTGGAGCGGGAGACAGTCATTTTGACAGGAAGTAGGAGGCAAGAGGGAGAAGGCAATGGCACCCCACTCCAGTACTCTTGCCTGGAAAATCCCATGGATGGAGGAGCCTGGTAGGCTGCAGTCTAGGGGGTCATGAAGAGTAGGACACGACTGAGCGACTTCCCTTTCACTTCTCACTTTCATGCATTGGAGAAGGAAATGGCAACCCACTCCAGTGTTCTTGCCTGGAGAATCCCAGGGACGGGGGAGCCTGGTGGGCTGCTGTCTATGGGGTCGCCCAGAGTCAGACACGACTGAAGTGATTTAGCAGCAGCAGCAGCAGCAGGAGGCAAGAGGGAGTGAGTGGCACCGAGAATGTCATGACCACACACAGTTGATCCAGCAACAATGATGGTAAAGGTGGCAATTTCTGCCCATGTGTGCACAATAAAGTCTCAGAGAAGCTTTGAGAGGTGGAGAGCTTGACCATCTGGAGCAGAGGAGACTAGAGTCCGTGAGTGTGCAGGCTGTCCAGATCTGATTTTGGAGGGGACAGTTTTACTGGGGGACGAGTGCTTGTTCCCATGACACCCCTTTGGTCGGGCTTGTGTCATGGAGCCCCTCCTCTCCTCCATAAATGGGATTCCTTGATCATCTTTGTTGTTGTTCAGTTGCTAAATCATTTCTGACTCTTTGTGACCCCATGAACTGCAGCACGCCATGCTTCCCTGTCCTTCACTGTCTCTGAGTTTTCTCATACCCATGTCCATCGAGTTGGTGATGCCATCCAACCATTTCATCCTTTTCTGTCCCCTTCTCCTTCTGCCCTCTATCTTTCCCAGCATCGGGGTCTTCTGCAGTGAGTTAGATCTTCGAATCAGGTGGCCAAAGTATTGGAGTTTCAGCTACAGCATCAGTCCTTCTAGTGAATATTCAGGGTTGATTTCCTTTAAGATTGACTGGTTTGAACTCCTTGCTGTCCAAGGGACTCTCCAGAGTCTTCCCCAGCACCACAATTCAAAAGTAACAATGAAAAGGACCCTTAAGGGACCCACCCTGGTTAACTCAGCTGTGGGAATGTATGTCTGGCACTGACCTTTGCTAACTGATTAAAGTTCTATCTGCAGTCAGCCCAAGGGCATTTAGGTGTGGCGACAACAGGCGGAAGTTGGGAGTCAATCAGAGGTGTCCTCTTTTATCCTTAAACTTATGTTATTTTTCAAAGAGGCATTTCAAACGTATTGTTTTCCTGTTTACAATCAGATTTCTATTCATTTGTGTGCCAGGTTACCTGGCAATAAGTGGATACCAACCTGCCAAACAGCCATCTACCGTTGTTGTTGTTTTCCACATGTTCGAAGAGCAGGCTGAGAATGTACCTTCTGGTCTCCATAGCAAAGTGCTGGCACTGCTCCCAGGAAGGAAGGCAGTGAACAGAATGAGAATGGAAGCTTCTTATTGTTCCATTCAGAAAGGGCATCACAGACAACAGGTATTAAGGGATGGTCCTGGTAGAAGGCAGCAAAGCCCCCAAACCAGTGTTATGTCAGAGAGAGCTGCCATTTTGCTGTGGGGAATCCCGACTGGGTTTCCCTCCCTCTGAGAGTCTAAGACCCTAAGGTAGACCTCACCTTTGTTTTGCTTGCCTGTTAGGCTCCCCTGGGTTACCCTTCCAATGCCCCCTCAACTGAGGGATTGAGAGTTGTTGTTGAATAGAAGGGAAGGAGTTTAAAAAGTGAATTTCTTCAACTTCAGAATCAAACAATCCCTCCCAGTCTTCCACATTTCTTTCACAGCCCCCTGGAAGAATATCATGCTTTTTCTTGTTGATGTACTCACTGAGATTATTTAATGTTTCTACCATCAGGGAGACAGTATGTTTAATTTTCTCTAAAATGTAAGTGACTGATAGTCCTGCTTTTGAAGCTTTGAACAGAGAGACAGATGTTTAGAACTGTTCTCCCAAGGTGTTGGAATTCCTGGAGCTGCTCCTGTTTTGTAGAACAGTCATATTGGAATAAACAGAGAGTTGCTGGACTCCTTTGCTGCCAAACAGCCTTATCACTTTCTTCTGTTAAATTTAATTCTGTTCAACTTTTGGATGCAGAGTTAGTATATGCTAAAACATAGAGCATCACAAATCAAAGATGCTTTCATCGAAAGCGTGGTTGTTGTTGTATAGTCACCAAGTTGTGTCTGACTCTTTGTGGCCCCATGGACTGTAGCCCGCCTGGCTTCTCTGTGCATAGGATTTTCCAGGCAAGACTCCGGAGTGGGTTGCCATTTCCTTCTCCAACAAGGAATGGAGTGGATTACAATTCTTACACTCTTTTCTTGTGGTTCTCAAATGCATTAAAATGGACCTCAAGTCATCCACAGGGCTAATTAAAAGATTGCTGAGGCCCAAGGATTTGCATTTCTAGCAGATTCCCAGGCCTTGCTGATGCCATGATTCATGGATCACACTTTGAGAACAAGAACATTAAAAAAGATTTTAAGTTCCTCTCAATTTCTTTTCTCAACAAAACCCATCAAATATTTTGTTTTCCTAAGGGCTTCTGAAAACATTCCCCAAGGGCATATCTTTTCCTTTCATTAACATAAAAATAATGTTAATATATTAAACATCATGGACTTCCCAGGTAGTGCTAGTAGTAAAGAACTCATGTGCCAGTGTAGGAGGCATAAAAGATGTGGGTTTGATCCCTGGGTTGGGAAGACCCCCTGGAGGAGGGTATGGCAGCTCACTCCAGTATTCCTGCCTGGAGAATCCCATGGACAGAAGAGCCTGGTGGGCTACAGTACCTAGGGTCACAAAGATTTGGACACGATTGAAGCAACTTAGCACACATTAAACATCTGCATGACTGCTTGCCAAGATGCGGCTACCCTGAGCTTGCCTGATTTGGGGACATGGCTGACAAATAGACCCCACTAGCAGGACAACACTGGAAGCCTAAGGAAGGGATGGTGTGCTTGTTCTCTTCCCAGCCATTACTGGGACGTCCTGAGAATCCTGACATTTTCTGCTTGCCATGCCCAAAGCATCTTCTTTGTCTGGCTCTAGTTTTAGGGAAGGTGAGGGAAGCATGAAGGGAATGAAGATTCAGTTTCTGCCCCAAAGGTTCTGGTGTGAAATGTTTCTATCCTAACCACTTGCTTTCAGTTTTCTGTTCTACAGAGTTCAAACTATTTATTCCTAACCAAAAAGGAAAATACATCAGCTTAGGTAACTGGAAAGACCAGAGGGAGACTCCCGAGCTCTTTTCAGATGAGATCTCTATCCATGTCTGTCCGTATTGGCACCCTCACCTGTCACCCAAGTGCCCGCTGTGAGGAAAGAACTGTGGGCACTGGGGAAGGGATCCCATTTCCATTTCAAAGAAAACTGGAGAGAAAAAGGAATGATAATGGCTTTACTTTTTTATGTTTATCCCTTCATTGAAACTGTTTTTCCTTCCTAATTCCTAAGAAAGCCTGTAAGTCATTCATCGCCCACATTCCACAAAGACTCTGATGCCCCAGCAAGAAGTAAGGTCCTTTTCTCCAAATGCTACCAGCACTTCACTGGGAGGCAGTGTAGTTATGTTAAACCCCTGGGCTCGGCTGGGTACTGCCTGGACCCTCTGTTTTCCTTGAGCAAGTTACTTTAGCAATCTGTGCCTTAGTTTCTTCATCATAATATGAACAGAATGTGTCCACCTCCTGCAGTTGTGAGAGGAATAAAATTAAGAATATTAAAAGTGCTCAGATGGTGTATGGCCCAGAGAAAGCCCTCAGCAAATGTTTTCCTTTAGTAATTTACTTTCCTTCTGTACACTGCTCATTTTCTACTCTGTTTTACTATTTTTGGTAAGAGAACCCCTGCATCCTTCTTTTTATAGGCTTGGCCCTCTTGGTTATAGAAAATGTTGTCATTGTTCAATGTGCGACTCTTTGCGACCTCATGGACTGCAGGGCTTCCCTGGTAGTTCAGCTGGTAAAGAATCCGCCTCCAATGCAGGAGAGCCTGGTTCGATCCCTGGGTTGGGAAGATCCCCTGTAGAAGGGATGGGCTACCCACTCCAGTGTTCATGGGCTTCCCTGGTGGCTCAGATGGTAAAGAATCCGCCTGCAGTGCAGGAGACTTGGGTTCGATCCCTGGGTTGGGAAGATCCCCTGCAGGAAGGGATGGCAACCCACTCCAGTATTCTTGCCTGGAGAATCCCCATGGACAGAAGAGCCTGGTGAGCCACAGTCCATGAGGTCACAAAGAATCGGACACAACTGAGTGACTGAGCATGGCCTGGACTGCAGCATGCCAGGCTTTTCTTTCCGCTCTCTTGAAGTTTGCTCAAAGTCATGTCCATTGCGTCAGTGGTGCTCTCTAACCGTCTCATCCTTTGTCGACCCCTTCTCCTTTTCCCTTCCATCTTTCCCAACATCAAGGTCTTTTTCAACGTGTTGGCTCTTTGCATCAGGTGACCAAAGTATTAGAGCTTCAGCTTCAGCAACAGTCCATCCAATGAATATTCAAGGTTGATTTCTTGGACAGAAAACAACCTGACCCACAAGCTGTAGATTTTGTTGATGTCATGGTGTCTAACGACACCAGACGCTGACTCAGGCTTGGTTAGAGAAACATTTGTTGATGGGCACTGTCAACTTGTATCCCACCTTCTCCAGTCTCCTCCAACACTGCAATTTCCTTCCATAACCTGCTAATGAAGAGCATCTAGACTTGTTAAAAAAGAGACATCTTAGGTTGGCCTTTTCAGGGTTCATCTTTCTCTCCCAAGACTTCTTGATATGTCATTATATTTACTGCCAACAATTAAGATTTTAAAATCCTTGAGGAAGCCAAGCATTCTAGTTTTCTTGGTGCCTTTTAAAAGTGCTTCCAACTTCCTATATCCATATGCCAAAATGTGAATTTTTCTATTACATTTCACATTTGACCAAAGAAAGACAGATGCCTCCTCAAGAATTCATACACATTGTGGAGAAATTGAAGCCATTATGCACTCTTGGTAGAAATGTAAAATGGTATGGATGCTGTGAAAAACAGTATGGTGAATCCTTGAAAAATTAAACATAGTTTTACCACATGAACCTGCAGTTTCACTTCTGGGTATGTACCGCCAAAGAGTTGAAAGCAAGATCTCCAAAAGATGTTTGTATACTCGTGTTCATAGTAGCATTATTCCCAGTAGTCAAAATGTGGAAGCAACCCGAGAATCCATCAACAAATGAATGGACGAAAAACATGAGTATATGCATACAATGAGATATTATTCAGCCTTAAAAAGGAAAGAAATTCTAACACATGCTACAAGGTGGATGAACCTTGAGGACATTATACCGAGTTAAATAAGATAGTCACTAAAGCACAAACACTGTGTGAGTCCACTTATGTAAGATACTGAGAGTAGTAGTTGCCAGGGGCGATGGAGATTGTTTAATGGGTACAGACTTTCAGTTTTGCAAAATGAAAAACTGTCACCAAGAGAAAATGCAGATTGCAGTGGGGAGAATTCCAAAGCATTTTCTGAAGAAAACAAAGGAAACCAGAGCAGGCAGTTATGATATGAAAGGAGTAGTTATGGGCTGTTAGCATTAGAGACAATTATGGGCTCAACCTGAAAGTCCTTTTTTAGAACACAGAAAAAAAGGGACAGAATTGAAAACATTCTTCCATGAGCATCATTCTCTCCAAGCTTGCGTGATCCTGGATTTCCATACAGTGGATTTTAAGCCTCTCGGACATATCCATAATTTTTGTATATCTCTTGTTTTCCCATATAGATGATACTCTTGGGGGCTGGATTCGCATCTGATTGAAACCAAACAAGGCTCTTCCTTTTATTCTTTTTAGGTAATACCTTGTGATTTCAAAGCTATGCCAGCATTACATAGAGTCAAAGATTCTTTCCACAATGTATGTATCAGATAGAACCTGAGGAGCAAAGACAGAAAAGATAGAAAAAGGAGATATGTGTGAAAGACTTGGCAGAAAGAAGGATGTTAGTGCTAGAGGCTTCTTTGAGGAACAGTATCTAGGAACAAGGAAGAAAGTATTTATTTGGTGAAGTGAGTTGTATAAACATGCTTTTGCAGAGGCAATCCAGAGTATTTTTCATCCAAAATTCCTTAAAAGTCTAGGCTTTCCTTAAAGTGCAGGCCACAGACAGGATTGCCAACATGGAATCTGTCGTGTCCTCTCTTCTTGGTCAGTAGGATTCAGTGTTTCCCAGGTTCCTGGTGTATCAGGAAACTGGGGGTCCCTAATGTAGTCTGGCTTCTGCACCTGTTCTGAGGTGTCTTTGACACTGCTCACACCAGAGTCCCGGCATACTTCTAATAGTAAAATCCTGTGGCCATTCTTTTTTTAAAAAATATATGTATTTATTTGGCTGCACTGGGTCTTAGTTGTGACACGGAGGATCTTTGATCTTCATTTCAGCATGCAATGTCTTCAGTTGCTACATGAGAACTCTTAGTTGCAACATGTGGTATCCAGTCCAAGCCCAAGGATTGAACCTGGCCCTCTGTATTGGAAGCACAGAGTCATAGCCACTAGACCACCCGAGACCACCAGGGAGGGCCCCTTATGGACATTCTATCACCTTAGCCCAGGGATTGGCAAACTTCTTCCATAAAGGGCCAGAGAGTAAATATTCTATCTAGGCTCGTAGGTCCTGTGGTTTCTGTGGCATCTCCGCAACTCTGCCGTTATACTGTGAAAGTAACCACAGTGGATGTGCAACTAAATGAGCATGGCTGTGTTCCAATAAAACTTTATTTATGGACACTGCAATTTGCATTTCATATAATTTTCAGATGTTTAAAATAATCTTTTAACATTTTCAAAGCATTTAAAAATATGAACACCTTTCTTAGCTTGTGGGCCATACAGAAACAGGTGGTGGGCTGGATTTAGCTTTGGATTTGCAGATCACAGTTCAGTGACCCCTGTTTTAAAGTGCCCCAGCTCATTCTGTGTGCAGGCAAGGTTGAGAACCCCTAGCTTATAACTTTCAGTTTCTCGAACCACCGTCCTAATTCATCATTGTATCACTATATGGCACGCAGGTGATTGATGAAGTTTGAATGAGTTTATCTTTTCTAGGTCTTTGGTTCAAGAAACTCAAAGTATAAGCTAGAAATTCTCAGCTTTGGCTGCACATAGAATGATGCCCTGCATCTCCTTGCTGATGGGTGTTTATTGAAATGGTTAGTAAATAAGACATCTAGGGAGCAGGGCAGGTTATGCTTGGTAGAGTTGAGGGAAAGCAGCAATCTGGGACTCATGGCAGGCGGGGGTGTTGGGGGGCGCTGATGGCCATGGAAGTGCGCCATTCTCACCTCTGTTCCAGAGAAGCTTCTGGGGGAGGGTAGATGGTAGATAGTCACCAGCTGATGTACTTTCAGATTTCATGCTAGAGCCATGTTCTCCACAGGCTACTCCTGTCAACTGAAAAATAAAGGAGCATGACCAAAAAGTCGGGAGTTATGTTTTATTTGGAGAACAAAACTGAGAACTTAAACCCAGAACAGTACATCCCAGAGAACTCTGAGTGACTGCTCCAAAGAGGCAAGCTGGGAGCCAGGATATAGGAGTTTTTGCAGCAAAAATTCAGGTAGTTGGCACATCAAAGATTGCTGTTAATCGAATAAAACCAGATATCTAAAGTTAATGAGGGATGTTCCTATAGCTCAGATGGTAAAGAACCTGCCTGCCATGCAGGAGACCTGGGTTCGATCCCTGGGTCAGGAAGATCCCTTGGAGAAGGAAATGGCAACCCACTCCAGTATTCTTTCCTGGAGAATCCCCATGGACAGAGGAGCCTGGCGGGCTATAGTCCATGGATAACACAAAGAGTCGGACATGACTAAACGACTAACACACACAAAGTTAATGAGCTTAGCACTTTTCTATGTATGGGAAGATGCAAGCATCCGGGCTCATTGGAATCATTCCTTTGACATGTACCTCAGCTCTCTGGGGCTGGTATCCTGTGCTTTCCTCATCCTGAGTCTCCTTAGGGTGCATATCCGGGGTGGCCACAGTGACTGACTGCTAGATGGCGGACATCCTGTTTCCACCCTGGTTCCCTCAGGGTTTGCTGTCTGCTGAGGCAGCTGTTATGTGGCCACCTGATGGCCGTAACATCCTTTGTTTATTGACATGACAGGCAATATTTTAGTTCACATTCCCAGTCAGTATTGAGCACGACAGGGGCCCCAGAGCTGGGCCGTTCCTTCCCAGTACAGGACCCTTCTGGTGGGAGTATTTTCCCCTGGGCCTCCTCATCAGCCTGGATGAGGTTTCCTGAGGACTGCACGGCAGTGCCCTGCTCCTTTCACCCCATCCTGTCTTCCCTCTGGCTGTTTACAGGTGTCAGACCTGCAAGAAGGTCTGGAAGCACCCCTAGCTATACCTGATCCCTCTCTTCTTTATCTTTCATAAGCTTTTCCTCCAATAAATCTCTTCACAGAGGGCCTGGACTGATGTCAGGGAGGAGACTCTGTGAGAAGTAGATATAGCTCATTTTACTCCAAGTTTGGGATTTCATTTTTTTCTTTTCCTATCTATCCTCTCCTTATTTATCTGAGGGTAGAATCAACAGGGTTGGCAAATGGCTATGCTGATTTTAATGGAATTGAGAAGAGAATTGCAGTCAAGTGTGAAATTTCTTCCTGAGCTGGCAGGTATTCTTGGCTAGAGGCAGCTAATTCCTTAGGGAACTTTGATATTGAACTCATAGTTTCAAATCAAAATTAATTCTCGTTCCATTCATTTGTGCTGAAAGGCCATATCCTTGAGGGAGGTGGGAGGCCTGGGAGCTGTGCTAGGTGTGGCCGTCTCAGGACTGACTCCAGCCACGATTGGTGACCAGGGGGATGAGAAGCAGGATGGGCCAGGCAGAGAGAAATGGCCCCAGCTTTTGTCTGTTTTCCTTGTTATTCTGTAGAACCGACTGAAAAAATAGATACTAGATTTAAAATTTTTCTCTGAGGGAAAATGATGGACAGAAACCAGATGAAAGCATCAGAACTCTGCCAGGCGCCTGAGGTCTGGTACTAGGCTTCATTCTCACGGAGGCCACTGGGTCAGTGGAGAAAGGTGGCCTCACACACTTGGTGAAAATGAGAGACCCCATTGCCTTCCCCTCCCTAGGAGCATTTACTTAGTTTTGGAGCAATGACCTGTTCCAGCTTCTACTCCCTAGTGAGTTGCGGGCTCCTAGGATCACTTCATGGGAAATAGGTGGGGAAACAGTGGAAACAGTGTCAAACTTTATTTTTGGGCTCCAAAATCACTGCAGATGGTGATTGCAGCCATGAAATTAAAAGACGCTTACTCCTTGGAGGGAAAGTTATGACCAACCTAGATAGTATATTCAAAAGCAGAGACATTACTTTGTCGACTAAGGTCCATTTAGTCAAGGCTATGGTTTTTCCTGTGGTCATGTATGGATGGGAGAGTTGGACTGTGAAGGCTGAGCGCCGAAGAATTGATGCTTTTGAACTGTGATGTTGGAGAAGACTCTTGAGAGTCCATTGGACTGCAAGGAGATCAGCCCTGGGATTTCTTTGGAAGGAATGATGCTAAAGCTGAAACTCCAGTACTTTGGCCACCTCATGCGAAGAGTTGACTCACTGGAAAAGACACTGATGCTGGGAGGGACTGGGGGCAGGAGAAGGGGACGACAGAGGATGAGATGGTTGGATGGCATCACTGACTCGATGGACGTGACTCTGAGTGACCTCCGGGAGTTGGTGATGGACAGGGAGGCCTGGCGTGTTGCAGTTCATAGGGTCGCAAAGAGTCGGACACAACTGAGTGACTGAACTGAACTGAACTGAGAATGACTCTTATCAGTTAAGGCTCTGCTCTGGTGCAGCTTATAGATGCCACTGTTTTCTTTTGTTTGTTTTTAAAAATTATTATGTTTTTTATTGAAGTATAGTTGAGTTACAGTGTGTTCCTTTCTGCTGTACAGCAAAGTGATTCAGATATACATATATACATTCTTTTTTAATATTCTTTTCCATTATGGTTTATAATAGGATAGTGAATATAGTACTCTGTGCTTGACCTTGTTGTTGATCCATTCCATACATATTAGATTACACCTGCTAACTCCAACCTCACACCCCACCTCCCTCCCTCAACTCCCTTCTCCTTGGCAACCACAAGTCTGTTCTCTATGTCTGAGAGTCTAGTTCTGTTTTGCAGATAAGTTCACTTGTGTACAGATGCCATTGTTGCAGTGAATAGGGAGGGTGAAAGGAGTGGCACTTGGCCATCGGATTGGCAGAGCTGGACGGGTCAAGAGCCACCCCCAAGCTTCTGGCTTATGTGACATGCATCCCTCAAAATGCCAGGAGATGAGTGCCTCTTCTTTGACAGTTTCACTCTGAGTCCAAGGAACAGTGTTGATTGACTGGGCCTGAATCCTGTGCTCGCAGCTGTGTCAGACACCATGGGTGGAAGGGACTCTTTAGCAAGGAAGTGGGGATAAGGTTTTCAGAATGGGATGGGGGATGGACAAAGCTACCACTCTTCTCTTCCTGTAAAAGGCACAAGTCAAAGGCTGAGCCTTCAAATGAGATCAGAAAGCACATAAATTTGGAAGATGGGTATCCAAAGTTCAGGTAAATAGGAATGAAAAAACCTGTGGGGAGAGGAGGACAGGAGACGAGCTCATATTAGAGTCATGATGGAGAGCCCATACTGAGTGCTGTGTCTACCAGCACCCTTTTAGTTAACCAAGAAATCTTACTTAGCAAGTTTAAACAATGGAAAGGCTGAAGGTAGAAAGGCTCCAGGCTGCTTCCTGCTGGAGTCTTCCAGAACCAGGGTCTGTCTGCCTCCCAGCCTCTCACTTTGCTATCTGGGCATTTTGCTCTGTCCAGGCACCGCCCCTGCCCCATCCCCACCCCGTCACAGGGTGACTGCAGTTGCTGTATCAATGCTGGCTTCCCCTTGGGTCCCTCCCCTTTTGAAACTTGTGGTAAAATGCATATAATATAAAATTTACCATCTGAACCATTTTGGGGGGGAGGTAGTATTTTTTTTTTAATTGAATTGTAGTTGATTTATAATGATGTGTTAGTTTCAAGTGTATAGCACGGTGATTCAGCTATATATGTATGTATATAGCTGAATATATCTATCTATCTATATATATATAATTTTTCTTTTTCAGATTCTTTCCCCCTTTTACCTTATTACAAATATTGAGTAGCATCCTCTGTTCTATAACATTAGGTTCTTGTTGGTTATCTATTTTATACAGAATCTGCCAGCAATGCAGAGGCCACAGGAGATGCAGGTTCAACCCCTGGGTCAGGGAGATACCCTGGAGGAGGGCATGACAACCCACTCCAGTATTCTTGCCTGGAGAAATCTCATGGCCAGGAGAATCTGGTGAGCTATAGTCCATGGGGTCGCAAAGAGTCAGAGACAACTGGAGCAACTTAGCGCGCGCACACACACACACACACAAGTGTGTATATGAACCATTTATAAGTGCACAGCTCAGTGGCATTAAGTGCATTTACACTGTTGTGCAACCATCACCACCATCCATCTCCAGAACTGTCTTAATCTTGTAACTGTGAAACTCTGTCCCCTACTAAACAATAATGCTCCACCACCCTTCCCCCAGCCCTGGCATCCACCCCTCTACTTTCTGTCTACTTACACAAAAGAGTGATTTTAACTCTTCTAGGTACTCATATTAAGTGGAATAATACAGTGTTTGTCTTTGTTTCACCTGTTTTTGTTATGACCCATGAATTAAGAATGCTTTCAACATTTGTAAATGGTTACATTTTAAATGTTCTATAAGTACCTATATAATATCATCAATTTATATTTATATAACATCTTCCAAAGAGTTGACTCATTGGAAAAGACTCTGATGCTGGGAGGGATTGGGGGCAGGAGGAGAAGGGGACGACAGAGGATGAGATGGCTGGATGGCATCACTGACTCGATGGACGTGAGTCTGAGTGAACTCTGGGAGCTGGTGATGAACAGGGAGGCCTGGAGTGCTGCGATTCATGGGGTCGCAAAGAGTCGGACACGACTGAGCGACTGAACTGAACTGAATATCCTCCTGGCTTGCAAAGCCTAGAATAGCTCCTAGCTACTCTTCACAGAAAATTCACCAATCCCTGGGGCTAGACCGTTGGTTTGCCAATGATTTTCTGGTGCAAATGCATCTCCCCAGCCTTCCTCCTAACTCCAGTGTTGCCAGAGAGTCTGCTCTGCTTTGCATAGTGGCATCCACATCAGCTTCACTAGAGACAGTGGTCTCAGCCAGAACCTTGGAAAACCTCTGAGCTAGACATTTTATAATACCAAGTTCCTCACAGATTTAGCCTCCCAAAGTCCTCTCTTTCCAGCAAATTCAACACTGAGAATGAGAATCAAAGTTCATGTGAAGACTTTTTTTTAAAAGTAATTTGATGTTAAAAGAAATTGAAAGTGATATACAAAATGGAGCAAATATTAATTCTGTAAAAATAGGGAAAGAAATCTTTTTAAAGTGAAAATCATTGGAACACGCCACCCCCAAAATACTTCTCAAAAGAATTTTTCTGAGCTGAAGGCATTTGAGTTTCTGAAATCCCTTATCTGCCTAGAAGCAGAACCTCCCAAAAGAACTCAGTTGTCATAAATCCCTCCCCTAGAAAGCAACTCTAATCTTTTCTCAGTGAAAAGTGGTCTGTCCACCACATCGGACAGACATTTGTCACAAAATTATCAAATGTCTCAACTGTTCTCCTAAGGACGCATTGATCTTAAAAAAAAAAAAAAAAAAGCAAAAGTAAACCATATGTGTTTCCATAAGTGTGCTTTCTCCTTACCACTTCTTAGAAGTCATTTGTTCTCCCTCTGTCCCTCCCCATTCTCTTTCTGGATGCCTTTGTAGAGGAAGAAAATATCTTTTTCCTCTACCCTCCTTAATTCTCAGCCAGAACCCCTGTAATGAGAGACAGATCTGTTATGAGAAAAGCCTCCAGAGTTATTATTTTTTTAATTAATTAATTTTTATTTCCGGCTGTGCTGGGTCTTCAGTCCTGAGTGGGCTTGTCTGTAGTTGTGGTGAGTGGGGGCCACTCTCCAGCTGTGGCATGCAGGCTTCTCATTGTGGTGGCTTCTCCTGTTGCAGAGCGCAGGCTCTAGAGTGCACAGACACTGCAGTAGTTGCTGTACATGGGCTTAGTAGTTGTGCCTCCCAGGCTCTAGAGCACGGGCTTAATAGTTGTAGCACACAGGCTTAGTTGCTCCCTACATGTGGGATCTTCTTGTACCAGGGATCGAACCTGTGTCTCCTGCACTGGCAGGCAGATTCTTTACCACTGAGCCACCAGGGAGGACTTCCAAAGTTATTTAACCCAAGGTTTACATGGCATGGGACACCTCATAAGAAATGGGACCAAGAAAATGGTTAAACTCGAGCATTTCTGGATTTGATAGGGATTGGAATGTTGTGGGGAAATGTGATAGACCCACAAAGGGTATGAGCTATGCATAGTAAACTGGGGGAAATGGCAAGCCCTGTTCATTCAGGTTCCAGGGTCTTAGAGACAAGGTTGCTCCTTTACTCTGTATGGGGAGGACACCTCACTCCTCACAGCTTTATGACCTACTCTAGAGGGAGGTCAGAAAGTCTTCCCACACAGATTTCTCAGATTTCTTCAGCTTAAAATATTCAATATGCCAAAGTGCCATGTTTTGGTGTAGCATGCCTGAACCCTACCAGTTTATAAACTCAAATCTCATCACTCATTTGGATATTCATTTCCTTCTGGGATGTCCCTATGCATTTAAAATTTAAAATCAGTAAATTCATATGTGTTTGGTACCAGTATAGGGCTTCCCTTGTATCAATTTAATTTCTTTGTTGTCAGTTTAAATCATAGGCCCTCAGTGAATGAATGTAAAGAGAGCAGAGGAAAAGTTTTCTGTTCCTTACAAAGGCAAAGCATGTTCTAAAATATTCTCCTTGGATATTTTACCTTAAAAACATAGGTTGGAGGTGTTTTGAAAAACTTATGGCATAAATAACATTTTGAGGAAAATCTTGACAATCACAAAGTATCTTTGCAGAGGATTAGACTGTAAAGTTGTGTTGGTCCACATGCCATGCCCCACCACCATGGCTTGGCTGGGCTGGTGGGAAGGGCTGGCAGAGTTCAGAAAAGTGCAATTAAGGTTGTCAGAGTTTTTAACTTCCTCCCTGTTAAGAGGTGAAAAAGTTTCACTTTTGAAAAGAAAATGGATTTTCAGACCCCAAGTATTTTTTTCCCCCTTAAGGGCAAAAGAGTCACCTGACTGAATCTCTTTCATTTTATGTATTAATTTACTTTCCTGAAATTTCTGAGTCCCTTAGTAGACTGATGAAGCCCACCATCATTCACATTAAACTAAACCGCATAACAGTCTCATTTATAATTGATGAATGCACCAAGGGAGCTGTCTTGGGCGGTCCTCTTGACTTCTGTCTGCAATGGAGTCTATTCGTGAGTTGCCTGGTAACAGAAGGGCTGAAGGGAGTCTCCTTGATTGTAAAACCCAGGCTTTCAAACACTTGAATGGCAGCAGTTGGACTGTCTTATCTGAACAGCAGCATTATTCCAGAAGCTCCTCACAATAAACTTTTGTACCAAATTAATTAAAGTCTTGATAATTCCATTCCAGCACATTCCAATGAAAGTAATTTCAGATACATAATGCACAATGGGCTTCTCCACTTAAATCCAAATGAAACATTCAGGATATTTAGTACCATTCACATTAAGCAGCAAAACCATCAGAACCTCAGGCAAAAGAGGCTGACTTTGCCAGGAAGATGGAAAGAAGATCTGTGTGCAACATGGTGGTCATTAGACTATTTAGATCAGAGACTAGAAGCTGCAGGCCCACTCACCATCCTCTGGAAAAAGGAGCACACTTTTAGAAAAGAATATGGTAGAAGTTGCTGTAAATGAAAACGTATTCACTAGACACTTTGGAAAAAACGTTTATTCACTGTAATGAGTCAACTCTGTTGCAATAGGGGGAGAGAGATGAACCAGGGATTTGTAGCCAATGAGCAGAATCCTGAGGGCATCAGTGGATGGAAAATTACTAAATAGGCACATCAAGGGTAGGGGGCATTCTTGCTAAATTGACCTAACAGGATTCTTGCTGAAGACTCAGGCACCAAGGGTGGAGATGGAGAACCTGATTGGGTATCAAGTGTTGGGAGATGACTCAACAAGATTCTTGTTAAAATTGAACTCTCCAAGGAAGGACACAAAGCCAAGGTCAAGGCCTAGTGGTGAAGAAGACTCAGAGGAGCCTAAGGAAGTTTGTTCAGAGTCTTTGTCATGAGACAGCATGGATGAATCTCAAAAATGTTATGCTGAGTGAATGAAGTCAGAGACAAAAGACTAAATACTGTAACATTCTACTTATATTACATTCTGGAAAAGGCAAAACTATTGGGATAAAAAACAAAAACAGTCGTGGCCTGAGAATGGGGGTCTGGGGTGTGATTGATCCCAAAGGGGAATAAAGGAACTTTATAGGGGAAAAAGTTTTGTCATTGCTTTTTGGCTATTTTTTGTGATGTGTTCTTGGTTAATCTGAGGCTCTTGTTTCATCTCAAAAGAATTCAAAGACAAAGTGATAGATAAGAAGTGGATTTATTTGGAGAGAAGCACACTCCACTGACAGAGTGTGGCCCTTCTCAGAAGATGAGAGCTTTGAAATATGGTGTGGTTAGTTTTTATGGGCTGGGTAATTTCATAGGCTACTTAGTGGAAGGATTAATCCAGTTATCTTGGGGGAAAGGGTAGAGATTTCCAGAAATTGGGCCACCACCCACTTTTTGGCCTTTTATGGTCAGCCTCAGAACTGTCACGGCACTGGTGAATGAGTCAGTTCGCTTGGTAATGTATTATTAATACAATGAGCATATAATGAGGCGCAAGTTCTATTGGAAGTCAGATCTTCTGCCATCTTGGATCTAGTTAATGCTAATCATCTTCTTGTCACGTCCTAAAGCCATTCACTCTTTAAAGGCTGTGCCCTGTTTCTCTCTCTCCTGTTTCAGTGGAGTAATGAAAAGTGGACTCAAGAAGTAATTGGAAGGTGAAAGTCTTGAGAAGAATTTTCAGTAAAGGTCATTATGTGTGAGAAGAAAGGAACTAAGGATATCACAGAAACTTTAGTGTTCTGGACAGTCTATTGTACTTGAGAGCCTCCTCTGCTTGTGTAGACTACTGTGGCCTTGTCTACAGATGTCTGAGCTCTCACATCCCAACAGACCTGGGCTCAGTGTTCTGGTCAATACATATGATCAGGCATTGTCTGCCAGAAGCCGTGTTACTTTGTTCACCATAGGAGGTGGCTGGCTGGGCTGCCCGAGGTTGCCATGCAAGCTGGAGGCAAATAAAAGCTCCAAGGAATGACAGGGCCTCACCCCAGGTTTTCCTAACACTAGCATCTCACAGCAGTGCCTCCCCTTGTCTGAACCCTGTCCTCTCTTCTATTTTGCAAATCTCCTCTTCCCTGTTTTCTCTGCCATTTATCCAACTACTTGTTTTTTCTTCCTGAGTCTAGCTTATTCCGTTTATCTTTGTGGTCCAGTATCAGACTGCCAATACTTTTGTAAATATGTGTCTGAATCTCCTGTAAACTCTAAAACTCTGATGTATTTCCTTTCAGAAACCCACGGGTGCCCTCTGTCCTCTTCTTACAATTTCCTCATCAATAAGGCACAGGCAGGGCACTAAGTGATGAATCTGCCCTGCTGAAATTAGATTCTGACTTGGAGAGATGCTACAGAGGACAGGTCACATAAAGTTAAGTGGAAGGCAAGTGAAGTCACCTCTTTAACCTGGCTCTGAGAACCTGGGACCCAGAGCTTCGGGGTCAGGGACTCTGCCATCAAGTGAGGCTATTGCGATGTGTTATTAATACACTAAGGGTCAGGCTAAAAACCAACATTGGAAACAGGCCTGATTTGCTTCTCAGAGATGTTCGAGCTGCCTCCAGCAGGAATAGTGGGGAATTGAGAGCAACAGATGCTCTAGCATCTCCAGAGCAGCTCTTGGCTCCCTGAATCTGCCAGGGAAGACCTTTGCCCAGTTTTGGGGACATGTGTGTGTGTGTGTGTGTGTGTGTGTGTGTGTGTGTGTATGCTCAGTTGCTCAGTCATGTCTGACTCTTTGTGACCCCATGGATTGCAGCCCGCTAGGCTCCTCTGTTCATGGAATTTTTCAGGCAAGAATACTGGTATTCATAGCCATTCCCTTCTCTGGGGGAATCTTCCTGAAGCCCATGCACAGTTTTAGAACAGTGCTTAATAGCCCTGCCTTTTTTTTCTTCCAGTAGGTCCTGCCTTTAGTGCACCTACCTGCTTCTGACCCCTGACCTGGGCCTGACCTTCAGGAAGATGTGCTCCAGACCACTCACATGGTTTTAAGCTTCAGGTTCCTGTTTGTCGCTGTCCTCTCCCTCCATTTTCAGGTTCCTTTGTGCCTGTCATGTATCTCTGAAATCAGAGGATGGATGAGTCTTCATAGCTCTCTAGACCTCTGGCTTGGAATTTTCCTGGTAAAGGTGAATTTCCCTTTCTGTTTAGGAATTTCATTATTCAACACTCTGGTCTTACTCCTCACTCCCCTGTCAGCCTGAACCTTTCAGAGAACAGTGGTTCCCTGAAAGAGGGTGGTTCTTCCTGGGAGAAAGTGTGGCAGCTGCTTCAGCCCAGATCTGGGGGCCGCTCTCTAGCTCATTTGGCTCCTTCTGTTTCCTGCAGTTTTGACTTGATGCCACTGAAGGGGGAGCATGGTGCTGAGGAGGCTGGAGGGGGAGCAACCTTCTGGCCTGAGCTGCTTGTCGTGCAGATTTTCATGACCATATCTTATCAGTTGATTCTACAAAAGGCTTTGGTTCACCCCATCTTGCTTTCTTCTAATTTTCTTGTTCCAGTGCTGGCAGAATGTTCCAGTCATTCATGAGATTAACTTCCAACATGGCACCTCTCACATTCTCTGGCTTGAGTACTTGGCATTTATGTTAATTCCAACTACCACGTCCTTCAGCTTCTCTGAAAAGATCATTTTTTTTTTCAAAGTAGTGATCACAGGGCCATCTTGTACACTCTTTCTTTATCTTTCAACTTCTCCATCATGATTGGAATGGACTCCCTACTGGGTGCACAGACATATTTGCTGTGTAATAATGTTAAACTTTCCCCATCAGCAACGAATTCATGTCCATTGTTGTGAATGTAACATAAAGATATGTGGTATTGCAATAAGGAATTGGGCCTAGATGACTACAGTGTCAACTCTTGGTGTCCTCACACAGGAGAGTGTGGTAAAATGTGCACAGGACACATTTGTGGTCACACTTCAGTCCAGAGTGAGATGCAGACTGAGAAATGGATTGAGGCTGGGGATGCTGGGGGAAGGGGTCCTCAGAAAATACTCTCACTTATCAGCAACTTCAGAGGTGAAGAAGATGCAGATTTCAAGGCTCTTGGCTGCTAATTTCTTCCCAAACTAGGGCAAGAGTTCAAACATTGGTATCTAGGAGCATCTCTGTCAACAAACACTTGTGACTGGGATCCTAGAGGTCAGCCTAAGTGGTATATCTGTTGCAAATTTAGAAATGCATAGATACATTTGGAAAGTCCAGTGTTTTTTGTTTTTTGGCAAAGAAGATGGAAGGGCTTTATGGGAGAGAACTTATCCTAAGGAGAGAGAGGACAAGGAGTCAAACAGGGACTAAGGACAAGGGGTTAAAGAAGAAGGGGAGGTAGATTTTTTTTTTTTTCTTTTTTTGGTAACAGCTTTCAGTTCAGTTAAGTTCAGTCACCCAGTCGTGTCCGACTCTTTGCGACCCCATGAATCGCAGCACGCCAGGCCTCCCTGTCCATCACCAACTCTCGGAGTTCACTCAGACTCACGTCCATCGAGTCAGTGATGCCATCCAGCCATCTCATCCTTTGTCGTCCCCTTTTCCTCCTGCCCCCAACCCCTCCCAGCATCAGGGTCTTTTCCAGTGAGTCAACTCTTCGCATGAGGTGGCCAAAGTATTGGAGTTTCAGCTTTAACATCATTCCTTCCAAACAAATCCCAGGGTTGATCTCCTTCAGAATGGACTGGTTGGATCTCCTTGCAGTCCAAGGAACTCTCAAGAGTCTTCTCCAACACCACAGTTCAAAAGCATCAACTCTTCGGCACCCAGCCTTCTTCACAGTCCAACTCTCACATCCATACATGACCACTGGAAAAACCATAGCCTTGACTAGACGGACCTTAGTTGGCAAAGTAATGTCTCTGCTTTTGAATATGCTATCTAGGTTGGTCATAATTTTTCTTCCAAGGAGTAAGCATCTTTTAATTTCATGACTGCAATCACTATCTTTATTTTGGGAGCCCCCCAAAATAAAGTCTGATACTATTTCCACTGTTTCCCCATCTATTTCCCATGAAGTGATGGGACCAGATGCCATGATCTTCATTTTCTGAATGTGGAGCTTTAAGCCAACTTTTTCACTCTCCACTTTCACTTTCATCAAGAGGCTTTTTAGCTCCTCTTCACTTTCTGCCATAAGGGTGGTGTCATCTGCATATCTGAGGTTATTGATATTTCTCCCGGCAATCTTGATTCCAGCTTGTGTTTCTTCCAGTCCAGCGTTTCTCATGATGTACTCTGCATAGAAGTTAAATAAGCAGGGTGACAATATACAGCCTTGACATACTCCTTTTCCTATTTGGAACCAGTCTGTTGTTCCATGTCCAGTTCTAACTGTTGCTTCCTGACCTATATGCAGCTTTACTGGGATATAATTCACATATTTTACAGTTCACCCATTTAAAGTTACAATTCAAGGGCTTTTGATATATTCACAGAATTGTATAACAATCACCACCATGAAATTTAAGAAGTTTCTGTCACCTGCTCAAAAAAGAGGGTACTCTTTAGCCATCACCCTACAATCTGCCCAATTCCAACAGCCCCAGCAGACTCGGATCTTCTATCTCTGTGATTTTGCCTGTTCTAGACATATCACATAAGTACAGTCTTAAATACTACATGACCTTTTGTGTCTTGTAGCTTTCATGTATCTTAATGTTTTCAAGATTTATCCATGTTACAGTACATTTCAGTACTTCATTCCTTTTTAGAGCTGAATAATATTCCATTATTCCTAGAAGGCCTAGAAGTTGCCCTTCCTCTAAGAATACCCCCTCCACCACATACACAGGATTCTGCTGTAGATTGATACTCATGGAACATAGACTCTCTTCTTCTCTAAGGGGAACTTCTCTCCACTCACATTCCTCCCTTATATTTGGGAAACCCCATGGTGGGGGGCAGCGTGTCTCACATGTGGATTTGGGCTGTCCTTGGAGCCACTCCTGGCATCTCCATTTCCTGCTCACCCACCGCTGGCCTCCTATGGTTCCATACTTCCCGGCTGCCTCTCTGGAGTAAACTGGCCTGACACACTGTATAAGCAATTACTGTGTGTCTTCTGCTCACATTTTCCAGGGCTGGAGGTCTTCATCTACTTCTTCGTGTTTCAGTCACTTCCAGTCAGTGACTTTCACTAGGGAAACAAGTCCACGGCTCATGATGCCTGTGTCCACCACAGCTTGAGGGATTGCAACACCATGATTTTCTGTTTCCTTTTATTTGACATTCCTCTTTGTGGGTTTCAGCATGCATCTAACATAAGGGAGTCAGAGAATAATCTGAGAGGCATGTACCAGGCTCTACCCAAAATTCTTCCTCCTGGTTAATATATGACCCCAAGGTTCCTCTCCTAAGTATATACCAAGAAAAATAAAAACACGTCCATACAAATCTAAAAGAAATCATACAAACAAACTTACTCACAAAACAGAAAAAGACGCAGATTCCTGAATGAGTCTATGGTTGCCAGAGGAGTATGGGGAGACGGATAGTTAGGGAGTTTGGAATGGACATGTGCACACTGCTATATTTAAAATGGATAACTAACAAGGACCTACTGTGTAACGCAGGTATCTCTGCTCAATGTTATGTGGCAACCTGGATGAGAGGGGAGTTTGGGGGGGGATGGATGCATATATGTATGGCTGAGTCCCTTTGCTGTTCACCTGAAAGTGTCACAACATTGTTTATTAGCTATACCCCAATACAAAATTAAAAGTTGAAAAAGAACACATGTGCACAAAAATTTGTATATGAATGTTTATAGTGGCTTATTCATAAAGCCAAAAAAGTTTTAAAAACCCTCAAAAAACAGAATGATGACCCAATCCACTGATGAATGGATAAATGAATTGTGGGATATATCATTTTCCATCTCTACACTCCATTCATGTTTTGACAGTTTGTAAATTTCTGAAACCTTGACGCCTTTCTATTAATAGCTTTGGGCAGAGTCTTCAGAATGACTGAGGCAGAATTTTCTACTAGTCTTGCAGGATGGTAGTTAGGGATAGAATCTGTTGGCTTATAGAAAATGAGAAGATTCTCACACTTTTGAGTTTATGAACTGAGATGCCCATTGGCTACTGATTTAAAGGAGGAAATATGAGTGATGTGTTCCCAGTAAGTAAATAAATCTGCTCTGTTACAGGAGTGGAGTGTTCACAGAGGAAAAAAAAGGGATTGAGGATGTAAAAATATATAAGACATTGATAGTAAAGGGCTTTGGATGCTATGAAAGTGTTTGAACTTTATTCAGTAGTGTGGACAGTCATCTGAACATTTGTCCTGGGCAGGACCAGACAGACAGGCTCTTCTGTCCAAGAGATGGTAACTGCCAGAGCTTCTATGTTCTCAAGAAGAAGATTCAGGACAGTGAGATGACCTTTTTTTTTTTTTGGAATTCAAGTATTATGGCCAAATAAGAACATGAAAAAAATTCTCAAGATCATTAGCCATCAGGGAAGGAAATACATATGAAAACCACAGTGAGTTAGCATTATCCACCCACTAGGATGACTGTAATAAAAAAAGACAGATGATAACAAATGGAGATATGGAGAAACTGGAACCATCATACACTGGAAGTGGGCTGTAACATGTTGCAGCTGCTTTGGAAAAGTTTGGTGGTTCCTCAAAAAATTAAACATAGAGTTACTCAGCAATTTCACTCCTAGAGGATCACTTAAGAGAAATGGAAACATATGGTCACCTGAAAATTTATACATGATATAGAAACACAGTTCATAGTAGCTAAAAAGTAGAAGCAACCTGAAGGTCCATCAAGTGATGAGTTAATAAACCAAATGTGATATATTCACAAAAATGAATGGAGTACTGATGCATGCTACAACATGGATGAACCTGAAATTATTATACTAAGTGCAAGATGCAGACACAAAAGACCACATATCGATGCCATTTATATGAGATGTTCAGAGTTAGCAAATTCATAGAGATAGAAAGTGGATTTGTGGGTGACAAGAACTGAGAGGAGGGGAGAATTGGAAATAACTGCTAATGAATTCTTCCTGGGGTGATGGAATTGTTCTGGAATTAGTTGTGATAATTGCACAGCCATGTGAATGTACTAAAAGTCATTGAATTGCACACCAATTAGAAATTTTAGAAACAATGTTATGGCTAGCAGGGACTTCCCTACCCTTATGGTTAAGATGTGTGATAGACCAATTTTCCCATTTTGTTTGGGACTGTGGAAGTTCCAGGGATGTGAGACTATCACTGCTAAAACTGAGAAAGTCCCAGTCAAACTATAACAAAAAGTGGGGTCTGGCTGTTCACTGCTCAAAAGCTAATGAAGAGACCAGGTTGGTGGAAAGGAAAGTTTGCTTTATTTCATCTGCTGGCAACTTTGGATGAAGGTGGATGCCTGTTCAAAGGCTGTCTCCCACATCCCCATCCCCCAAACTGACAAGGAGTGGGCAAGATCTTTTATAGGTTGAAGGAAGGGGCTACTTGCAGAAACAGCACAGTCAGCTCTGTCATCTTAAAATAAGTCATCAGTGGTCTGACCAGCATCATCTTGATTGTTTTAAGTTTGGTGGTGGACAGGGAGGCCTGGCGAGCTGCGATTCATGGGGTCGCAGAAAGTCAGACACAACTGAGTGACTGAACTGAACTGAACTGAATCTTCAGTTCCAGGACTGGTTTATTTCCATTTCCTTGAGGCCCATTTTCAGAATTATGGCTGCTTAGGTGATTGCAGCCACGAAATTAAAAGACGCTTACTCCTTGGAAGGAAAGTTGTGACCAACCTAGATAGCATATTAAAAAGCAGAGACATTACTTTGTCAACAAAGGTCCGTCTAGTCAAGGCTATGGTTTTTCCAGTAGTCATGTATGGATGTGAGAGTTGGACTGTGAAGAAAGCTGAGTGCCAAATAATTGATGCTTTTGAACTGAGGTGTTGGAGAAGACTCTTGAGAGTCCCTTGGACTGCAAGGAGATCCAACCAGTCCATGCTAAAGAAGATCAGTCCTGGGTGTTCATTGGAAGGACTGATGCTGAAGCTGAAACTCCAATACTTTGGCCACCTGATGTGAAGAGTTGACTCATTGGAAAAGACTCTGATGCTGGGAGGGATTGGGGGCAGGAGGAGAAGGGGACGACAGAGGATGAGATGGCTGGATGGCATCACTGACTCAATGGACATGGGTTTGGGTGGATTCTGGGAGTTGGTGATGGACAGGGAGGCCTGGTGTGCTGTGATTCATGGGGTAGCAAAGAGTCAGACACGACTAAGTGACTGAACTAAACTGAGGTCACGGCTACAGTCTGGTCATCACATAGTTAACTTCTTCACTCTGGTAGGGGTTTCAGTCTTATCTATAAGACAGCTTACAGAATATGGCTCAGAATACTGAGCCCTTGAGTATTCCATAGCCCTTGAGAAGGAACTAAAGGTCCTTGACTATGCTTAGTGGCTATGCAAATTATTATTTGGTCTCCTTTGACTATTTTCCATTGTTTCTGGATGTTCTGACTTCTCTGTTTAAACTTATTCTTTGGCTAAAGCTTTTTCAGAGACAGAAGGCAGGCAGAGGACATGGGGAGAAAGGACCATAGGGTCCTGCTCTCTTTCAAAACTGGATGACCTGATCACCCTAGTGTGTGCTGAGATAGTGCTCAGTAATGCCAGTGAAGAGAGGCCAAGTTAATATTTATGGCCACACAATTTCTTATGCACAATGTGTTTGGCGTAACCTCACACCCTATGAACTAGCCAAGGCAGGTTTTACTTATCTCCTATTTATAGACAAAGAATCGAGGCTCTTTATAAGCATAGAGGTTTGCTTAAGCCTCTATGGAAAATAAGAGGCTGAACTAGAAGCCAAGCCTGACCCCTAGTTTCCAAGTCCAGGCTCTTTCCTATAAGTGGGTAATAGTTTGTATGTATTGGTGGTTCTGGTAAGCAAGGGCCTCACTTGTTTGGCTGGCTTTCTGGCTTCTGACTTCAAGGGTGTCTCTTTCCTCTCTCTCATCCTCCCCATTTCTGGAGGCTACATCCTATGGAATCTCTCCTAGACAATGATCCACTTAGCATCCTCTTCAAGTCCATCTTCCCTGGTCTTCTGAAATCTCTAGAGCCAGGTGCTGGGTCTTGGCCATCTCTATTCTTGGCTCTTACTGCCATGTCTGGTAGAAGTTAGTGCTCAGTAACCCTTTTCTGAAGGAAGCCTGGCTTCTTCTGTTCCAAAGAACACACGGGGATGAATATCCCTGATCAGAAAAGCTACTGTACCCATCTCTGCTCCCCAACTACGGTCACCATCTCTTTAGGCTGAACTGTTCTCCCTCTAGGTCTTTCTTAGGCTTTGTTTTCTGATTCACTCATTGGTGGAGCTGGCACATTCTGTCTGGTGCTTTTCAGAATGTATTCTAAGCACACTCCAAAGGTCAAGCCAAGATTTCTGTGGTGATTTTGCATGGTGTGGCTTGTCTTGCAGGTAGCCATCTGGGACAAATTGCAGTTGAGCCCAAACTGAGTGGATAAGAAAGGGACAGCTTTCTTGGCCTTTAGGAATTCCATGGATATTATGACAAAGGACTTCATTCATACAAGGCCTGGGGCTCCAGCAAGTTCTCACAGGAAGGTTAGTAAAGCAGGAAGCACCAGCCTTCCATCCTGGCCTGTCTTCTGGGAGGTTATATAAAGTTCGTGGGCCTCAGAGGGTTTCCTTAACCTTTCAGGTCAGATAATTACAGTTTCTTTACTTCCTTCTTAGGCTTTTATGTATTTTAGATTAGATAATGGTTAGATAGTTTCTCACCTGAATTTCATACAGGGTTAAGATTCTATAGAGATTGCTCAGGAAGAGGGATATATTTCCATGTGTTTATTTACTTTCCATATTGAGGTGTTGTATGAATTATTTCTCAAAAATAGTTGCTACCCTTTCCTGGAGAAGATTCTATTTCCCTGCCATGGATATGCCAGGTTTGGTCATTAGATTACTTTTGGCCAATGAAATGAGAATAGGAAGGATGTGTATTGTTTCTGGGAGCTGTAAGAGCCAAGGTATGGGTTTTTATATTTTCATCTATAGTCTCTTTTTACTCTATAGTGAGACAAGCAGTGTTCTTGATAGAAGTAGATATGTCAGCTTTGGTCTGAAATAAAGAGGATATGAAGCAGATCCACAATGGGCATGGAGCATGAATGAGAATAAACCTTTGTTGTTGTAAGGCACTGGAATGTTGGTTTCATATGTTAATGCAGTATAACCAGGACTATCCTGACTGATGCAGATGCCAAGTAAGATTATTATTTGAAAATATTTTATTTTGTTGCTGAAAAAAGGTTCAAAAATCACCAGAAGAAATGCTGGCTGACTATAAACTCCTTGATAAGAAAGACTTTGTCTTAATATCCTATGGTTCTTTGTTTTCTCCATGCCTAGTCTGGTGCCTGATAGTGTGTCTGGGTTTTAGCAGATATTTGGTAATTTGTTGAATGAATTAAATGAAAAAATAAAAGGTATTATTGTTATCATTGTCTATTGTACCTGTTTTTTTCCTTTAAAAGTCTTGGAAAATGCATTGGTCAAAAATCAATATAATCTACTCTATAGTATCATTTTAATAATTATTTTCTTTAGTAGGAAATTTTAAATTCCGTATCAAACATTCCAATGTTGAACATGCAACTGATAAATAGGAGGCAAACAGATGTGACTCAGCCTATACAATGTTCTTCTTGGTTTCAGTTCCCCATGGTACTATTTTGAATCAGAACTAGTTAGTCTGGTTAATGGCATTGGGCCATAACAGCTAGGAAAGGGTGGACAGGGAACTTGAACTAATCATTAGAGTTGGTGCCAGCTAGGGAGATAGGCTAAGCTACAAGGTCCAGCATAAGGCTGGGAGAGACAGCAGTCCTGCAGACAGACAGTTACAGGCAATGAGTGATACCACTCATGCAGAAAGGACTTGGAGCTGCAGAGAAGCTGTGCCATGAGGCAGGCAGGCATCCCACAAGGCAGCAGGCGACCACTTCAGGATGCCAAGGGAGGCAATACTGGAAAGTCCAGACAGATGTTAAATATCAGGGACATCTGTCATCAGCCTTGTTAATGGAATGGATTCCAGTTTGCAAATTGGTGGGTAGGGTGAGGGGGATGCTTCCAAAAGTAAGACAGGATTCCAGAACAGACAAAGTGCTGAAAAGAGTGCAAAGTGGGGTTCAAGGTTTCAAGGCAAACATAAGGGTTGAGAATTAGATTGGCAACAAGGGTGACTTGATGGCAAACACTGGAGTATGGAATTATAAAACTGAGACAGACTACAGGTGGGGCTCCAGTGGCCCAGGGATCCTAACTATGGAGGCAGGTAGGTAGAAACAGTGAACCAGGAAGAGCCTGGCATAGATTATCCATAGGAAATGGAGTTATTAGTCTGTGCAAACCAGTGATGTAGCTAATGCAATGCAGTGGATCTCTCTCCGGCAAAGGAATGTTGTAAGTGTGGCATTGAGAAACGTGCTGTAAGCACACAGGGACACGGGCACACACAGAGAGAAGAATCCAAAAGATTCACATGAAGTTTGTTTCATTTGTACCCACTGAACAATAGTGAAAGTGAGTGAAGTCGCTCAGTCATATCCGACTCTTTGCAACCCTGTGGACTGTAGCCTACCAGGCTCCTCCGTCCATTGGATTCTCCAGGCAAGAATACTGGAGTGCGTTGTCATTTCCTTCTCAGGGGATCTTCCGGACCCAGGGATCAAACCCGGGTCTCCCACATTGCAGGCAGACATTTTACCCTCTTAGCCACCATGGAAGCCCACTGACTGATACCAGATACCAAATGTAGGTTCCCTCAGATAGCCCTCAAGATGGCCATTTCTCCCAGGGTTTATTAAGTGGTGACTGTCTTGAGATGAGTTACTTTTTTCTCTTCTTCTTTTAAAAAATGTTTTGGAACGTTCAAAAGGCAGTAGGTTGTCAGTCAATCCCAACATGTACCCAGGAAGGGAGAAAGTTTAAGAGGCAAATGAAAGGCTCTTGCAGCCTGGACAGTCCTCAATGACAGTTTTGCTGTGCTGGGCTAAATCGCTTCAGTCGTGTCTGACTCTGTGTGACCCTATGGACCATAGCCTGCCAGGCTCTTCTGTCCATGGGATTCTCCAGGCAAGAATACTGGAGTGGGTTGCCATGCCTTTCAGCAAGGAATCTTCCCAACCCAGGGATCAAAACTGCATCATCTCTTTTGTCTCCTGCATTGGCAGGGGCGGGGTTCTTTACCAATAGCACCACCTGGGAAGCCCCCTCATGGACGGTTACCCATGTTTTATCCTTTTTTTTTAAACAAAGATCTTGTTTACAAAGTCATTGGATGCCCTATTTCCTGCCTTTGGCATCACCCTGCAGTTGGAATGTTACCTTTGACCTTGATCCTAACACACACTCCTCGTTAGTGCCATTTTCCTCTGGTATAGTCATGACTTAACACTAATTACTTCCACCACAAAGTTCTGTTTTGCCTAATCAAATCATGTCACAGAAATGACATGTGCATTTTCCCTCCTAATTTAAAAACTACCCATGAAAAGCATTTAGCTCTGGGCTGAGGACTTCCCTGGTGGCTCAGATGGTAAAACTTCTGCCTGCAATGTGGGAGACCCAGGTTCGATCCCTGGGTTGGGAAGATCCTCTGGAGAAGGAAATGGCAACCCACACCAGTACTCTTGCCTGAAAAATCTCATGGATGGAGGAGACTGATAGGCTACATACAGCCCATGGGGTCGAAAAGAGTTGGACACGACTGAGTGACTTCACTTTCACTTTCACTTATAAGACTCCTTCAGTTCAGTTCAGTTCAGTTCAGTTCAGTCGCTCAGTCATGTCTGACTCTTTGCGACCCCATGAATCGCAGCACGCCAGTCCTCCCTGTCCATCACCAACTCCCAGAGTTCACTCAAACTCATCCATCAAGTCAGTGATACCATCCAGCCATCTCATCCTCTGTTGTCCCCTTCTCCTCCTGCCCCCAATCCCTCCCAGCATCAGGGTCTTTTCAAATGAGTCAGTTCTTCACATCAGGTGGCCAAAATATTGGAGTTTCAGCATCAGCATCAGTCCTTCCAATGAACACCCAGGACTGATCTCCTTTAGAATGGACTGGTTGGATCTCCTTACAGTCCAAGGGACTCTCAAGAGTCTTCTCCAACACCACAGTTCAAAAGCATCAATTCTTCGGTGCTCAGCTATCTTCACAGTCCAACTCTCACATCCATACATGACCAGTGGAAAAACCATAGCCTTGACTAGATGGACCTTTGTTGGCAAAGTAGTATCTCTGCTTTTCAATATGCTATCTAGGTTGGTCATAACTTTCCTTCCAAGGAGTAAGTGTCTTTTAATTTCATGGCTGCAGTCACCATCTGCAGTGATTTTGGAGCCCCCCAAAATAAAGTCTGACACTGTTTCCACTGTTTCCCCATCTATTTGCCATGAAGTGATGGGACCAGATGCTGTGATCTTAGTTTTCTGAATGTTGAGACTCCTTAGAACCTGGGAAATCTTGGGGCTGGTGCTCCTGTTTCTTGAAGGTAAAGGCTCTCACACATTAGAACTGAGTTGACAAAGACACTGTAGACTGTTCCCAAGCTGCAGAACTATCATGTTGGCAGAGCATGAAAAACTAAGAATTCTAGCTCTTTCTGAAAAAAATATTGGTCACAGTCAGCTGGACCTGAGTGCCAGCTGCCCCTTTTTGGCTGATGCAAGTTTTTACAGCCTCCACCTCTCTCTAGTGCCTCTTGCCAGCCTCATCATTTGGTTCTGTCCACCTGCCTGGGCCCTGGAGGCATCTCAGCATCTGAGTTGATGAAATAGGCATTGAGCTGAACTGCTTGATGGATGGTAGAAAAATCAGTAGATCATTAAAAAAAAATCCCACTTGAAAAATCTAAACAAGGGTGAGCATAACTCTTCTCTACCCTGCCCTTTTCAGCTCTCTTGTGCTGCTTCTGTATTTTCTGGATTCTTCTTCCTATGACTGATGAATTCCCACCTTTACACATTGAACGCCTGGTCTTTTCTTTGGGTCCTCTCTTTGAGCTAGCCCATGTGCTCCTGTGGTCCATCAAAAGCTTGATTTTTTTTTTTTTTAAGAATTGAAGTCGAGTGGATTTACAAGGTTGTATTACATGAACTTGAGTAAACTCCAGGAGATGATGAGGGACAGGGAACCCTGGTGTGCTGCAGTCCATGGGGTCATGAAGAGTTGGACATGACTTTGTGACTGAACAACAGTATATATATATATATATATACACACACATACATATATGGGAAGGGTACAAGACAGGACTCAGGACATAAGGTTTCAAGGTATATGTGTATATATATATATATATATATATATATATACTTTTCCAAATTATTTTCCATTATAGGTAATTACTGAATATAGTTCCCTGTACCACTTGATTCTTATCTGATGAGTCTCGAATCCCTCTGCAGCCTCTCTTCTCTCAGGTCCCATTTTAGTATTAAATAGAGATTTTACTGGGAGGCAGCTCTGAATCAAATCTTGGGTCAGTAGGGTGACCTTGGACAAACATTGAGCATCACGGATCTGCCACACGCATGAAATGAGTACAGGGTAAGTTCTTAGGGCCATTGAGGGTACTGAAGAAAATTTGCACAAGTGCTTGGCAGCTTTGTCCTAAGCCCAGGACCATTGGGTGTCAATGCCTAGTTCTCCCCATGCTGTCACACTACCTCAATCCCTTATTTTCTAAAGTGACTTCTTACATGGAGTTGTCAGCTGGGAGAGGCCCATGCAGGCCTTGGGGATGGATGAGCAGCAGCCCACCCTGAGTAATGGGACAAGGTAGGATCTGCTGATGAGATAGATTATAGCAGAGCTTTGCGGGAATCTGGAAGTACCAAGAATGGCAAACTTGCCCGGTGGCATTCTGCAATCCTGCCACATCAAATTGGAGCCATTTATTTCTATCATTAGCAGTAGTGTAAGCAAATGAATGCTCTGAAGCTTCCTTATTAACAATTATGACCAGCAGATAAACAAAGGCAGGGGAGCGGAGAATGTCAATGGTGACCCAGGGCTTCCTCTGCCCGCTTTTACATTGCTTCCCAAAGCACAGTTTTTCTCTTAATTATAGCTGACAAACACTTTTGGGAAAGTTTTATTTTATGTTTTGATGTAGTCTTATACTTTTTTTTTCTAGAAGCTTCCCCAAACTGGGAGAATGTTAGTGCGAGGAAGGAAGAGAAAGAAAAGTAAGATTTGGTATACTTCTGACACTGGGCTTGGTGCAATACATTCATTATTTCATGTTCCACTGTCTGGGTTTGCCTTGATAAGATCCTAGAATGGACTCGATTGTAGGAATATCAAGTCATAAAATTCTGTACCTCAGCTGATCTAATCTTTTCATTTAAAGTGAGAGTAAAGTCCCACAGCTAGTTTGTGATAAAAACAAGTACCAGACCTCCCTGCCCTCCCACCAGACTCCCTAGGCTGAGATCCGGGGACATTTAGGTAGTGCCAGAAGGTCAGGGGACATTGGTGAAGATAACCATGCAAGAGAAAAACATTATCTTTCTTGTGTATGGAAAGAAAATTCCATCTTCTCTATGTGAGCCACTCTTTCTCTGAGCAGAGTGAAATATGCAGAGGTATTAGAACCTTACTAAAATCTGGACTCTTTTTCTTTTTTCCCCCTTAGACTTTTATTGAAATGTAATTGACAAACAACACTATATATTTTTAAGGTGTACTGCATAATGGTTTGACTTCTGAATGTCATAAGCCAATTCCCGCAGTGTTTAATGAACAGCGATCATCTCATATAGATACAAAAGAAAACAAAAAAGTATTTTTTCCTTCTGATGAGAATTCTTAGGATTTACTCTCTTAACCACTTTCATATATAACACACAACAGTTTTAATTTTATTTATCATGGTGTACATTACATCCCTTATATTTATTTGTCTTATAACTGGAATTTGTACCTTTTGATCACCTTCATCCAATTATCCTTCCCCCACCCCTCTCTGTGGTAGCCACAAATCTGATCTTTTTTTCTGTGAGTCTGTTTATCTGTTTGGGCTTTTTCTTTTTGAAGTATAATTGACCTACATCACTATGTTAGTGCCTGGTGCTCAACATAGAGATTTCTTATTTCTACACATTCCAAAATGATCACCACTGGAATAATTCCCTATTTATAAAAAGAATACATGAGAGGAAACTGCACCTTTTTTTCTGCTTGCTGGATACTGTCATATCTATGCCAGGTATCTGGAACAGAGACAGGCAGGTATGGTCATTAGGGAGGCAAAGTCAGCACTCACAGATAGCAACATAGAAAGATAAAAAAGTCCAGGTTCCAAAGATGAATGCAAGGAGAGATATTAATTAGTCTTAGAAGTGAGATCCCTCTAGATTTATTTTTATGTGAGTTTTCCCTCTTATTTTTAAAACAATGCATTTGTTCTAACAATGAAGGCATTCCATGGAGAGTCTTTGAATCTCTGACACACCATCTGCTCAAGGAAAATAATAATGGAGTGTTGGAGCCCGCTCATACCAGCCCACTGTTAGTATCTCTTCCTAACTCCGTGTTCCATGACATCATAGTGGTGGTTTCTGTAACCTCATGTTGTGATTTGAAACAAATCATGCTGGGAATATTTACACCATAGAAACTGGCAAATGATATGAATGAGGGCTTTTTTATTTTTGAGAGTTGATTTACCAGCATACCACTGGTAACAACAAAAAAGGTTATAATATAAACACACATAATTTCCTGGCACAGACCAGTATGGGATGGGTGTTGGGACTGCTTTCCAAAGTCTGGAACAAAATTAGTTCAGTTCTTTGATGGGTTAGACTTTTGTTATTCAGAACGTTCTACTTTTGACTGTGGACAAACACTGAAAAGCCATGGTGTTAGATTTAGGCTCAAGGTATGGTGAGTGAGCCAGCCAGAGCACATGCCTGAAAGAGAAGCTGGGTGTCATAATGTTATTATGTCACTGGTGTCATAAGGCTGGACAGGAGTCATGGCTCTGCTCCTCTAAGAAGACAATGGTTGTTTTCTGCAACAGGATAGGTGGGTGTTTTATTTTGGGTTTCCTATAAAACTCACTGCAATGAAGATCTGTATGAGGAACAAGACTTGTGGGGAAAGAAGGAAGCCAAATTGTGCAGGGGAGCAGCTGAACTCTGATGTAGTGACATCAGAGGCCTCATCTGATCCCATAGAGAGCTCTGCAGCTGGAAGAGTCCTTTAGAGCTATTCCCAAATAAGACAAGGAGCAATCATTGGATGGGACCTGTCCCTGGGGAGGAGGCCTTACCACGTGTGTGGAAGCTCCCTTTGACTGAGGTGAATCCCAGAGAGGAGGCATCTGTTGTCAGTCCTTTAGCAGTCAACATTCTTGGTAGCTGAGGAAATGAATGCCTTGTTTTTGAGGAGAATCTTGGTAGTATACCACAGCATCCACTACAGTAGGATTGAGGTAAAGTTTCCCAGAATAATATTTCTTTGCTTGATCTTTTCTGTGTCTCAGACTAAGCATCACTAATCAGCTAGACCATCATCTTCATTTAATAGACTTAAAATTTAAAAGCAGGAAACCCAGCTAAAATCCTATCTCTCTTTAATATCTTCTGTAATAATCCAGCCAGACTGTTTGTTTTCCTTGCAACAAATATCAAAGATCTTGGTTGCAAGCAACAGAAACCAACTATGAATGATTTAGGCATATTAAGAAGAATTTATGAAGAAGGCAATGGCAACCCACTCCAGTACTCTTGCCTGGACAATCCCATGGACAGAGCAGCCTGGTAGGCTGCAGTCCATGGGGTCGAAAAGAGTTGGACATGACTGAGCGACTTCACTTTGACTTTTCACTTTCATGCATTGGAGAAGGAAATGGCAACCCACTCCAGTGTTCTTGCCTGGAGAATCCTAGGGATGGGGGAGCCTGGTAGGCTGCCATCTATGGGGAAGCACAGAGTCAGACAAGACTGAAGCGACTTAGTAGCAGCAGCAGCAGGAAGAATTTATGGTAAGGAAGGCTGGTAGTTCATAGAATCAAGAGAAAGCTAGGAGAAAGCCAAGGGAAGAAGGTAGCAGCAGAAACAGTCCTCATGGGAAACTGTGCAATTGTACACATTAGTGATCTTCCACCACCCACCATAAGCCTGCTGTTCCTGAACATAGCACCCTCTGTAATCTCCCCTGTAGCACTCAGTTTATTTAACGCTCATGTTGCATATGGTGCCCACTGCACATCTAATGCAGTGGTATCTTTTAATGTATCAGTTACTTGAGCTTCAGAAAACTTCTGTGAGCTCCCAGTTGTTTAAGCAGAGGCCCTGTGCCCAGACCTTCAATGCCAGGGAGTAGGGAGAAAGGTGATTCACAATATATGGCCGGGTGTCCAAGAACTAGGAAGAAGGCTCACATGCTGAGTCAGAATAAACCTGATAAACATCCACTGCCCAGTGCCTCTGTACCAAGTGAATCCTACCCTTGCTCTATTGATGTTTTCTATAAGTGATGTTTTAAGAGGTTCCAGGTCTTTTTACTCATTCATCTCTGCAGATACTTGGTGACTGCTCAGTTTGAAATGTACACCTATTTCTCTCAAGTAGAAGAGCAAACTCCATTTCCTGACAATCAAGTCTATTACAGAACAAATGTAAAAAATTCCTTGATTCCAAGAAATAGATTCATTCAACCCAAATGAAGGAAAGAGCTTATGGGTAGGAAACACTTGGGCTGCTCCTGGACCTGAGAAATTAGGCAAAAATGTGTGTGTTGGGTGGGTGGAGGGGTGGGGTGCTCCAGCAATGGCATCTGCCTTCTAGGGTAGATTCATCTTTCCCTGGTGGCTCACTTGGTCACTGTTACTTATCATTCCTGGGTGGCTCATTTCCTGCTCCAGAGATCTGGTTCAAATTCTGAAGGAACTGATCTCATTGATTGGCTCATTATTATTCCTCTACTGGGCAGAGACCCTCATGGATCTTTAGCCAGACTAAGGGATGAATTTGGTACCCACACAGTTTATCCAATGACCATGCACCACGCCCCACCAGGCTCAAACAATAACCTAGACCTACTTTCCTGAACACCTCAATTATGAGATGTTGAAGGCAATAGATCCCCTGTCCACCATATTTTAGGGTCCTGTAAGAGAGACTCCCCTCCCAGTTCTTAAGAAGTCATTATCACTTTTCACGAAAAAAAAGGAACTATGAGTTAGTACGTGCTACACTTTCATGCCTCCTATTATGTATTATATGCCTCATCTTGTTGAATCCTTATATCATTTCTGAGTTAGGTATTATTCCTATTTTATATCTGATAAAATTTCAGATCGCAATGGTTATGAACCCAAGATAAGATGGTAGAGCTTATTTCACATGCGGAGTAGTCTTGCTGCAAACCTGTTTTTTTTTTCCCTACCCAGGATACCTCCACATTCATGATAAGGCCAAAACATTCCTATTCTACTTATCAATGGCTCTTTGAAGAAAGCTTCCAATTAGGGGCTTTTCTAGTAGGGAGCAGAGAAGGCAAAGGCAACCCACTCCAGTACTCTTGCTTGGAAAATCCCATGGACGGAGGAGCCCAGTAGGCTGTAGTCCATGGGGCCGGGAAGAGTCGGACGCAACTGAGCGACTTCGCTTTCACTTTTCACTTTCATGCATTGGAGAAGGAAATGGCAACCCACTCCAGTGTTCTTGCCTGAAGAATCCCAGGGACGGAGGAGCCTGGTGGGCTGCTGTCTATAGGGTCATGCAGAGTCAGACATGACTGAAGCGACTTAGCAGCAGCAGCAGCAGCTAGCAGGGAGTAGTTCCAAGGTAGAGTATGTTAGGTGGGACAAGATAAAGAACTGGATACAGAGGTGTCACATGCTGAGCACAGGCTGCTCTAGAAAAGCAGGTTTCTTCTCCAGCCGGCCCATGAGATGGCCAGAAAATAGCTTCATTATCAGGCAGTGGGTTTCCCTCCTGAGTAATGAAGAGAGACTAAATTTATGCAGCCCAAGGTGGGCACTCCCCATGAGTTCCTTGCCTTGTTTGTCCAAAACCATTTCACAGCCAATTATAGCTATTGGGAGCCTCCAAAAAAAAATGTCCCAGCATCTGTAAGATAAGAAGTAATTCTTTTAAAGGCAGAAATTTAAGCACTTTGCTATAATGGCTTTGCAGAAAGTAAAATTAGACCTGCCAGGAAAATGCAGTTAATTAGTGTTAAGCTCGTCTTCATCCATCCATGGGCTCTGGAGGGGGGATAATATTGTAGAACCTAGAAGGTTGTTGGCAAGGCAACTGGGAATATGTACTTCCACTTAGCATCTCCTGTAATGTTGGTTCCTTTCCAGCTCTTTCTTCTTCAGCCTTCAATGCCCATCATAACTTGTAGTGTCTCCAAGAAATCTTCTTTGATTAAACAAGCCTGAAATGGATGATTCTTCTTTTCCTTCTACATCTCCATCTTTTACAAACACTGTGCCTTGTGTGAAGATCTGACAGGAAAAGAATGGACTGAAAGAAAAAATTTAAATAAAGACAGGTGTCTTGCTGTCATACATATGTTGAAACCCGACTTTGTTATTCTAACATCCCCAGTGCTGAGACTATGTGCTTTTTCTTGGTCCAAGCAGTTTCAGGCACTTTTAAGAATATAAAACAAGGTACAGCCGGTCAGTTGGGGAATGTAGTATCTAAACCCTCGTCCTTGGGGCTTCTTCATTCAAGTTCCAATCCTTCTATTGCATTTTCCCTAACTTTAAGCTCCCCTCCCCCATCTCTAGAATTTCACATTGTTATAGAGCTCCACATTGCTAAGGAAATATTTTTCTTTTGCTCTTTACTATTTGATCCAACAGTGAAATTTATTAAATTATATTACTCCTCTATTCTCATTTATCTTGTAGCATATTCTTGAATTTATTTTAAGTTTTACTGGAAAACTTTCTCTAATTATTATTATTATTATTATTATTATTATTATTATTATTATTATTATCATTGGCCATGCGGCATGTGGGACCCTAGTTCCCTGACCAGGGATCAAACCTGCACCCCCTGTATTGGAAGGGTGGAGTCTTAACCATAGACCACCATTGGAAGTCCTCCCTAAGAGTCTTTTTAAAGAGTATAGTTTTATGTAAATCTATTGAGGCTGAAAATGTCTAAAAATATCTTTACTGTGTCTTTAATATACATGATGTTTTAACTATTAATAGACATAAAATTTTAGATCCAATTAGAAAACAGTCAAAAGACATGATGAAACATTACACCAAAGATTATATGTGGATGGAAAATAAGCACATGAAAAGATGTTCAACATCAACCCATTAGGGAAATGTAAATTAAGATCATAATAAGATATCACTACACAATTACTAGAGTGTGCGCTAAGTCACTTCAGTCATGTCTGACTCTTTGCAACCCTATGGACTGCAGCTCTCCAGGCTCCTCTATCCCTGGGATTCTTCAGGCAAGAATACTGGAGTGGGTTGCCATGCCCTCCAGGGGATCTTCCCAACCCAGGAATCAAACTTGCGTCTCTTATGTCTCCTGTATTGGCATGTGGGTTCTTTACCACTAGTGCCATAAAGAGATACCACTACACACCATTAGAGTAGCTGAAATAAAACATGAGGGTAATACCAAACGTTAGTGAGGATACAAAGAAACTCGATCTTTCAGATAAATATGTGTCTACATAAAATCTTATATGTGAATGTTCTTAGCAACTTTATTTGTAATAGAAAAAAACTGGGGCCAAATGAAATGCGAATGATTAACCAAACCATCTTACATCTATACCATGGATGACTACTCAGCAATTAAAAGGGACAAACTATTGATACACTCAGCAACTGAGGTGGATCTCAGGGGCATTATACTGCATGAAAAAAAATGTGCTAAAGATCACATGTTTGATTCCATGTATATAATATTCTCAATATGTCAAAATTACAGAGATGAAGAAAAAATTCATGCTGCCCAGGTATTTGGAATGGAGAAGGGTAAGAGGGTGGGTATGACCATAAAGGGGTAGCGTGAGAAAATTCTTTATGGTGATAAAAATAGTTCTGCATCAAGAAAACAGCAATATTCACAAGGGTCAGCATGGCCATCATCAACATCTACAAATATTAAATTCTCGAGAGGGTGTGGAGAAAAGGAATCCATCTACACTGTTTATGGGAATGTAAATTGGTACAGCCACTGTGAAAAATAGTATAGAGGTTTCTCATAAGACGGAAAATAGAGCTACCATCAGTTCAGTTCAGTTCATTTCAGTCGCTCAGTCGTGTCTGACTCTTTGCGACCCCATGAATCGCAGCACGCCAGGCCTTCCTGTCCATCACCATCTCCCGGAGCTCACTCAGACTCACGTCCATCGAGTCCATGATGCCATCCAGCCATCTCATCCTCGGTCGTCCCCTTCTCCTCCTGCCCCCAGTCCCTCCCAGCATCAGAGTCTTTTCCAATGAGTCAACTCTTCACATGAGGTGTCCAAAGTACTGGAGCTTCAGCTTTAGCATCATTCCTTCCAAAGAAATCCCTGGTTAGACCTCCTTGCAGTCCAAGGGACTCTCAAGAGTCTTCTCCAACACCACAGTTCAAAAGCATCAATTCTTTGGTGCTCAGCCTTCTTCACAGTCCAACTCTCACATTCATACATGACCACAGGAAAAACCATAGCCTTGACTAGATGGACCTTAGTTGGCAAAGTAACGTCTCTGCTTTTGAATATACTATCTAGGTTGGTCATAACTTTTCTTCCAAGGAGTAAGCATCTTTTAATTTCATGGCTGCAGTCACCATCTGCAGTGACTTTCTAACCTGCCTCTTGAGAAATCTGTATGCAGGTCAGGAAGCAACAGTTAGAACTGGACATGGAACAACAGACTGGTTCCAAATAGGAAAAGGAGTATGTCAAGGCTGTATATTGTCACCCTGCTTATTTAACTTCTATGCAGAGTACATCATGAGAAACGCTGGACTGGAAGAAACACAAGCTGGAATCAAGATTGCCGGGAGAAATATCAATAACCTCAGATATGCAGATGACACCACCCTTATGGCAGAAAGTGAAGAGGAGCTAAAAAGCCTCTTGATGAAAGTGAAAGAGGAGAGTGGAAAAGTTGGCTTAAAGCTCCACATTCAGAAAATGAAGATCATGGCATCTGGTCCCATCACTTCATGGGAAATAGATGGGGAAACAGTAGAAACAGTGTCAGACTTTATTTTTGTGGGCTCCAAAATCACTGCAGATGGTGACTGCAGCCATGAAATTAAAAGAGCTACCATACAACGCAGCAATTCCACTCCTGGGTACATGAAAAAAATGAAAATACAAATTTGAAAAGATACACGTACCCCAGTGTTCATGGCAGCACTATTTACAGTGGCCAAAACATGGAAACAACCTGTGTCCTCGAGAGATGAATGGATAAAGACTACATTAATGAATATATTAATATATTCATATAATATATTAATTAGTATATTACTACAATGGAATATTGCTCATCCATAAAAAGAATGAAATTATGCCATTTGCAGAAACATGGATGGACCTAGAGGTTCTACTAAATGAAGCATGTCAGATGGAGAATGGCAAATGCTATATGATATCGCCTATATGTGGAATATAAAAATGATACAAATGAGCTTATTTACACAATAGAAACAGACCTCATGGACATAGAAAACAAACTTATAGTTACCACAGGGAAAAGTAGAGGAAGAAAGGATAAATTAAGAGTATGGGATTAACAGATACACACTACTACTATATATAGAATAGATAACAAGGATTTATTGTGTGCAACAGGAAACTACATTCAATATCTTGTAATCTATAATGGAAAGCAATCTGGAAAAAAAATATATGTATGGGGGCTTACCTGATGGCTCAGTGGGTAAAGAATTTGCCTGAAATGCAGGAGACACAGGAGACGTGAGTTCAATCCCTGGGTCAAGAGGATCCCTTGGAGAAGGAAATGACAACCCACTCCAGTATTCTTGCCTAGGAAATCCCATGGACAAAAGAGCCAGGGGACTACAGTTTGTGTGGTTGCAAAGAGTCAGATACAACTGAGCAACTAAGCATGGATATATATGTATATAAAACGGAATCACTGCACTGTATAACTGACAATAACACAATATTGTAAATCAACTATACTTCAAAAAAAAAAAAAAAAGATAGCAGTGGTGTTCCATGAATTTGCATGTGATAAAGTGGAGACCAGTCCTGGGTGTTCATTGCAAGGACTGATGCCGAAGCTGAAACTCCAATACTTTGGCCACCTCATGCGAAGAGTTGACTCATTGGAAAAGACCCTGATGCTGGGAGAGATTGGGGGCAGGAGGAGAAGGGGACAACAAAGGATGAGATGGCTGGATGGCATCACTGACTCAATGCACTTGAGTTTGGGTGAACTCCAGGAGCTGGTGATGGACAGGGAGGCCTGGCGTGCTGTGATTCATGGAGTCGCAAAGAGTCGGACATGACTGAGTGATTGAACTGAACTGAAAGTGGCACAGAACTATTTTTTAAAATGATCTGGGTAACTAAGTTACTTTCTTTCCACATTTTAAAAATACTCAGAAGACTTCTTTTCTCCAGTGGTATTGATGAGAAGTGTGATTTCAAGTGATTTTTGTAGGTAATCAGCTCTTTTTTAAATCAGGAATTTATCTCTCATTTAGGTGTTGAATAATTTATTTTGTCTTTTCTTAGTTTCCTGGCATGAACTTCTTAAATCCTTGGAATTTCTTGAGTGGTAGGAAATAGTGGACTGCTATACAGGGGTCAGAATGGGAGCTGGTCACCAGAAATACCAACCATAATTTTAGAACATTTGGATTTGGGGCCCAGCCTGACCTCCAGAGAGGGGAGGAGTAGCTGGAGATTGAGTTCAACCCTGTGGTTAAAGATTTAATCAATCAGGCCCTAAGTAATGAAACCTCAATAAAAACTCTGGATTCTGGGCACAGTGGAACCTCCTTGTCAGTGGATGAATCAATGTACCAGGAGGTGTGATGCACCCTGATTCTGTAGGGAGAGGGCACAGAAGCTCTGTGTTTAGGACCCTCCCAGAACTCATCCTCTGTGTCTCTTTATTTGGCTCTTCCTGACTCATATCCTTTATCATAAGACTATCATTGTAAGAATAGCGCTTCCTTGAACCCTGTGAATCACTTCAGCAAATGATTGAACCTGATATTGTGGAACCCCAATATTTGTAGCCAGTCAGTCATAAATATGGGTGACCTGAGGACCTCCTGAACTTGCAGCTGGTATCCATAGTGAGGAAACTCTTGTGGAAGATGGAACTCTTAATTTGCGAGGTCTGCACTTCATTCCAGGAGATTTGCCAGAACTGAATTGCATTCCCCTCAGTTGGTGTTACATAGCAAAGATTTTCTCTATCATCTTTTGTGCTATTTACTTGTGTCTGTCATTCTGATTTCCTACCTATTATACTGGGATATTCTTGTTAGTTTTTCAAATATTTCCTGTCTTTTATTTTCCTGCTCCTGCTGAGACTCCTAGGCAGTGGGATCCATGTGTGAGATTTATTTAGGAAGTGTTTTGGGGTCAATACCTGGTGGGAAATGAAGAAGGCAGAATTGGGCAAGGAGAAGTTGAGCTGTGATGCGATCACACCAAAGACTCAGAGGATCTCACTGAGAGTATGGATTGTCTTTTAGAATTGTCCTCAATGAAGGGAAGGGGGTTGGGCTTGTGTGCCAGCATATGTACCAATCACGGAGTCTAGGCTGCCACTAGAAGGGAGTATGACCTTGGATGAAGCAGCTCCCTTCTTCTGAGGACAGTTCATAGAAAGGGACTCAACTGAGAGCTATATTGGGGGAAGTATTGAGGAAATGTGGACTTCATTACTTAAGGGGGGATTTGGGTCAGGAGCTAGCAAGCTGTCCTTTTTAAAAAATCTGGACCATTTTAAAAGTCTTTATTGAGTTTGCTAAAATATGGCTTCTGTTTTATATTTTGTTACTTTGGCCACAAAGCATGTGGGATCTTAGCTCCCCAACCAGGGTTCAAACTCACACCTCCTGCTTTGGAAGGTGAAGTCTTAACAACCAGACTTCCAGGGAAGTCCCTCCACTGTCTGTTTTGCAACCAAAGTTTATAAGGGGTTCTCCCTGTGCATCTGTCTTCACATGCTCTTCCCTCTGTCCGCGTTTGCCTCCATGTCTCTTCTCTTCTTTTAAGGACACCAGCCACACTGGATTAGTATCCGGTTCCATGGAAATTGGTTATACCTGCAAAGACTGTAGCCAGATAAGGTCCTTTTCACAGGTCCTGGAGATTAGACTTTAGCATATTGGGGAGGGGGCATGATTCCACCCAGAAACGACCAGAAAATATTATCATTTACCATTTAATGAAACTTCTACAAGATAAAACCTGAAGTCCATGTTTAAGGTGCAGTGGGGAAGCTGTTCTTTCCCATTGGCAGGTGTGAGAATTGAGCAGGCAAGTGTTGACAGATGGTTCTCTTGTCCATTACCTTAGTGACCAACAGCAAAGAAACAGCAAATGGGTTTCTCCCAAGTGCCTGACTGCTGAAGCCCCTCAAGTTGCTTGAGCTTATCTAATAGCCACCTTGACAGGCTTGTAAAAGTTTTGCAACAGCCTTATTTAGAAAAAGAAAAAAATATCCAAAGTCAGTAAGCTGTCCATGGTAGAGATAGTTGACTTGCTGCCAGCAGTGCCCTATGTGTGTGAGAAAGTCTTATCTGTCTGTCTACATGCCGCCTTTGAAAAATAAAATCTGCTTTTGTTATTGTTGTTCAGTCGCTCACTAAAGTGAAAGTGAAAATGCTAGTCGCTCAATCACGTTCAACTCTTTGTGATCCCATGGCCAGGCTCCTCTGTCCGCGGAATTCTCCACTCAAAAATACTGGAGTGGGTTCCCATTTCCTTCTCCAGGGGATCTGCCCATCCCAGGAATCAAACCGGGGTCTCTTGCATTGCAGGCAGTGTCTTTACCATCTGAGCCACAGTTCACTTCAGTTCAGTTGCTCAGTCGTGTCTGACTCTTTGTGACCCCATGAACCACAGCATGCCAGGCCTTCCTGTCCATCACCAACTCCCAGAGTCTACCCAAACCCATGTCCATTGAGTTGGTGATGCCATCCAACCATTTCATCCTCTACCGTCCCTTTCTCCTCCTGCCCTCAATCTTTCCCAGCATCAGGGTCTTTCCAAATGAGTCAACTCTTCACATCAGGTGGCCAAAGTATTGGAGTTTCAGCTTCAACATCAGTCCTTCCAATGAACACCCAGGACTGATCTGCTTTAGGATCTCCTTGCAGTCCAAGGGACCTCAAGAGTCTTCTCCAACACCACAGTTCAAAAACATCAATTCTTCTGCTCTCAGCTTCTTTATAGTCCAACTCTCACATCCATACATGGCTACTGGAAAAACCATAGCCTTGACTAGACAGACCTTTGTGGACAAAGTAATGTCTCAGATCTTTAATGTGCTGTCTAGGTTGGTCATAACTTTCCTTTCAAGGAGTAAGCGTCTTTTAATTTCATGGCTGCAGTCACCATTGCAGTGATTTTAGAGCCTCAAAAAATAAAGTCAGCCACTGTTTCCCCAACTATTTGCTATGAAGTGATGAGACCAGATGCTATGATCTTAGTTTTCTGAATGTTGAGCTTTATGCCAACTTTTTCACTCTCCTCTTTCACTTTCATCAAGAGACTCTTAATTCTTCTTCACTTTTTGTCATAAGGGTGATATCATCTGCATATCTGAGGTTATTGATATTTCTCCTGGCAATCTTGATTCCAGCTTGTGCTTCATCCAGCCCAGCATTTTTCATGATGTACTCTTCATATAAGTTAAACAAGCAGAGTGACAATATACAGCCTTGACGTACTCCTTTTCCTATTTGGAACCAGTCTGTTGTTCCATGTCCAGTTCTAACTGTTGCTTCCTGACCTGCATACAGATTTCTCAAGAGGCAGGTCAGGTGGTCTGGTATTCCCATCTCCTTCAGAATTTTCCACAGTTTCTTGTGATCCACACAGTCAAAGGCTTTGGCATAGTCAATAAAGCAGAAATAGATGTTTTTCTGAAACTCTTGCTTTTTTGATGATCCAGTGGATGTTGGCAATTTGATCTCTGGTTCCTCTACCTTTTCTAAAACCAGCTTGAACATCTGGAAGTTCACGGTTCACGTGTTGCTGAAGCCTGGCTTGGAGAATTTTGAGCATTACTCTACTAGCATGTGAGATGAGTGCAATTGTGCAATAGTTTAAGCATTCTTTGGCGTTGCCTTTCTTTGGGATTGGAATGAAAACTGACCTTTCCCAGTCCTGTGGCCACCTGAGTCACAGGGAAGCCCTGAGTTCAGTTGCTAAGTCATGTCCAACTCTTTGTGACCCTGTGGATGGCAGCATGTGGTCTTCCCTGTCCTTCACTAGCTCCTGGAGTTTGCTCAAACTCATATTCATTGAGTTGGCGCTGCCATCCAACCACCTCATCCTCTGTCTGCTATACAGAGTTAATATAATGTTGGAAAGTTAGATGAGTGCAGGTCTTGAATATCATTATAAGAGCTTGTCCTTTCCCGCTGAGGGTGCCATTCACATACTGGTCCCTGACAATCCTCCAGAATTTCTATGTGTAGATTGATCATTCACAGTAAGCCTGTGAGACCGACAGACAGCAGTCATGGTGTCTTATGTATCCTTTGAAAAAGATTTTTCTAAATTATCAGGGCTTTGCATTTGATGGCTTCTCAGTCCATGAAACCCAAGCGCCTGCCCAAGAGAGCAATGATGGCAAATCAGACCAGTCTGGACATGCTTCTTGTCTGTCCCTCAACTGGCATGCACCCACCTGTTCTAGCACACTTGAGCTGGTGATAAAAGGGGGCCCATACAGGACATTCTGGTGACATCAGTGAATATCAGAATTGCCAGAGCACATATCCATGGACTCTGGGCTAACTGCCCAACAGCTCAAAGAAGAGGCCAGACCTACAGTGTTGATTCTTGCAGAAAATACAACACCTCATGCCAACTCCATCTGCTGAGGAGTCCTGGATTCTGGCCCCGTGCAATTTTCATAGTCGTAGACACCAAGCCACTAGTTGTTTCCACGCAAAGCCTTGGTCTGTCTCTGAAGAGTATACATCCAGCGTGTTTGAAGGGTGAGAGATGAGGACATGCTTGGCTTTGGTTGTTCTCTCGGAGGCAGAGAGGCAGAGGACCTGCTGCTTGAGTTTTGGGTGAAAGCCATCCCTCCCTGTTTTCCATTCTTTTTTGACTTCTCTTTTTGCAACAATGGGAAACATATTTATTGTTGGAACATAGTCATCAGAAGGACTCGAGAGAGCTTTTTCTTCCTCATATTTGTCAAACCACAGACATTTCACAATGGAGAAAAGATGATATTAAGAATGGGGGAAAGATATTAATAATGCAAGTCTTTCTTTTTTTATCCCTAACTTAAAATGGGTTGTGGTCAAAAGTTTGGAACCAAGAACAAACATTATCTCATAGGCTAACAATGCTGGCTGAATCCACAAATGCATATTTCATCCATACTGTGAGCTGAGGGAGAAAGGTAAACATCTCCCAGCTGACAGGTTAGTCCAGCTCAGTGCTTAAAGCTCCCTTTAGCTGGCCTTGCCTTCTACAGCTTTTTTTTCATTTCTGTACCTTTGAACTCAACCAGCCCATTCTGTATACACTGTAAGCTCTAAAGACAAAGGCAATGAGGGTGTGACCTCTGGGTGGTCAGAACTATGTAGACTAAGTACAGTCATTGGTAGGACAGGGTCTGTCAGCAGGGGGGTGGTCTCCATTTTTAAAGATAAGAAACTGTGGATTTGAGCGGCTGATTTTAGTTCAGGAAGTTGGTGTGTTTTCTGTGTATTTGGTTGCTTGTTTGTTTATTAATTCACCAAAGGGTTTTTCACAAGGCAGCCTGCATTTAAACAGGGAGTGGGCCAGGGGTGCCACTTGTTCTAAAGTCTGTCAAATAGGCTGATGAACCCACCAGCACACGAGGGATGTTAATGAAACTGTGGTCACACTTGCCATCCCTCTGAGAGTAGGCATTTCATTGAGCCTTAGAAAAGGCACCATAAGGCCACAGAATATGTCTCCATGCTGGCCTATTGCCACTTAATAGCCACATCTCTGTAAGCCACTCAAAGCTCACATTTAGTGACAATAAATTTAGAGGGTATAGAGTTCAGTTGGTCAGTCAGTTCTCTATATTGTGTGGTCTGCTTGAAAATAGTGAGTTCTGCTGAATGAAATATCTGGTTATTATGAAGATTCCCTGCATGTCATATATGCATCCCCAGTTTTCCGAGGCTAGGAATCTTGCCTTGCCTGTGAATATAAATACCACTTGAATGTATCTGTAGCACTTACTGCTGCCGCCATTAACTTGCCAGTGGCTGCCTTACAATATCTCACAGTTTACGTGCCCCTGGCTTGACTTCCTCCAGAGGTGTGACTGTCTTACTGCTTCCCCATGGTGCTTTCCAAAAAGAATACTCTGAACCTGTTATCTGTTGATATAATTTGAGTGGAATTCAGGGAGATGTACTTAGCACTGAATCCTAGCTCACACCATAATGGTACCCAGGGTATTTAGAATGGGCGTTAGGACCTTGCAGAGCCGCAGCGCCAGCAGTAAGAGCAGCAGCAGCTAATGGACTGTGGACAGGACATTAATGACAGTCAACCCTGACCTAGCACTTTCCTTGTGCCTGGTATTGTTCTCCGTGCTTTACTTGTGCTATGCCATGTGGTTCTGCAAACCACATTTTGAGGTGGGTACTGTTATTTAAGCTGAAATTGAAAGATGAGGAACTGGGGGCCCAGAGAGAGAAGAATGGTGCCCAAGCTTGCACAACTGGAGGGCAGTAGATTCCAATCTAAGCAGTTTGGCTGCAGAGTCTGTGCTTGGACCCACTGAATGATAGCATCTCTTTCACAAGAGCTAATACATATACGGATATGGATCATATGCCAGACACTTTTTATGCAAATTCACTAATAATAGTAAGAGGTGGTGGACAATAGAGTGCTTTATAAGATGCCACTGAAATTTCCATCAAGCCTAAAAAAACACCATATTCTTGAACAGTCACTGGGGCTGGGGCTATGTGCGGTTTCTTCCTAAGTGGGTTGGGACAGCAGTGGCAGGCAAGAAAAGATAGTTTGTTCTTTGCTTGGAAAATTTTATGATCAAGAGATCAAGGCTCAGGGATACTTTAAAAAAAATAAAATTATTTATTTTTATTTGGAGGATAATTGCTTTACAATATTATATTAGTTTCTGCCATAGATCAACATGAATCAGCCATAAGTATACATACGTTCCCTCTCTCTTGAACCTTCCTCCTACCTCCCACCCCGGGTTGGATATGGTAGAAGCACAGAAAGTCAAGGCACTGCTGTTTTCCTCTACTCTGAGCAAGCAATGTGTAAGCCACGCAGTGGGGGAGCAGCCCAGGTGGTAGGTATTTTCTGCCCACTGGCTTGCAGCAACTTCACAGAGACATAGGGTGGGGAGATGCTGGGGTGAGTGTTTTTTTCTTGTCTCCCTCAGGGTGCCCTAGACTGAATGGCCACACTGCTTTCAGGGGCTCTCTGTCTCTCTTGTATGGAGAGCTTAATAGGTAGCAGAGAGACTCCCCTACAAATGAGGAGTCTGTTATTTCAGTGAGCACAAAATATCCAAGTTAAAGGAAGAAAAAAAGATGAGAGCCAAACGAAAACCATAACTCAGTGGTTTACCCAAACCAAAAAGAACCTTTTTCTTTTCTTAGTCACTTTTTCTCAATGGGGAAAGAAAGGGAAGCTAACACTAAGAAGTGTCTTAAAGGATGGAGGTCACCTCCTGTGGGTGGGTGGAGGTGTGTGACCTAGAAAGGACCCATGGGGTAGAGGTGGGTCTTCTGGGTCCTGACAATATTCTATTTCTTTACCTAAGTAGTAGTAGTTCAGTCCCTAAGTCATGTCCAACTCTCTGTGACCCCTATGGACTACCTCATGCCAGGCTCTTCTCTAGTTGTTCAGTTCAGTTCAGTTCAGTCACTCAGTCGTGTCCAACTCTTTGTGACCCCATAAATTGCAGCATGCCAGGCCTCCCTGTCCATCACCATCTCCCGGAGTTCACTCAGACTCACGTCCATCGAGTCCATGATGCCATCCAGCCATCTCATCCTCTGTCGTCCCCTTCTCCTCCTGCCCCCAATCCCTCCCAGCATCAGAGTCTTTTCCAATGAGTCAATTCTTCACATGAGGTGGCCAAAGTACTGGAGTTTCAGTTTTAGCATCATTCCTTCCAAAGAAATCCCAGGGTTGATCTCCTTCAGAATGGACTGGTTGGATCTCCTTGCAGTCCAATGGACTCTCAAGAGTCTTCTCCAACACAGTTCAAAAGCATCAATTCTTTGGCACTCAGCCTTCTTCACAGTCCAACTCTCACATCCATACATGACCACTGGAAAAACCATAGCCTTGACTAGACGGACCTTAGTTGGCAAAGTAATGTCTCTCCTTTTGAATATGCTATCTAGGTGGTCATAACTTTCCTTCCACGTAGTAAGCGTCTTTTAATTTCATGGCTGCAGTCACCATCTGCAGTGATTTTGGAGCCCAAAAAAATAAAGTCTGACACTGTTTCCACTGTTTCCCCATCTATTTCCATGAAGTGATGAGACCAGATGCCATGATCTTCGTTTTCTGAATGTTAAGCTTTAAGCCAACTTTTTGACTCTCCTCTTTCACTTTCATCAAGAGGCTTTTTAGTTCCTCTTCACTTTCTGCCATAAGGGTGGTGTCATCTGCATATCTGAGGTTATTGATATTTCTCCTGGCAATCTTGATTCTAGCTTGTGTTTCTTCCAGTCCAGCGTTTCTCATGATGTACTCTGCATAGAACTTAAATAAGCAGGGTGACAATATACAGCCTTGACATACTCCTTTTCCTATTTGGAACCAGTCTGTTGTTCGTCCAGTTCTAACTGTTGATTCCGGACCTGCATACAGATTTCCCAAGAGGCAGGTCAGGTGGTCTGGTATTCCTATCTCCTTCAGAATTTTCCACAGTTTATTGTGATCCACAGTCAAAGGCTTTGGCATAGTCAATAAAGCAGGAATAGATGTTTTTCTGGAACTCTCTTGCTTTTTCCATGATCCAGCGGATGTTGGCAATTTGATCTCTGGTTCCTCTGCCTTTTCTAAAACCAGCTTGAACATCAGGAAGTTCATGGTTCACGTATTGCTGAAGCCTGGCTTTGAGAATTTTGAGCATTACTTTACTAGCATGTGAAATGAGTACAGGGAACAATTGATATTTAATAATGGGAACTGTTACCACTGTTTTTGGAGCTTCCCAGGTGGCGCAGTGGTAAAGAATCTGCTTGCTGACTCAGGAGACACTGGTTTAATCCCTCGGTCAGGAACAGCTCACTCCAGTATTCTTGCCTGAAGAATACATGGATAGAGGAGCCTGGTGGGCTCTAGTCCATGGGGTAGCAAAGAGCCAGACATGACAGGGCACACACGCAACAGTCACGCCACTGTTGTCCCTGTGAGAGTGATCTGGCTGCAGGACCGTCATATCACTGGGTGAACGGCAGGACTGACTCAGCTAATCCAGGTGGCTTACATGGGTGTTTCCCTCTTTAAAAAGTTTTGTTTTACAGTATTGTGATATATAAATGCACAAGGTCCATAAGACATAACTAACTGAACATTCAAAGTCATAAAGCAAAACAGCAGGTAATTATTGTCATGTAACAACTACTCTGTGTATAGTGACTGCAACCAGGAAATCAGATTAGAAAATGACCGATTTTTAGCAGGAAAGCTATGACAAACCTTGACAGTGTGTTGAAAAGCAGAGACATTACTCTGTCAACAAAGGTCCATATAGTCAAGTCTATGGTCTTCCCAGTGGTCATGCACGGTTGTGAGAGATGGACCGTAAAGAAGGCAGAGAGCCAAAGCATTGATGCCTTCAAACTGAGTTGCTGGAGAAGGCTTCTGACAGTCACTTGGACATCAAGGAGATCAAACCAGTCAATCCTAAAGAAAATCAACCCTGAATGCTCGTTGGAAGGACTGATGCTGAAGCTGAAGCTCCAGTATTCCAATGAGCTGACTCATTGGAAAAGATCCTGATGCTGAGAAAGATTGAGGGCATAAGAAGAGGACATCAGAGGATGAGATGGCTGGATGGCATCACCGATGCAATGGACATGAACTTGGGCAAACTTCGGGAGATGGTGAGGGACAGGGAGGCCTGGTGTGCTGCAGTCCATGGGGTCACAAAGAGTCAGGCACAACTGGGTGACTGAATAACAACTCAGGTAAACAAATCAAATATTGTCAGCACCCAGAAGACTCCACCTCCATCTCATGGGTCCTCTCCAGGTCACACCCCTCCATCCACCCACAGGAGGTGACTTCCATCTTATCTTTATAAATAAATGAACAGTTTTATTCTATATATCCCCATATTTCATAGTTGTTCAGTCGCTAAGTCGTGTCTGCTACCCCACGGACTGCAGCATGCCAGACTTCCCTGTCCTTCACTATCTCCCAGAGTTTGCTCAGATTCATGTCAGTTGAGTCCGTGATGCTATTTATCTCATCCTCTGCTGCCTTCTATACCTCATTTTATTTCTCATTTATTTCTATATCTCATTTTATTACACTTCACTTAATTGTGCTTCACAGATGTTGTTGCTGTTTTTTTTTTTTCAAACTGAAGGTTTGTGGCAGGCATGCATTGAGCAAGCCTATCAGCACCATTTTCCCAACAGCATTTGGTCACTGTGTCTGTGTCACAGTTTGGTAATTCTCACTAAATTCCAAACTTTTTCATTATTATGTTTGTTATGGTGATCTGTGATCACTGATCTTTGATATTAACTGTGGCATAAAGATTATGACTTACTGAAGCTCAGATGACTAGCAGTGTTTTAGGAATAAAGTATTTTTAACTAAGGTATGTATATTGTTTTTTGGACATAATGCCACTGCACAGATAATAGACCATGGTATAGTGTAAACGTGACTTTCATATACACTGGGAAACCAAGAAATTCTGTGACTCATTTTATTGAGCTATTTGCTTTATTACAGTGGTCTGGAACGAAACTCATAATATCTCTGAGGCTGTGTAAATGTATAAACATCCCCCCATATTATTGTTTTATCTGTATTTAAATGTTATATAAATTGACTCATCTATTCTTTTGAGTCTTACTTCCTTCATCCATCCTTATGGTTGTAAGACTCAATCACATTGTTTTCGTAGAGGCAGTATATGTCTTTTCGGGAATATATGGTAGTTCTTTCTACAAATATGCTATATTTTGTTATTTATCTTCCTATAGATGGATATTTTTTGTTTGTTTTTTTTAGGTTGGGGTAATTACTGATAATGTTGCCATATACATTCTTATTTATGCATTGTGTTGACATGAGCTGTAGATATATACCTAGGAGAGGAATTGCTGGGTCACAAGATATGTTATACCTAACTTTAGTTGGTGCTGCCAAACTCTTTTCCAAAGTGGTGGTACCAACTTACGGTATCATCTGCAGTTTACAAGAGTCACCATTACTCCACAGCTTCAGGGACAGATGGTATCCATTGTCTTTAAATGTTAAGCAATCTGGTAGGTGTGTAATTGTGTTTGTGTTTTTAGTTTGTATGTCCCCAACTATTGAAGAAGTTTATTGTTTATTGTCCATCTGGACTTTTCTTTTGTGATTTTTCTTGGTTCATATTTAAATTGGGTCATCTTCTGGCTTGATGAATGTTATCCAAATGGATACTTGACCGTACAAAATAGCATTTACTGAGAAGAGTGGTGTCTTGGAACTCATCAGAGTAGATGGTTAAAACCACAGAAATTTTGTGAGTAGATTGTTAAAGTGGGTGTAGCTTGAAATCAGCCATGATGGGAGTTTTATACCATGGATATTGGCAAGTGCTACAAGTCAAGGCAGTCATCTACTACAACAATGGAAAAGAACATCTCTTCTACTCTGACCCTCAGTGCCACCTCTGTCAAAAACCTGTCCAGACAAATGTGGTTTCATTTCTATGCTATCCCTTCTATATCTTTCTTTTATTTTTATACCTATCCTAGTGTCAAAGCCATACTGCCTTATGAAATATGGCTTTATAATAATTCTTCATATATGGTATAGCCAAGTCCTCTCATCTCAGAGTATCTTGCTGATTTGGGTCTCTTAAATTTTTTAATTTTAGAATTAACTTACCAAGTTTATAAAGAAAAAATTGTTTGAAATTTGAGGGGTTAGGAGAAGGCAATGGCACCCCACTCTAATACTTTTGCCTGGAAAATCCCATGGACGGAGGAGTCTGGTAGGCTGCAGTCCATGGAGTTGCCAAAAGTCAGACACGACTGAGCGACTTCACTTTCCCTTTTCACTTTCATGCATTGGAGAAGGAAATGGCAACCCACTCCAGTGTTCTTGGCTGGGGAATCCAGGGACGGGGAAGCCTGGTGGGCTGCCATCTATGGGGTCGCACAGAGCTGGACATGACTGAAGCGACTTAGCAGCAGTAGCAGCAGCACATTGATTCTGTAGATCAACTCTGGGAAAAATGCACATTTTTATGCTTCCCTGATGGCTCAGTGGTAAAGAATCCACCTGCAGTGCAGGAGACACAGGTTTGATCCCTGGGTTGGGAAGATCCCCTGGAGGAGGAAATGGTAACCCACTCCAGTGTTCTTGCCTAGAAAATGTCATGGACAGAGCAGCCTGGCGTGCTGCAGTCTGTAGGGTCACAAAGAGTTGGACGCAACTGAGAGACAGCATGCATGTATATTTTTATATGCTTTGGGTCACTGTGGAAATTACTCATTTTTGTGTAACATCAGTTTGCATATATTTTCTGTAGGTTTGTTATTTGTCATTTAAATTTGGCTACAGTGTTTCTTCCCTTGTGGAGCTTTACTTTTATTAAAGTTTATCAACCTTTTTCTTCATAGCTTCTAGCATTTATGTCATAAGATTAAAATTTTAAATATTAATATTCTCCGGTGTTTTATTCTGTCCTTTAATGATTTTCTTAATGATTACAGTCCAAAGATTTTAATCTTTGATCTACCTGGAGTTTATATTACATAAAATTATATTGTGATAAAGATTTTTAAAATCCTATTTTAAAAAATCTATTGTCCCAATACCAGTTCCTGAACAGTCTATCCCTACTGATTTGAAATGTTACTGTTATCATAAATGAAATTTCTATAAGTATTTGGATTTTTTTCTTGGATTTTATCTTTTGTTTCATTATATGCTTCTGTTTATAGTATCACAGTTCCATAGGTATCTGGTGAGCCACAAATGCAAGCCACATGAAATTTAAAATATCCTTGTGGTGGTGGTGGTGTAGTCACTAAGTTGTATGGACTCTTGTGACCCCATGGACTGTAGCCAGCCAGGCTCCTCTGTCCTTGGGATTTCCCAGGCAAGAATACTGGAGTGGGTTGCCATTTTCTTCTTCTGGGGGTCATCCAATGCATCAGTTCCATTCAGTTCAGTTGCTCAGTCATGTCTGACTCTCTGCAACCCCATGGACTGCAGTATGACAGGCTTCCCTGTCCATCACCAACTCCTGGAGTTTACCCAAACCCATGTCCATCGAGTCGGTGATGCCATCCAGCCATCTTAACCTCTGTCATCCCCTTCTCTTCCTGCCCTCAATCTTTCCCAGCATCAGGGTCTTTCCAAATGAGTCAGTTCTTCAAATCGGGTGGCCAGAGTATTGGAGTTTCAGCTTCAGCATCAGTCCTTCCAATGTATATTCAGGACTGATTTCCTTTAGGATTGACTGGTTGGATCTCCTTGCCGTCCAAGGGACTTTCAAGTCTTCTCCAACACTACAGTTCAAAAGCATCATTTCTTCTATGCTCAGCTTTCTTTATAGTCCAACTCTCACATCCATACATGACTACTGGAAAAACCATAGCTTTGACTAGATGGACCTTGGTCAGCAAAGTAATGTCTATGCTTTTTAATATGCTGTCTAGGTTGGCCATAGCTTTTCTTCAAAGGAGCAAGCGTCTTTTAATTTCATGACTGCAGTCACCATCTGCAGTGATTTGGGAGCCCCCCAAAATAAATTCTCTCACTGTTTCCATTGTTTCCCCATGTATTTGCCATGAAGTGATGGGACTAGATGCCATGATCTTAGTTTTCTGAATGTTGAGCTTTAAGCCAACTTTTTCACTCTCTTCTTTCACTTTCATCAAGAGGCTCTTTAGTTCTTCTTTGCTTTCTGCCATAAGGGTGGTATCATCTATGTATCTGAGGTTATTGATATTTCTCCTGGAAATCTTGATTCCAGTTTGTGCTTCATCCAGCCCAGCATTTCATATGATGTACTCTGCATATAAGTTAAATAAGCAGGGTGATGATATACAGCTTTGACATACTCCTTTCCCAATTTGGAACCAGTCTGTTGTTCCATGTCCGGTTCTAACTGTTGTTTCTTGACCTGCAAACAGATTTCTCAGGAGGCAGGTCAGGTGGTCTGGTGTTCCCATCTCTCTCAGAATTTTCCATAGTTTGTTGTGATCCACACAGTCAAAGGCTTTGGCATAGTCAATAAAGCAGAAGTAAAAATAAAATTAAAAAAATAAATAAAGACTATTAATATTCAATTCACATGGGGTATCTGTGTGTTATCATGTTTCTGGTGAATTCTATTTTGAATATAATAAAGTGTCTATTAATCAACAAAAAATAAATAAATAAAAAATAAAGCAGAAGTAGACGTTTTCCTGGAACTCTCTTGCTTTTTCGATGATCCAACAGATGTTGGCAATTTGATCTCTGGTTCCTCTGCCTTTTCTAAATCCAGCTTGAACATCTGGAAGTTCATAGTTCATGTACTGTTGAAGCCTGGCTTGGAGAATTTTGAGCACTACTTTGCTGCCATGTGAGATGAGTGCAATTGTGGGGTAGTTTGAGCATTCTTTGGCTTTGACTTTCTTTGGGATTGGAATGAAAACTGACCTTTTCCAGTCCTGTGGCCACTGCTGAGTTTTCCAAATTTGCTGGCATATTGAGTGGAGCACTTTAACAGCATCATGTTTTAGGATTTGAAATAACTCCACTGGAATTCCATTACCTCCACTAGCTTTGCTCGTAGTGACGCTTTGTAGGGCCCACTTGACTTCACGTTCCAGGATGTCTGGCTCTAGGTGAGTGATTAAACCATCATAGTTATCTGGGTCATGAAGTTTTTTTTGTACTGTTCTTCTGTGTATTCTTGCCACCTCTTCTTAATATCTTTTGCTTCTGTTAGGTCCATACCATTTCTGCCCTTTATTGTGCCCATATTTGCATACTAACCCATAGGTATCATGTGAATCACAAATGTAAGCCACATCAAACTTAAAATATTCTAATAGCCACATTAAAAAGTAAAAAAAGAGGTGAAATTACTTACTTTTATTATTTTTAAAATTGAAGTATTATTGATGTGTATAGTATTATATAAAATACATGTGTACAATATAGTGTTTCACAATTTTCCAAGATCATATTCCATTTATAGTTATTATAAAATATTAGTTATATCCTCCATGTAGCACAGTATATCCTTGTAGCTTATTTTCTACCTAATAGTTTGTACGTTTTAATCCCCTACCCCTATATTGCCTGTCCCCTCTTCACTCTCCCCATGGCAACCACTTGTTTGTTTTCTATATCTGTGAGTCTGTTTCTTTTTTGTTATATTCAATAGTTTGCTGTATTTTGTAGAATCCACATATATGTAATATCATGCAGCTTTTGTCTTTCTCTGTCTGACCTATTTCACTTAGCCTGATGCCAAGTCTACCCATATTGCTCCAAATGGCAAAATTGTAGTCTTTTTAATGGCTGAGTAGGATTCCATTGTATCTGTGTGTATGTGTGTGTGTGTGCATCTCACATCTTCCTTCTCTGTTCATCTGTTGATGGATACTCATGTTGCTTCTATAACTTGGCAATTGTAAGTAATGCTGCTATGAACATTGGGCAATGGCACCCCACTCCAGTACCCTTGCCTGGAAAATCCCATGGATGGAGGAGCCTGGTAGGCTGCAGTCCATGGGGTCACTAAGAGTCGGACTCAACTGAGTGACTTCACTTTCACTTTTCACTTTCATGCACTGGAGAAGGAAGTGGCAACCCACTCCAGTGTTCTTGCCTGGAGAATCCCAGGGACGGGGGAGCCTGGTGGGCTGCTGTCTATGCGGTCACACAGAGTCGGACATGACTGAAGTGACTTAGCAGCAGCAGCAGCAGCAGCATGAACATTGGGATGCATGTATCCTTTTGAATTAGTGAAATTAGTTTTAACAGTATAGTTTATTTAACCCATTATAGCCATTATATCATTTCAACATGAAGTCAATATATAAAAATAATTACATTTACATTCTTTTTTTTTTTTCATAGAAAGTCTTTGAAATGTGGTATATATTTTATGCTTACAATACATCCCCAGATCCTAGGTTGGACTAGACATATTTCCAGTGTCATGAGCTACAGGTGACTAGTGGCTACCCTGTTTGATAGCTCAGGTCAGTATCTTTGTTAAGGCAGGTCTAGAGTATCCTTGGCTCTGTGGCTAGTTTAATTCTACTACTAAGGTCTGGCCCCTCCAGGGTTGGTTCAGTGAGATTTCTTCACTCATTGGTTGGAACTTCAGCATCTCACAGCAATTTGGGACCTCAAGAATTGTCTGGCTTAAGCCCCAGCATTTGTTCTTCCCTTAGTAATCATACTTTGCCCAGTTCCTGGAGTTTCATCTCCACATGTCCACTCAAGTATTCTGGCCAAGGACTAAAGAGAACCTTTGCACCAATGTCTGCAATTCTTTCTATGTCCCTCAGACGGCAGAGCCTGGTGGGCTGCTGCCTATGGGGTCACACAGAGTCGGACACGACTGAAGCGACTTAGCAGCAGCGGTCCTTTCAGTGGTGTGCTCTGTGAAGTCTAGCAGCCTCTGACTCCACTGTGCTCTGCATGGAATCCCTTCTTGCCCCATGGTTTGCAAAGTTCCTCAGGCAACAAGTTTGAGTGGTCCTAGGGTCCACCTCATTTCTCCTCTCTGAGGGTCACACCTGTGCTATGGGAGTGGGAGATGCAGGCTGCCAGACTGATACTGGCCATTCTTGATGATTAGCCCTACTTAAAAAATTGTGGGGGGGATTATTTATTAGTTTTACTATTTGGTTCTTCCACATTGCCTTTGATTTTTATTAATTCCTTATTTTCTTTAATTTTATTCTTTTGATAACCTCTTTTATTTTTATGCTTTCCTGTTTACTAGAATAACTAGCTAGGGGTATGAATTTTTCTCTGAGAGCTCCTATAGCTATTTTCTCCAGGTTCTGATAGGCAAGTCTCTTTGTGGTCATTGTTCTCTCGATACTTTACAATTTTGGTTTTGGCTTTCTTTTGAGATGGTGGAATTTTCTGGTTCTGTTATGACTTTTTAGTTGTACTGCATTCTTAATAAAGCTATCTACACTGTTTATAAGTTTTGAAAATTATTGAAGTTCTCTTTATAGCTTAGTGTATAGTCACTGTGATTTTACCATGAACCTTTGTAAACAAAGTGTTATTCATTTTTTTGGGGGTATAAGTTATTGATTGATTTTATATGAGTAAATGTTAATTTGAGTATACAAAATAAATTTAAATTTACAAAAATAAATATATATGTATATATAAGTGTATTTTTTTAAACTTTGGTTGCCAATGTAAGATTTTATTATAAAAATTAGAGCTTAAAGTGTGAAAGCCACTCGACTAAGTGACCCGAAATGTCACTTGGAAAGTGTAAAATGTGAATACAAGTTAGTGTAGACCCAGAATGACCCTGGAGTAGAGCTGATATCAACGTATTCTTTCCTCTCTCTTTTCATTATTTTTCTTCTATTTTCCCTCTATACAATATGCTAATAAGAAATCTAGATTACACAGAACCAGGCCAGGTGTTATACCAGTCTTTTATCAACAAATGAGAGCACATTATACAGTTTTTAATTGGTCTTAGGAAAAGCAAAGGTGAAATGGAAATTCAATTCTCCTGGACCTTTGTTCAAAATGCAATTTTCCATCTCTTCTGTAAGGAACGAATTTTAATTAGCTTGATTCTCACCATTTGGCCATGCATTTGTAATCCTTGTTCACACTTTGTGAAAGAAAAAATTGATGAAAGAAATTGAACAATAATGGAAATCTTGTCTGAGCAGAACAAATTGGAATTATCAAATACATTGCAGGATGACTGGCATGCTGGAGCGAGGAGAGGAGAAGTGTCTGGTGACTTAGAAAAAGCTCCTCTCCCAAAAATGCCACTATTCAGCCTGACATGGTTCTGTCCTGCACAGAGAGCCTTCCAGAGCAGAGAGGGCTGTGGTGCCAGGCAGACCTGGGTTGGAAGCCTGCCTCCAGTCTTTAATGGTTGGTCACTTAATTGTCCTGATCTTCAATTTCCTCATCTGTAAAATGGGGTAATAACGTCTCCCTAGTAGCCTTGTGAGGATTGAAAGAAACGAATCATGGAAAGTGCCAGACACATAACAGGAGCTCAAAGAATGACCAAGAGGAACTTTTCAAAGGCAGGATCAGTAGCAGGACTGAGGAACTGTGAGGTTCCTGACTTGTTTCCTCTTGAGAAGAAAGCAGTGAGTATGTTTGTATGCTGTGCTGGTAGTACCAGTGGTTGGAGGGCGAGGTTCTTCCAGACCTTCTTCTCAGTCACTCTGGGACAGCAAAAAACCAGGGCCTCTTGCAGAGGAATCCATTCAGGATTCTAATCTGTAGTTATCGAAGCTCCAAGAGTCCATTCTTGCTCAGTGTGTGAGCTTTGTGGAACAGCTGTAAGGCCATGGAGGTCATGTTCACCAAGCACAGCTCACCAATGAGGAAATGAGTTAAGAGTTTCTGGGCCAGCAAGTAGGTCAAATAGCATAAATCATAGAGGGAAAAGGGGTCAGCAAAACATACTATTTAGGGCTTTGTGGAGAGGTGTCAGAGAGGGAAAAGGTAGAGTTCATGGTCTCAGCTTGTAATATAACAGAGAAGGGAAACAAAAAAACTCTAGCCACATAAGGTGCTAACTGTAAAGATCCAATGTCCATACAACTTTTTTTCTTTTCTCTGAGACAATGTCAAAATCAAATACTCGAGGTTTTCAGCCCACCTGCCCAGGTTTGAATTCAGAAAATAAAGTCCCTGTTTCTCTATATGTATTGTTCCCAACTCAGTTTCTGAGCACCTCTGTACTCCCAGAACTCCCTCCCTGTTAGGAGTATAGGTCTACTCAGGGTTTGATAGATCTGGGTTCATTTTCAACTCCCTTACTTACTCTCTTATGGCCTTGGGGGGAAGCATCTATTCCTCTGGACACCTGTTTCTTCATCTTTAAAATGGTCACATCATAGGGTGGTGGTTATGATAATTTTGTTGTTGCTCAGTCACTAAGTTTCGTCCAACTCCTTGCAGTCCCATGGACATCATCACATAGGCTTCCGTGTCCTTCACCATCTCCTGGAGTTTGCTCAAACTCTTGTCCATTGAATTGGTGATGCCATCCAACCATCTTATCCTCTGTTTCCCTCCTCTCCTGCCCTCAATCTTTCCCAGCATCAGGGTCTTTTCCACTGAGTTGGCTCTTTGCATCACGTGGCCAAAGTATTGGAGCTTCAGCTTCAGCATCAGTCCTTCCAATGAGTATTCAGGGTTGATTTCCTTTAGGATTGACTGGTTTGATTTCCTTGCTGTCCAAGGGACTCTCAAGAGTCTTCTCCAGCACCACAGTTTGGAAGAATCAATTCTTCTGTGCTCAGCCTTCTTTATGGTCCAACTCTCACATTCATAAATGACTACTGGAAAAAAAATAGCTTTGTCAGCAAAGTGATGTCTTTGCTTTTTAATATGCTGCCTAGGTTTGTCATAACTTTCATGGCAGCAGTCACTGTCCAGAGTGATTTTGGAGCCCAAGAAAATAAAATCTGTGATAATTTAAGGATTCCCTTTTGGATAGGCCTATGCTAGGCTCTCAGGATGAACAGATAAGAGGATCTGTTTTCTTCCTTCAAGGCAGTGACTCTCCACCTGGACCAGTTCTGCTTCCTCAGAGGACAACTGGCAACATCTGGAGACATCCTGGCTGTCCTTGTTGGGTGATGGTTGGGTGTGGGGGTGCAGGAGACCTGGGGATGCTAAATATTCTACAGTGCATAGGGCAGCCTCCCCCCAACACCAGACACCCCACCTCCTCACCCCACCCCAGCGCGCGCAGCGTTCCTTCGGATTTTAGAATTAGAAGAGGAAGATGGGTCCCTTAGAGGTTTTCCTCTCCGAGAAGAGGGAAAACGTCATGATTCTTAATGTCATATTTTCCCCTCCTGCTGCCCTAGATGCCCCGGTCGCAGCTCTCTCGGAGGAGGGCTGAGGACGCGCTTCCTACCAGAAGCGCCCGGGTGGATGGCGCCATCCTTATGCATCGACACGTCCCCAGTTAGAGATTCCCCGCCGCCGCTGCCTGAGGAGGGGCCTGCGCAGCCGAGTGAAACTGAAAGGAAGGAGCCTGGCGCTCCTTCCACGGGTCTCTAGGCAGAGACGCGAAGCAGGCCCTGTGCAAACGCCGCCGAGAGGCTTTGCGGGAAAGGCAGGGCTTCTATGGCGACCTTATTAGACTTCCTGGGGCAGCAGCTCCAGCCAGGCATAGCCTGACCGTTCACTGTCAGCACACCCCAGGACTCGACGGCTGGGCACCAAAGAGGGTGCTCTTGCTGGCTGCTCCGGGGGCCCCCGCCACCTGGAGGGCGCCTGGGTCCAGCCCCCCAAACTGGTGGTGGTGGCCCAACCTTTGAAGGGGATCCCAAGGCAGGAGGAGACAGCTGGTCTTTCCGGGCCTTAGCCGGGGACTCCAAGTCCAGGAGCGCACTCCAGCTTCCCCCCGGGCTGCGCATCCCGGGGCTGGGATGCGCGTGCGCCCAGAAGGCAACGCTAACTCGGTGGTGGCCGCGTGGGCGGCGGGGAAGGTGGGGCCACCCGTCGCCCCGTGCTCCCGAGCCAAGATCTGGATTCGGGACAGTGCCTGGTTGCTGAGTCAAACCCCCGCTGGGCTGGATCTGCGGGGCCGGGAGCGCAGGCGGCGGTGGTTAATGATTAATCGCTAACCACCCGGCCTCCAGCCTCTCTGCACGGGATACCGTGCTGCGGGAGGGAGGGTGTGTTTGACAAGTAAAGGCCAGGTGGCTTGGAGGGGAGCCGGAGAGAAGCGAACAAAGCGCCAAAGACCTGCAGGGGAAGGGCCTGCGAGCTGGGGGCTGGGGGCTGACTGGCTGCAGCGAGTTTGGAACCTCCTTCCTCTGAGCTCACCACGCCTCTCCCAGTCACCACCCCCTCAAACCCCACCCCTAAGCGCCTCCGGTTCGGCTAGGTTGGGCTACCCCAGGAAGTTTCCATAAAAGCACCTGAAATCCCAAATTACCTTTTCCAGGTGAGCTCGAGAAAGCCCTGCGCCCACTCCGGTGAGTTGCAGCCGAGAACTTTGGGCTCCGCAGGGAGGAGGAAGGGAAGCTGAGGTCTTTGGACCCGGTTGCCTGGCTGGCTGTCTTCCTCATGGCTTCCCCAAGCAGGGACTGCTCCCAGGTCATTGATCACAGCCACGTTCCCGAATTCGAGGTGGCCACCTGGATCAAAATCACCCTCATCTTGGTGTACCTGGTTATCTTCGTGGTGGGCATCCTGGGGAACAGTGTCACCATTCGGGTCACCCAGGTGCTCCAGAAGAAAGGCTACCTGCAGAAGGAGGTGACAGATCACATGGTCAGCCTGGCTTGCTCCGACATCCTGGTCTTCCTCATTGGCATGCCCATGGAGTTCTACAGCATCATCTGGAACCCGCTGACCACACCCAGCTACACCGTGTCCTGCAAGGTGCACACGTTCCTCTTTGAGGCTTGCAGCTATGCCACGCTGCTGCACGTGCTGACCCTCAGCTTCGAGCGCTACATCGCCATCTGCCACCCCTTCAGGTATAAGGCCCTGTCGGGGCCCTGCCAGGTGAAACTGTTGATTGGCTTCGTCTGGGTCAGCTCCGCCCTAGTGGCGCTGCCTTTGCTTTTTGCCATGGGAGTTGAGTACCCCTTGGTGAACGTGCCCAGTCACCGGGGACTCACTTGCAACCGCTCCCGCACACGCCACCAGGAGCAACCGGAGAGCTCCAACATGTCTATCTGTACCAACCTGTCCAGCCGCTGGACCGTGTTCCAGTCCAGCATCTTCGGTGCCTTTGTGGTCTACCTTGTGGTCCTGGTCTCTGTGGCCTTCATGTGCTGGAGCATGATGCAGGTGCTTAGGAGGAGTAAGCAGGGCACCCTGGCTGCCCAGGGGCAGCAGCTGCAGCTGAGGAAGTTGGAGAGCCAGGACAGCAGGAGCGCCCGGAGGCAGACCATCATCTTCCTGAGTGAGTACGGGGTGCAAGGCCTCCTGGGAGCAGACCTCACCCCCACCCCACCACTGCCCCCAAGGTCCTCTTAATCCAAGCCTTGCCTTACAAGTGTGAACCTAAGTTCATTGAGGTTGAAGAGGCAGGGATATAAGCCTCTGGATGTTTCTTCTCTCTGTTTTGGAGACTGGGGTTATGATCAGAAGAGCACTTGACCAGAGGTCAGAAAGTCTAGGTACGTTCACCAGTGGCAGTTCTGTGACTGCTGGCCAAGTCACAGCTGGCTGACAGCTTAGGTAAAATGGTGATGATAATACTGAGAAAAGTGAGGGTCAAACTAGGTAACTCAGGACAGGTGAAAGTCCTCTGAGACGGACCAAGTTCTGCAGGGATGGAAGGGAGCATCCTTATCTAGCCCATCTTAACCCCGGGCAACCTTTCTCAGGCAATTAGACTGTGTTCCCATTTTTGTCCTCCTTAGCAGAAACGAGTCTGTCAGGAAAACACTCTCCAGGCTGCAACTTTGTTCCCCCAAAGTGGTTTCCTACCCAAGTCTTAAGAAAGTGGAGCTCTCAGACACCCACTTCTCTGGGTAGTGCTTGAGTGTTCATCGTGGTGCATCTGTTTGTTATCAGAGCATAGAAACGTAGCAGGAGTGGGCTGGCTTGTTTGTCTGAATCAGGAAATCTGGCTTTCCTGCGACTTGATTGATACCCAATTTCCATGCAGAGAATTGGTTTGTTTCCCAAACTTTTGTTGTGATGCAACTATTTTGAGTCAGATCCTTCTGTGTGCCAGGAAGGGAAGGGGCCCATGATCAGTGGCCCCCCAAGACCTTAGAAGAGAGTCCTGGTGGCCACCCTTTGAGAGGCTGGGCTTTCCCAGAAACAAACAAAGGTATGCAGCAAAGGGTCTTTCAAAATATTTTTTAGCAGAAAGGAGAAAAAGATATCCTTGTGAGTGTGTGAGTGTGAGTCAAGGGGGAGTTGATGGAACACATGTTTCCCTTTCTCCCCAGTCCCCTCTCCAGTGTGGCATCTGAGGAGGAATAAATCATGGTGCTGTTTGTTTTGGTGTGGGAGACCTGAGAAACAGGTTCCAGGGTGAAAGTTAGACAAGAGAGAAAGATGGAAGGCACTTGAAGAGGGATGGCAAGAACAGGGTTTTGGCCCAGCCCTACCCCTGGCTTCCAGTGTGTCTGTACAGTGGGCCTGACCTTATTGTATCTGTGCAAAATGAGAGAAGGGAGTTTGCTGGTTGAGGATGCCTGATTCTGCATCAGGGGCTGTGCTTTTGACATATTTCCATTTCATAGAAGAGGAATTTCAGGCTTAGAGAGAACCTAGTTCAAATGCACTTAAGTGCAGCTCCCAGATTTTAACCTTGTTTCTCTGGGGTGTTTCGGAGTTGCCTATCACTCACCACATGACAGGCCAGTAAACTGAGAGACAAGTTGTTGGGACAAGGAATAGCAACTCTATTTGGAAAGCCAGCAGACTGAGCAGATGGTGGACTAGCGTCCCATAGAAACATCTTACCTGAGTTAGAATTCAAGCTTCTTTGTTAAAAGGGAAGGGATATGGTTGGTTGTTGCAAGCTTCTCTGTTTAGTAATCCTTTGTTTTTGCAGCTGTATGTACAGGTAAGTTTGGTAAGATTATGATTTTCCTATAAACCTGCAATACGACGAATGTTATTCTGTTCTGCAACTCTTTATATGAATGGGAAAATGTTTTGTCTTTAAACATTAGAGCTTTGAGAGTGGTCCATCCTGTATATTTCATGCTATAGGCAACATTCTTGTAGCAAAAATGATATAATACATATGTTAAAGTAAAAGAAGCAGATCCAATAAAGAGTCAAGATTTGTTTCTCTGTTATTACAAGGGCAGGGAAATAAGTGGTTGCCTGTGGCTTTTTCATAGGCTCAAGGGAAGGGAAAATGAAATAAAGCAGGACTTTGATAAGATGTTGCAACCTTTCTGGAAACTGGAGTAAAGTGTCTGTATCAGGTGACATTGTCCAGGGACTTAGTCAGGGCACCCAACCCAACTCAATCTCTCTTACCCACTGGCTTCTGCCCAAAATATGCCAGGAAGAAACAAAACATTGGATTTGTTTGAACATCTATTGAAAGACTAGTTCTTTCTTCCCCCATATACCTTTAGGCATGTCTTAGACTGCTAGCAGTAATTCGTACTTAATGTGAAGAAATTTCCTTTTTTCCTTTTTTTGAGTACAGGACATTACCTCCCACTCTAATTTGGGAAGTAAGATTCCATTTGACCAAGAACAAAAATAATTGATTTCTCTTTGTTCTCTATCGTACCAATCTCTTTTTATTAATATTTAAAAAAATTTCTCTCAGTAAATGTCTGTTCTTCTCCTAGTGGGTATTGTTCCAAGTCAAAGTCAGTCTCCAAGTTGAAGTTCTGTCTCCATTCAGACATGAAATCAGAACGTCCCAGACTGTTCAGTTCAGTTCAGTTCAGTCGCGTCCGACTCTTTGCGACCCCATGAATTGCAGCACGCCAGGCCTCCAGAGACAAATAGGAGCTTGGAGATCATCTCATCCAGTTACTAATTGCTGAGGATGAGTCTGTTCTCTCAGCTGCCCTCATTCTTTTCTTCTCCTTGTCTCCTCGTTTCTTGTAACAGCTATGTATTAATCACCCACTGTGTTCCCTGCATAGATTGTTGAATGGCAATCAGGTGCTCAATGTGTGGTAATGTCTTGGGGGAATTTACCATTTGTATTTAGCCCATTGCCTCTGCAGTAGGTTTGCAGAGCAATTCTTGCAAATGTCCCCTTCTCCCAGTGAATTTCAAAGAGCTTTTGAAAATAGGATCCTCACTAATTAACTCAAGTTAGGAAATAAATTAATGGAATGAAGAGGAAGGAATCATGGTCTACATCTATCAGATTGATACAATGCAATTTACTTTGTGGGTTTCATAAAACGTATGTTTTGGGGGCATTTTTAACCCAGAACAAATGAAAATATAAATTGTTTACAAATCGCTGAATTTAATATAGTGATTTAGCTGTCTTTTTAGCACTTCAGTTAACAGATGTATCAAATTAAAACAAATATTTGCTCATTTTAAACATCTTTTGCATTTAATGTGAAATGTAAATGACAACACAGCGCAAGATGTTTTTGGAGCTCTGGAGGCAATAAAAAAAAACCATTAAGGATTTTCTCCTCTCGTTGTTAAAAAATGCTAACTTCTGCATAACAGAAGGGAAATTCATAAATCTACTCAAGATGAGGAAGTCTATGTAGAAAATATTAATTTTTCCTTTCTGCATCTTTTGCTATTGTGCCTCAGTCTAGCTGAGGTTCTTGGCTGTGGATAATAAAAACAAATTGGGAAATCTGAACAAGAAAGAGATGCTGAGACACCTCCTAGCTCTCAAGCAATTTGCAGGAGAGAACAATAATAATGTGAAAGTGCACATTTCTGGACACATGAGTGTCCCTTCTTGCCTCCTGTCAGCTAAGTAAGAAATCAGTACTAGACATATTTCTGTATGGTCACTGCTAATATAACTTGTCCCATGCCAAGACAGCAAGGAGCTGGTATATTTGTCTCTCTATACCTTAGATGTTGAGAATATGCAAAATGAGCCTTCCTTTCAAGAGGATTTCCCAGACCTTCCATCTTATCTTTCTGAACCCTCACTTGGGGTTCTTTGCAACATCCGGTCCACAGATGTTCATATTTGTGTTTATTGTACCTGCGGCTTGCTGTCAGATGTCACCCCTCAAAGTGAAGTAAGAATATTTTAAAAGAAGAGTAGTTGGTAGCTTCCAAGAGCATAAAGCGATGGGGCTTGGGTACAGCTGCTTTTTAAGCATCTGTAAGGTTGTGATTGTTTTTCAAAGCTGGTTATGAATTTTTTTTACAGATAATTGTGAAATTAAAAAATTAAACATCATGGAGGCTTGTGTTGTTAGTTGCTCAGTTGTGTCTGACTCTTTGTGACACCATGGACTGTGGCCTGCCAGACTCTTTGTCCATGGAATTCTCCAGGCAAGAATACTAGAGTCGGTAGCCGTTCCCTTCTCCAGGGGATCTTCCCGACCCAGGATTGAACCTTCATCTCCTGCATTGTAGGTGGATTCTTTACAGTCTTAGCCACCAGGACTCTATAATAAGTACAGTTTGTTTATTTTTTTAAATTCTGGTTTGTTCTCCCAAGTCAGAGGGAAAGGGAAGGAGCTGCAGAGAGTGATGAAAAATTGCACATCAGTTTGGGTTGATTGTGGAGGATATGTTGAATATGGACTTTGTCCATCATGTGTATTGGATAGAAAAAAAATTGAGAGTTGCTGTTGTACTGAACTATTCTGAAAAATAAACTGATGCGTGTTTGAGCATTTGTGGGGTGGGTCAGAGAGAAGCAGGCAGGAGATCAGAATCATATCCTCTGAGTCTTAAGACCCCAGATATGAGGTCAAAGTCATGTGTTCATAGGAGAGATGGAGGAAGCTGAGATGTTGACAATAGCTGGAGTCCAGAGGGAAGGAGGCTTGGGGGTGTGTGTGGGAGATATATATATATATTTTTTAATTAAAATAAAATAATTATATATATAATTATGACTTATTTGCATTGTACAGCACAAACTAACAGAACATTGCAAAGTGATTATCGTCCAATTAAAAAAATAAATAAAATGAAGTCCAAAATTTCCCATGAAAAGAGGTTTTATTGGGACGTCATTGTGAAAAAACAGCAGTGAAAATTATGAAATTAGTCATATTTTATCATACGTAGCTTCTAATCATATGTGAATTCTTATAATAACTTTTTTTCCATAATGAAAAAAATGCTTTTTGGAGGATGTAATTTTTCTGACAGAAGAGGTCTGATAGCCATTGTGTTTGATTTTCTAGAACAGGAAGCTTATAAGGAAAGCTTTCTCCCAAGAGCTTCTCTTAATTCTTTGCTGTTTAATTCACCGTCATTGAAGCGCCTGTCCTAGCATCATCTTTGTCAATTTTCCCTCCTTTTAGGATCAACTGGTCTAATTCGGCTAGACCTTTGTTTGTCAGTGGCTTGTCATTTGATTCCTGTGTTTCTGCAGCTTTCCTTTCATTGACTTCATGAAATTCTGCACCCTATGTGCAGACCATACGCAGAAATATAATTAATTGAAAAATCAATCTCTATAGCCTTGTGTGTCTTAACTGATTACATGGAAATAAATGCCTTAAAATACTCTGAAGTGTCCAAAGAATTTTTAAATAGTTGTTTCTTGACTAGTTTAAATTCTGGTCTTACAATCACATTCATGTTATTAATTTTCTTAGCAGACTTTTTCTCTGATGTATAAAGGGCTATGCCAACTCAGTCTCTCAGGGAAATATCACCAAAATTAAATTAGTGACATTTTTAATGTGAGAGATTATTTTGACTCAAATGTTTGGATATTTCCAGAAAAAAAGAGTTTTGCCTCGAGAATTCAGATTGCTACCTCCTCCCTTTACTGGGGTGGATATAGCTGTAATAAATGGTGTTTCATGTTTGTTTTTCTATTTGTGATGTCTGTCATAAATTCCAAGTGTTCTGCAATCACCCTGGCAGACAGACATACTGATGCTGTTTCAGTTTTATAATCAGGCTGCCTCAATGATTAGCAAGTCTGTTCATCTGTCTTAGTTGCATACTTCTTGGGGGCAAAGTGTAATAAGACAGTGGAGGCCTTCACTGAGCAGTGCATTCAGCTTATTAATGCTAAAACCACTCAGAATCAAAGGCTTTTTGCGTGTACAGACAGCACAGAGCAAGTATATTGAATTGGGTGTCAAGGAGCCCTGTCTCGCCCCCCTAGGCAAGTTCCTCTGACCCATCACTTGGATGACACTGTCATCTCTCTCCACCTTTTCCTTCTATCCACCTCCCCTGCTGATCTGCAACCCTGGGACGACCCAGCTGACTCTCTGCTTCTACTCCTTGGCTGCATACTGAACACTGGAGATAAGGCTGGTCACCTGCCACTGGGAGTTCTTGTAAATCGATGTGCTCAGCCTCACCTGGGCCCTGCTTGCTGCTGCCACCTTCCTTTGGAGGGACCTTCAAAGAGCTTGAGCTCCTGGAGTCTGTTTTCCACTTTGAGGGGCCTTGACTGGGTGTGTCACCACTGCAGGAGCGTCTGCGTCTACCCTTGGTTGGCTGGGGAGACCCTGCTGCAGCCGCTGGGTCCCACTGATGCCCCCATTCCCAGCTGCATATGGTCAAGTTCCTTAGTGGCTTCCCATGGCTCCAAGGTCACAGATCAAAATTCTTAACACAAGGACCTCATGGTCAGCTGCCCCTTCAGCTTCATGGGGTGTGTTTCTCTGGTTGTGTTAGTCAGCTGGAGTGTCATGACAAAATACCACAGGTGGCGTGGCTTAAACCGCAGACGTTTATTTTCTCATAGTTCTGGAAGCTAGAAATTGGAGAGCCAGGAGATGGCAGGGATGGTTTCTGGTGAGCCCACTTCGGTTTGTAAATAGCAGCCTTCTCACGGAGTCCTCACGGGCCCTTGCTTGGTGGGAACAGGAACAGAGATCTCTGGTATGGTTTCCTTTTCTGATAGGGAAGCTAGTCTAACTGGATTAGAGCCCAGCACGTCTGATCTCGTTTAACCTTAATTACTTCCCTAAAGGCTCTGTCTCCAGACATTGTCACATTGTGGGGTTAGGGCTTCACCGCATGAATTTGGGAGGCACAGTTCAGTCCATAACACCACTTAATTGCTCTGCCCCATGCCCCCTCCTCCAGCTCTTCAGTGGACCATGGCCAGGCTCACTCACTGTCACCATCTGGTCTTGGCATGTGTTGTTTCCCTTGCCTGAAATGCTTTTCTGCCTTGCTCCATGCTCTATCTCATCCTGCCAGCCCCTTCACCAAATTAGCATTTTCAGATCTCTCCTGGGAAGCATGGCCCATCCTCCTTGACTTGATTAAACCTCCCTTGAAACAAGACTCAACAGTTATAATTTTACATTTAGCAGTGAAATCATTTGATTGATGCTTGCTTTCCCTCTCATTCCTCGAGGGCAGGAGCTGTTCTTTACTCCACTGTCCTTCATCCATCGTGTAATGCCTGGCACACAGTAGAAGAAGTGAAGTGAAGTCGCTCAGTCATGTCCGACTCTTTGCAACCCCATGGACTGCAGCCTACCAGGCTCCTCCGTCCATGGGATCTTCCAGGCAAGAGTACTGGAGTAGGTTGCCATTTCCTTCTCCTGACACAGCAGATGTTCAGTGGAAAATTGTTGACTGAATAAATACTTAAATGCCCCTGAGCTTGGGATTGAAAATGATGTTCTGTTTACCCTCGAGCATGCATTCCTCTGGAAATTTATCATTCCTCACAATTTTGGGGATTAGTCCAAACCTAAAGGTGCTCTTTTTTTTTTTTTTTTAAAGACTCATTTTTCTTTAAAAACTTCTTTTAAATTTAATTTTGACTGTGCTGGGTCTTTGTTGCTGTGTGGGTTTTTCTCTAGTTGCAGAGAGTAGGAGCTGCTCTTCATTGTGGTGTGGTGGCTTCTCATTGCAGTGGCTTCTCTTGTTGCAGAGCATGGGCTTTAGGGCTTGCAGCCTTCAGTAGTTGTGGTTCTCTGGCTCTAGAGCATAGGCTCAATAGTTTTGATACATGGGCTTAGTTACTGTAAGGCATGAAGGATCTTCTTGGACCAGGTATTGAACCTGTATCTCCTCCATTGGCAGGGTGATTCTCTTCCACTGAACCACCAGGGAATCCCAAGATGCTCTCTTGAAAGGGATCTGATTTGGCCCAGGCCTCTGAAAAGTGAAGACATTGTGGAGGACATTAAAGATTTTCTCTCTCTTGAGCCAAGGAACAGTCTGTGTTAATCAGCCCTTAAATGTCAGCGTTCACCGTATGTACCTGCCAAGAGTTACCTTACAGTGAAAGTGATTAGGGTGCTGTTTAACAGTCCTTGTTACACTCTGTTTAACTGGATGATAATGGAATAAGACACCTTGAAAAATTACTTCTTAGCAGGCCCTTTCACCACTTGTTGGTAAGAGGGTCCTCAGGGTAATGGAAAGAGGATGAAGTGGGGGAAATATTTTAAAAGCATTCAGTCAATGTGTTTTTTTAAAACAAATATTTGTTTATTTTTTAGCGGGGTCAGATCTTAGTTGGAGCACACAGGTCGCTGTTGAGTGTGGGATCTTTCATTGTGGTGTGTGGGTTTCTGTTGTTGCGGCAAGCAGGCGTAGGCTCAGCAGTCACAGTGTGGGCTTAGTTTCTCTGTGCATGTGGGATCTTAGTTCCCCAGACAGGAATCTAACTCACATCCCCTGCACTGGAAGGCGGATTCTTAACTACTGGACCACCAGGGAAGTCGCTAACCAATGTTTTTATTTCCCTCTTAAATTGCATTTGTTTGTAGCCATCTCCCTCAAGTCTTAACCAGAAGGCTTGCCACCCCAGGGAAGTCAAGAAGCAAGTGCTGCCTTGTCCAAAGGTATTGTTTTCAGTTTTGAGCCCAGAAGCTGGACTTCTTAACCTTTTGATGAGGCAGTTGTCTTTTAAGCCTTCAGGAGGGTGCAGAAGGATCGCTAAACTCTGTAACTCTCCCTTTGCCATGTAACCAGCCCAGTCTGGTACATGAGATCTACCACCATGCAGCTTGTTCCAGATAAGACCATAGCTAAGGGGTTTGCCATGTCTCCTTGGAAGTCAGTGAAGGGCTTGAAGGGGTGAGGATGCATAGTTAAAGATGTGCTGCTGCTCCTAGGGTGATAGCATTTGTCACACGGCAGTTGAAGTCAAAATACAGGCCTGGCCGTGTTCCCAGAGTAGAAAAGAGACAATCCTTCGTGGGGACACAGTCCTGGAAGAGCAGCTGATGCCAGTTAGTTCTTCCTGCTATTATCCATGTCCCTGGCTCTTGGCTTGTCCAAGTCTTGCTGTCACTGCAGCCTTCTATGGCCAGAGAATGACTCTGCTTCCATTCAGCTCCTTGCGTGTCCCCAGCATGGCAGCCCCAAATGCCCGCATATCACAGAGGCTCTGGTTAGGAGCTGGCTCGGTCATAGTCACTCTGACTCAGTGGTCCCCAAACTGTTTGGCACCAAGTACCAATTTCATAGAAGACATTTTTTCCACGGACCTATGGGGGATGGTTTCAGGGTGATTCAAGTGCATTACATTTATCGTGTACTTTATTTCTATTATTATTACATCAGCTTCTCCTCAGATCAGCAGGCATTGGATCCTGGAGGCTGGGAACCCGTGCTCCAACTTATCTCCATTGTGCAGTGGTCATTCTTCTGTGTAATCATTCTTCAGTGACAATTTCAAGTCCCCACTTCTTCCTTGAAGCCTTCCGACACTGACCTTCCTATGAATAATGAGCCATCTGAGGCCCCATTTCTCAGATAGTATCATAGGTGTTGTCACCCAACTATTCTTGGGGCTACCTGAGATCAGGGACTTTGCATACCCGTATTTTTTCAAACTTCTCTACTGGTCTGGGCACACAGTGGCTGTGAGTGGCTCCATGTTGTTGTTTAGGCAAGCATACTGGAGTGGGTTGCCACATCCTCCTCCAGGGGATCTTTCCTACCCAGGGATCGAACCCATGTCTCCTACATTGACAGATTCTTTACCGCTGAGCCACCTAGGAGGAGCTGAAATTCCCCTACGGTGGCTGCTGTCCTTGGGTAGGAGGGAGATTGCATAAACTGTGATCCTCAGGAAGTCACTTTGGCTCTACCTGCCTTTCCCCCCTGCCCTGCGGGAGGCAGAAATCTGAGATGGCTCCTGGAATTCCTGACCCCCTGTGTACATACACCTGCTCCCTCTTATTCAGTCAAACACTAATCAAGGCGTTGCTGTGAAGGGATTTTGCAGAAGTAATTAAGTTCCCAAATCAGTTGACCTTAAAATAGGGAGATTTTCTGCATGGGCTTAATCAAGTCACAAGACCTTTAAATCTAGGTCTAGGAGTCAGATACAGGGCATGTCAGAGATCAGATCACAAGATGGGTGGGAGGTAAGAGAACTTTTCCACTGCTGGCTTTGCAGATGTGTGGAACCACTGGCAGGGAATACATTCCCTGAGGAGGTCCTGAGGAGCTGAGAGCCAGCAAAGAAATGGGGATCTGAATGAACTGAGAGGTGCATTTCCGCCCAGAGCTTCCAGAAATAACTCAGCTTGGCTGACTCCATGAGACCCAGAGCAGAGGTTCCAGCCATACTGGCTCTGGAGTTGTGATCCACACAACTATGAGATAATAATTCAGACACGAATTTATATTAATTTGTTATGTGACAATAGAAAACATACATTCTCTGAACTCTGATAAGGGGGCTCCAAGATAGACACTTGTGCTGCCTTAGTTATATCTTCCAAACCTAATTTCTAGAAACTTCTCTGTGAAGAGTCCCACCTTCTAAGAACTTTACCCAAGGTCCAGCCATTCCTGAATTTACCCACCATTTATTAACATCTGCTAAGGCTCAGGGATTAGGAAATTTACCATGATCCAGGGCACCATGGAATTTTCTCTGGAGTTTTCTGGAATTTTCTTTTGTTTGAGGAGTTCAAAATTTGCAGGTTTGAGCCCCATCAGCTAGAATTTTGAACCCCTAGATCCTTTGGTTGTCAAAGAGGAGGACTGTAGTGAGTTCATCTTTTAATGATCATTTTTCAAGTAGCTCTTTTTTTCTCAGAGCCTGGCACTTAGAAGGTGCTGAATAAATGTTTGGTGAATCAGTGAATGTCTGGGCAGCTTTGCTGCTCACCAGGGCAGATTGCTTACATTCTTCATCATTTATTAATAGCTTCAAATAAAAAAAAAAAAACCAACAACAGGGGCAGACAGTGGGAACCAACCACAGTGATGAAAGCAAGTCTGAGAAAGAGAGATGTCTCGCTTAAGATTTCTGCCAATTGAGAAACCTGACAAAATTTCCTATTTGCACTTACTGTGTGTAAGAGCCATTCTGGCAGACAGGAACCTGCCAGACATCTCATCACGCTGCTTTACGCATCTCAAGGATGGCTGGGTGGCTGGAGAGCAGCGGTGCTACCATAGTCTGGGGATCAGGAGGCTGCAGCATCAAATTGCTATTGTACTTGTTAAATGTCTAACTGGCTATGAAACCAAAAGTATGCAGACGTGGGAGTCAAGCCCAGTGGGGAGGGATGAAGTTCACTGAATTTGGAGAGAAAATCCATCCTCTTTCTCTAGTGAAGTGGAAAAATCCAGCTTACCTTAGAAATAAGATACTGCACACAGGGTGTTGGGGTAGAACCAAGGTCATTTGTTCTCTGGCTTTTATATATTATTATTTTTTGGAAGACATGATATACTCAGCAGAAACAAAGCTTTCTGAGAAATTTATGTGTCGACTTTCTATGTGCCTCAATTCTGAAGGATTAAATATCATGTTGAACTGACAGCTGCATATTTTATATATATTTAGAGGACAGTGGATGTATTGTCATTGTTTTTTAAGCTCAAGTTTGTCTTGACAGGGGAGGCAAGTGAAGTGGTGATTGAAGATTGCTTTCTGGAGGGTGAAAAACTTACATAGAAGTAGCCTATTCTTCTTGGATCTGGAGTTTTTCTCATTACTGTATCTCTTGAAGGTCTCTTCCTCCAGGAAACCCTTGTGGACTGGCTTTATGCTGCTCTAAATTGTCCAGCAGGTCTTCATGTTTCATTTTAGTGCTTCATTCATCAAGTATTTACAAAAGCCTAAAATGTGCATGGTGTCATTAAGATTTTAGAGATCAGAGTGCTGGTTCTCCTCTTTGAGGAGCTCAATATTTCTTTAGTTAAGGCCTCAAAGTATAGAGGTGAAGATTTGTAGAAAGAATCCTAAAAATACCCTTGATGAAGAGTTGGGGAGTATTGGCTGCTTATGAAATAAACTGGTTCTTGGCACCAGAATTTTTAATAGGGTGATTACTTAGACATCACCCACTCCAGAGATGTCCTCTACAGTCTTGATATTCACAATGTGGTCCATGGATCAGCAGTATCAACATAACCCAGGAAACTGCAAAATACAGAGTCTTTGGCCATACTCCATACTTACTGAATTAGAACTGCATCACAAGCAAGTCTCTGTGGTTGCCACATATTAAAAGTGTGCAAAGCACCCATGTGCAACATGTGGAGGGGATTCTTTTAACTCAGAAAGAATAAAAAAGGATCAACTTAGAATGACTGAATTCACCATACATAGTAAGAACTAATTAGAGTTGTAATAAGAGCTCTATATAGTCATGACAAGTGGAAATTTGCTCTATGACATGTAGTCACAAGAAACTCCACATTATTTTGAAAAAGAAACTTAAATCAGGTTCCAAAACCTTCTTTTGCAAGGTGGTGAAAATTCAGTCTCAATGAAGTTTGGAGGAAAGTGAAAGAAAATGTTAGTCGCTCAGTCGTGTCCAGCTCTTTGCAATCCCATGGACTGTAGCCTGGCAGGCTCCTCTGTCCATGGAATTCTCCTGGAAAGACTACTGGAGTGGGTTGCCATTCCATTCTCCAGGGGATCTTCCTGCCCCAGGACTGAACCCGGGTCTCCTGCATTCCAGGCAGATTCTTTACCATCTGAGCCATCTGCTTCCTCATGTTGTATTAAAATTCAAGGGTGCTTATGAGCTGTTCAGAAAATGGAACTTTTGGCTCTTCCTTCAAAGTAAGTGTTTTGTTCAAGGGACTTCCTATTGTTTCTTCTTCTCTAGCATTCTGCTGCCAACGCTGATCAGAGTGCCCAGATGGGTCAGCCAAGGGGCTGGCCTTTATATTTCCTCTCTATTCCTTTCAGTGTCACCATCCTGAGGGTAGAATTATCCTTGCTTTTCGGAATTGCCCAAAGTCATCACCCATGGCAATTTGAACTGTGGTCTCACTCCAGAGTCCGCATTCTATGTCTTCTTTGGAAAAATGTCTATTCAGATCCTCTGCCCTTTTAAAAATTAGGTTGTTTGCATTTTTGATGTTGAGTTGTAAGAATTCTTTGCATATTTTGGATATTACTCCTTATCAGATATATCATTTCCAAGTATCTTCCCCTATTCAGTCAGTGACCTTTTTATTTTGTTGTTAGTTTCTTTCTCTGTACAATACTTTTTAGTTGGATGTAGTCTCACTTGTTTACTTTTGTTTCTCTTGCCTGAAGACAGATTCAGAAAATATTAAGGCTAATGTCAAAGAGCATACTGCCTATGTTTTCTTCTATAAGTTTTATGGTTTTTGGTATTACATTTAAGTCTTTCATCCATTTTAAGTTTATGTTTAGATATGGTGTGAGAAAGTAGTCCAGTTTAATTCTTTCACCTATGGCTGTCCAGCTTTTTAAATATCATTTATTAACGCACTTTTTCCCATTGTATATTCGTGCTCTTTTGTCATAGATTCAGTTCAGTTCAGTCGCTCAGTCACGTCTGACTTTTTGCGACCCCATGAACCGCAGCATGCCAGGCCTCCCTGTCCATCACCACCTCCCGGAGTTCACCCAAACTCATGTCCATTGAGTCGCTGATGCCATCCAGGCATCTCATCCATTTTGTCATCCCCTTCTCCTCCTGCCCCCAGTCCCTCTCAGCATCAGGGTCTTTGTCATAGATTAATTACCCATAAAAGAGTGGGTTTATTTCTGGTCTCTCTATTCTCTTTCATTGATCTATGTGTCTGTTTGTGTACCAGTACCGTACTATTGTGATTACTGTAGCTTTGTAGTTTAGTTTGAAATCTGAGAACATGATACTTCCTTCCAGCTTTGTTCTTCTCAAGATTGTTTTTCCTATTCAGGATCTTTTGTGTTTCAATAGAAATTTTGAAATTATCTGTTTTAGTTATATGGAAAATGCCATGGTATTTTGGTAAGGATTTCACTGAATATGTAGACTGCCTTAGATAGCATGGTCATTTTAACAATACTAATCCTTCTAATCCATGAACACGGTCTATCTAGCCACCTGTTTCTCTCATCTTCAGTTCCTTTCATCAGTGTCTTATTGTTGAGTAGAGGTCTTTTACCTTCTTAGATTCACTCCTAGGTATTGTAGATGTTTGATTCAAATGCAGATGTGATTATCTTTTTCACTTCTTTCTTATCGTTTGTTGTTTGTATATAGAAATGCAACGGATACTGTGTATTAATTTTGTATCTTGTAATGTTATGGAATTTATTGATGAGTTCTAGTAGTTGTTTGGTGACATCTTTTGGATTTTCTATGTTTAGTACCATGTCACCTGCAAACAGTGATAGTTTTATTTCTTCCTTTCCAATTTGGATTCCATTATTATTATTTTTTTTTGAATGATTGCTGTGACTAGGGCTTCCAATACTATTTTGAATAAAAGTGGCAAGAGTGGGCATCTTGTCTGGTTCCTGATTTTAGAGAAAATGCTTTCAGCTTTTCACTGTTGAGTATGATGTTAACTGTGGACTTGTCATATATGGTCTTTATTATGTTGAGGTATATTCCCTCTATGCCCACATTTTGGAGAGTTTTATTTTTTACTTCATAAATGGATGTTGAATTTTGTCAAAAGCTTTTTATGTATCTGTTGAGATGATCATGTGGTTCTTATTCCTTAGGTTGTTAATAGAGTGTATCACAGTGATTGATTTGTGGATATTGACCCATTTTTGTATCCCTGGGATAAACCTCATTTGGTCATTGCATGTGATTATTTTAATATAATGTTGAATTTAGTTTGCTAATATTTTCTTGACAATTTTAGCATCTATGTTCATCAGTGATATTAACCTCAAATTTGTATGTGTGTGATTTTTTTTTTTTTCCTGGTTTTGTTATCAGGGTAAAGCTTGCCTCATAGAATGAGTTCAAAATCATTCCATCCCCTTCCATTTTGGCAATAATTTGAGAAGTAGTGGTGGTAACTCTACTTTGAACATTTGATAGAATTCACCTGTGAAGATATCCAGTCCTGGATTTTGTTTGTTTCCCACTCCACCCATCCCCCCTGTACTGCCCCCTGCCCACCCCGCTACTGAGTCAGTGTCTTTACTGGAACTGGTGTGCTCATGTTTGTTTTCTATTTCTTCCTGGTTCAGTCCTGGGAGGTTGTATATTTCTAGGAATTTGTCCATATCTTCTAGGTTGTCCATTTTATTGGCATATAGTTATTTATAATAATCTCTTATGATTCTATGTATTTCTGTGTTTTCACTTGTACTTTCTCCTTTTTTATTTCTGATTTTATTGATTTCAGTCTTTTTTTTCCTTTGTTGAGTCTGGCTAAAGGTTTTTAAATTTTGTTCATTTTTTAAAAAAGAATTAACTGTTAGTTTCTTTACTCTTTTTGGTTGTTATTTAGTCTCTATTTCACTTATTTATGCTCTGATTTTTTAATTATTTCTTTCCTTCTACTGATTTTGGGTTTGTTCTTCTTGTTCTAGTTCCTTTAGGTATACAAGTAGATTGTTTAATTGACATTTTTCTAGTGTCCTGAGGTAGACTTGTATTACTATAAAATTCCTTCTTAGAACTGTTTTCTGTGTCCCATAGATTTTGAATTGTTGTGTTTTCATTTATCTTCAAGTTGTTTTTTTTTTTTAATTTTCTCTTTGATGTCTTCAATGACCCTTTGGTTGTTCAGTATCATTTTGTTTAGCCTCGATGTGTTTGTGGTTTTCTTTCTTTTCTTATAGTTGAGTTACAGTCTCACAGCCCCACAGTCAGAAAAAATGCTTGATATGATTACAGCCTGCTGACACTTGTTTTGTGGATTGGCATGAATCTATCCTGGAGAATGTTCCATGTGCAATTGAAAGAAATGTGTATTCTGCTGCTTTTGAATGGTGTGTTCTATACATATCTATTAGTGTAATGTGTCATTTAAGGCCAGGTTTTCTTATTGGTTTTCTGTCTGGATGATTGTCCATTGAGGTAAGTGGGGTGTGAAAGTCCCCTACTATTATTGTGTTGCTGTCAGTTTCTTCCTTTGTGTCTGTTAATCTTTCCTTTATGTATTTAGGTGTTCCTATGTTGAGTGCATATATATTTGTAATTGTTCTGTCTTCTTAGATTGATCTGTTGATCGTTATGTAGTATCCTTCTTTGTCTCTTGCTACAATCTTTGTTTTAGTCTATTTTGTCTGATATAAGCATTGTCACCTTGGTTCTCTTTTTGTTTCCATTTGCATGGAATACCTTTTGCCATCTCTCATTTTTAGTCTGTGTGTCTTTAGGTCTGAAGTGAGTCTTGCAGGCAGCATATATATGAGACTCATATTTATTTAGCCACTCTGTCTTTTGAGTGGAGCGTTTTGTCTATTCACATTTAAAATACTTATTGATAGGTATGTATTATTGCCATTTTGTTAATTTGGGGGTTATTTTTATAGTTCTTTTCTGTTTCTCCTTTTTTTTTTCTCTCTCTTCTCTTGTGCTTTGATGATTATCTTTCGGGTTTTGTTCAAATTACTTTCTCTATTTTTGTGTGTATCTACCGTAGATTTTTGGTTTGTGGTTACTATGAAGTTTATATACAGTATTCTATCTACCTATCTTTGTGATTATTTTAAGTTGCTGATCTCTTTGAGTTTGAACACATTTTAGCAACTTTATTTTGTATCCCTCCGTGTTTACAGTTTTGACATCATATTTTACATATACAGTAACTACTTACTGTAGATATAGACAGTTTTATTATGTTTGTCTTTTAACCTTCATATTAGCTTTATAAGTGGTTAATTTTCTACTTTTGCTCTATATTTGCCTTTACTAACGAAATTTTTTATTTCATAATTTTCATATTTCTATCTGTGAAACTAATTAGAATTAGTTTCTACTTCTGCTTGAGAATTCCCTTTAAAATTTCTTGTAAAACTGGTTTCATAGTGCTGAACTATTTTAGCTTTTGCTTATCTGTAAAACTTTTGACCTCCATCCAATCGGAATGAGAGCCCCTTTTTTGGTAGAAAATTCTTGTTTGTAGATTTCCCCCTTTCGTCACTTTAAATATATTGTGCTGCTCCCTTCTGGCCTGCAAAGTTTCTGCTTAAAAGTTAGCTGATAGGCTCTAGGAATTCCTCTGTGTATAGCTTGTTGTTTTTTCCTTGATTTTTTAATATTCTTTCTTTGGTGTTTTAATTTCACTGTGTCTTGGTGTGGTCCTCCTTGGGTTGACTCTGCGCTTCCCCGACTTGGTTTTCTGTTTCCTTTCCCAAGTTAGGGAAGTTATTAGCTATTATGTCTTCAAATATGTTATCTGCTCCTTTCTCTCTCTCTCCTCCTTCTGAAACCCCTTATAAAGCAAATGTTAGTAAGCTTGATGTTGTCCCAGAGATCTCTTAAACTGTCCTCATTTTTAAAAATTCTTTTTAAATTTTCTGTTTGAGTGATATCTATTACTGTCTTTCAGTTCATTGATCCCTTCCTCTGTATTATCTAATCTGCTATTGATAACTCCTAGTGTTATATTTTTATATAAGTTATTTTATTCTTCAGCTCTTTTGGTTCTTCTATATATTTTCTACACTCCTTGTTAAATTTGTCACTGTCTTCATTCATTCTTCTCTTGAGTTCTTTGACTATCTTTACATTTAATACCTTGAGCTCTTTATCAGGTAAATTGCATATCTCCACTCCATTTAGTTCTTCTTCTGGGGTTTTATCTTCATTTGGAAAATATTTCTTTGTTGCCCTGTTTTGCCTAATTTGCTGTTTTTATTTCTGTGTATTTGATAGTTTGGTTACGTCTACTGATCTTAGAGAAGTGGCCTTATGTAGGAGATGCCCCATGAGGCGCCATAGTGCAGTCCTTTCTGATCACCAGAGCTATATACACTAGAGTGTCTGCTATGTGGGCTGCATGGGTCCTTCTTTTATTGTAGGCTGATTACTGTGGGTGGTCTGAGAGGTGGCCCTTGGTCTGGTTGGTTGCCAGGCCCTGCCTTGAGTGGAGGCTGCTGGCCTATTGGTGGGTAGGAACCCTTGGGAATCCTGGAGCTAGTGCTGGCCCACTTGTGGGTGGAGCTGGGATGAAGTGACTGGCTGCAGGGGCTGGGGGTACAGAGGTAGTTTTAATTTGCTGGTGAGCAGGGTTATGGTAGGTAGGTGGTCATGGTCCTGGGTTGCTACTGGCCTCCTAGTAGCTAGGCCTCTTCTTGACTCTGCTTTTGTAGGGTGGTTCTGGGATGTGGTGGTTCTGGGACTTGTGTCCACCTGCTGGTGGCAAGGCTAGAGCCCAGGGGTCTTCATTCTGGTGCTTGCTTACTCATGGCTGATGCTGTGTCCTAGAGCTAGTGCCAGCCCACTGGTGGGTGGGGCCAGGACCTGACTCTCTGGCAAGTGAGGTCAGATCATGGAATAAATGGGGGAGAATGAGGTCCTATGGCCTCCAGCCTGCTGGTGGATGGGACTCTGTCTCCACCCAGCTCTGTCTCCACTTGACCTCGGGTATCCCAGGACTGATGCTGACTGGCAGGTGGATGGGGCCAGGTCCCAGCACTAATAAACCAGGGGGAGGGTTCCAAAAGGAGCTTGCCAGCACCAGTGTCCTCATGATAAGATGAACTTCCCCAAATGGTTGATGCTAGCATGTATAGCCCTAAAGTGATTCCCAGCTGCCTTCAAGATAAACAAGTGGGCCTAGCCCAGTCTTTCAGATTATTGCTTTTGCCCTGGGTCCTAGAGCATGTGAGATCTTTAAGAGTAGAATCTCTGTTTCCCACAGACTGTGGTTCTCCCCAGAATAAGACTCCTGGCCTTCAAAGCCAAACATTTTGAGGGCTTGTCTTCCTATTGCAGAACCCTGGGCTGGGGAGTCCAATGTGGAGCTTGGACCCCTTGATCCTTGGGAGAACCTCTGCACTTGTAATTATCCTCTTTTTTGTGAGTCATGTACCTGGAAGTGTGGGTCTTGACTGTATTGTTTCTCTGCTCCTCCTACCTTTCCTGTCTCATTGTGGTTCCTTCTTTATATCTTTAGGTGTAAAAGGTCTTTTCTATTAAGTCTTCAGATCCTTTCATCAGTAGTTGTTCTGTAAATACTTGTACTTTTGGTGTGCCCATGGGAGGAGGAGGTGAACTCAGGGTCTCCTTACTCTGCCATCTTGGCCGTTCCTCCTCAGGACTTTCTTTCTCTTTGAGTCCTGCTTCCCCAAAACCATGATCAGAAACTTGCTTTCCCAGAATCCCTTGTGGCTAGGGTGGTGCATGTGACCTGGGCTTCATCACTCATCTGCCCTGGCATGGGATTCTCATTTGGAAGAGAGTGATGGGAAGGAGCAGCAGCCATATAGCGTCTCCTTGGGGACAGGGCCATTGTGTGATAAGATGGCCTTGAGAGAGAGCAACAACAGGAGAACTAAGGGTTGTGTTGTTGGCCAGGTGTTTGCAGGGGCTCTGTAGGGTCTATCCCAGACCTTGAGACAGTAGGGTCTCCACTGGCACAACCTGGTGGGATAATCTTATGTGAATCTTGGTTGCATACTCAGCTCTCTAGCCCTTTCAAGTATTATGTGAAAAAAACAATAGCCTGCCTTCTGATTTAAACTGAAATGGGCATTGTTGTTTGTACTAAGAACTCTGTGTGTCCAGAGAAGAGGTAATAGAACAGCTGGATTAAAGTTGGACCCAGAGGGAAACAGTGAATAGTGACTCTATATTGGAAAGTTGTTGTTTAGTTGCTAAGTTGTATCTGACTCTTTTGGGAATCCATGGACTGTAGCCCACCAGGCTCCTCTGTCCATGAGATTTCTCAGGCAAGCATACTGGAGTGAGTTGCCATTTCCTTCTTCAGGGTATCTTCTTGACCCAAGGACTGAACCTGCATCTTGACCTGCATTGGCAGGCAGATTCTTTACCACTGAGCCACCTGGGAAGCCCAGACTGGAAAATATATTGGGTCAAATATGGAGGAAGTTGTTAGATAGTCTAAAGGATTTGGACTACACATTGATAGCGATGGGGAGCCATGGAAGGTGTTTGAGGAGTGGCAAGAAGGCAAGCATGAAGACTAGTGTGGCCCCGGTGTGTGGCGCAGGCAGGGGAGGTAATGTGAAGAACACAAACATGGATGGTACTGGTGCCATGTGATCTGATGATGGTGAAGACAGGTTTCACCACAAGTGGTCGTGAGTGCTGCTACGTATCAGAATCACCAATGGATCATGTAGCAATGCCCTGTTCCATTCATACCCAGATCTCTGGGGTGGGGTTCGATATCAGTATTACTTAAGTTCTGTAGATAATTCCATTGTGGGGCCCTGACTGACACTGGGGAAGAGGGACTTGGAAAGGCAGTCTGAATCTGGCCATGGAGACCTTGAGCTTGGTGGCTATGCCAGGTTCTTTGACTGCAAGTCTCAAAATCTGATCCTGACTTATTAAGGAGGAAACAGGAATTTTCTGGAAAGATAAGGTATAGCTCTCAGATTCAAACAGAATGCTAAAGAACCAGATTGTTCAGAGATCTAGGGGATGATGTTTGTGGACACCTGGCTTGGGCTCCACCATAGAGGGGACACATCAGCTTCATGCAATTTCCCATCTTTGTTGTCACCACGCAAGGCTGAGACTGTTCCTGGGCTAATTGAGGTGGCAGTGGCACAGAGAGGTGTGGTCCCCAAAGGATTGTGTCCAGGAAAATTGTGATAGAGACAGAAACAGAAACAAGAGGCCTCCCCTTCCCTGAAGGGTCTTATCCAACTTGATGACAAGTGCCATCGTGGCTGAGTTTCTTCTGTTTTTAAATTTATTAATTTACTTTTGACTGTGCTGAGTCTTCATTGCTGCTCACGGGCTTTTTCTCATTGAGGAGAGTGGGGGTTACTCTTTGCTGTGACGCGTGTGCGTCTCATTGCCATGGCTTCCCTTATTGTGGAACATGGGCTTTAGGACATATGGGCTTCAGTAGTTGCAGCAGGTGGGCTGCAACAGTTGTGGCGCACAGGATTAGCTGCTCCATGGCGTGTGGAATGTTCCTGGGCCAGGGATCGAACCTGTGTCCCTTGCACTGGCAGGCAGATTCCTCTCCACGGTAGGCTTCCCTGGTGGCTCAGACTGTAAAGCGTCTGCCTACAATGCAGGAGATCTGGGTTCAATCCCTGGGTCAGGAAGATCCCCTGGAGAAGGAAATGTCAACCCACTCCAGTACTCTTGCCTGGAAAATTCCATGAATGGAGGAGGCTGGTAGGCTACAGTCCATGGGGTCGCGAAGAGTTGGACACAACTGAGCAACTTCACTCACTGTACCACCAGGGAAGTTCATGGCTGAGTTTCTGCAAGCAGGCTTCCCCTGCTCTGTTCCTGTGTGGTCTTCTTTCTGTATTCTGTTCTTTTTCTTGCCAAGTTTCCCTTGGTGATATTTCCCAGGGGTCAAGTTATCTTAGTGTGTGAGTCAGTTAGAGGGACTGTGAAGGAGGGACCAGCAGCAGAACCACTCCCTTCTGAAATGCAGCTGTTGGGAGAGAGGCTAGTTAATGCCAAATGCACAGGACGTATTTCCTACCTGGGAGTGTGACTCATTCACGCAGGTCACTGACCAGGTATTCCACTGCGGCTTTTCATCACCATGAAATCAGCTTCTGATTGCTCCTTGGCATGGAGGGCAAAAGTCTCCAGCCATGCCTGGGGTCAGATGTACCTCCCATTCCTTGGGCATTTTCCAGTTGTCTCTGTATGATATTGGCCTCAAGCCAGGCCTTCTTGTTTCAAATGTAGACCCTACCTTTGATGTCAAGGATATTTACTGTGTAAAGTAATAAATAAGGTGTGTTCACTGCCTTCTGGAAGTTCAAAAAGTTATTTAAGAAAGAAAAAAGCCCAGCAATTTGTGAAGGATTTTGTTTAGAAATTGGTTTGGGCAGTCCTGGGTGTTCATTAGAAGGACTGATGTTGAAGCTGAAACTCCAATACTTTGGCCACTTGATGTGAAGAGTGGACTCATTTGAAAAGATCCTGATGCTGAGAAAGATTGAAGGCAGGAGGAGAAGGGGACAACAAAGGATGAGATGGTTGGATGGCATCACTGACTCAATGGACATGAGTTTGGATAAACTCCAGGAGTTGGTGATGGACAGGGAGGCCTGGCGTGCTGTGGTTCATGGGGTTACAAAGAGTCGGACACGACTGAGTGACTGAACTGAACTGAACTTGTTGAGACACTGATGAAGCTTTGATTTTATTTTTTGACTGTGTTGGGTCTCAGTTGCGGCTTGTAGGATCTTTCATTGAGCCACAGAGATTCTCTAGTTGTGGCTTGAGGACTCTAGAGCACAGGCTCAGAGTTCAGTGGGTTCAGTTGCTCCTTGGCATGTGGGATCTTAGTTCCCCAAGCAGGGATCAAACCCATGTCCCCTGCATTGCAAGGTGGATCCTTTTTTTTTTTTTTTTTTAAATTGAGGGGTAATTGCTTTACAGAATTTGTGGTTTTCTGTCATATGTCAATAAGAATCAGCCATAGGTACACCCATGTCCCCTCCCTCCCATCTCCCTCCCCATTCCACCCTTCAGCCTGTCACAGTGTCCTTGTTTGAGTTCCCTGAGTCAAACAGCAAAAGAGAGAAATGTAGAAATTTACAATACCATATGTAAAATAGGTTCAGTTCAGTTCAGTCGCTCAGTCGTGTCCAACTCTTTGCAACCCCATGAATCGCAGCACGCCAGGCCTCCCTGTCCATCACCAACTCCCGGAGTTCACTGGGAGTCGCGTCCATCGAGTCAGTGTAAAATAGGTAGCCAGTGGGAATTTGCTGTATGACTCAAGGTCAGTTCTTTACTGAACAGTCAGGGAAGTCCTGAAGCTTTGATTTTTAGATCAGCTGGTTCTATCACTCGGGTGGTTACTGTTCCTCCTTCCTGCAAGTTGAGAAGCACAGAGGCTGCTTTGCAAAGCAGTTAATCATAGTCACTTCTCTTGGTGGTGATTCCTGGGTGAGAGTTCCGTATGCCACTAGGCCTTACCTATGAAAGCTGATGGGAGCTGTGTGTACTGAGAACAGGGGAGAGAGTTGGACAACGTGGACTTTTATAGTTAGTGAATGGGTTGGAAGTAGCTAAGTACTCTGTCTTAAGTGGCGTGATGATGGTCAGAGTAGTGTATTCATTTCCTGTGGCTGCTATGGCAGATTGCCATGAACTTGGTGGCTTCAAATAACAGAAAGGTATGCTCTCATAGATCTGGAGGCCAGACGTCCATGATCAGTTTCATTGGGCCAAATATCAAGGTGACCACAGGGCTGCACAACCTCAGGAGGTTCTGGGGGAGAACCTCTCCCCTGACTCTTGCAGTTCCTGGTAGCTGCTGATATTCCTTGGCTTGTGATCACATCATTTCTGTCTCTAAGGCCAGCATCTTTAAATCTCTCTCTTTGATGTAGTTTCACATCATCTTCTCTGTCGGTATCAAATCTCCCTTGCCTCCGTCTTATATGGATACATCAGATGAAATTTAGGGCCATGCTGTTAATTCAGAATAATCTCTTCATTTCAAGATTTTTGGTTTAATCATATGTGCAAGGACCCCTTTTCCATATAAGGCAGAAGATTCTCGGGATTAGGACCTGATTTGAAGGGGCAGGTATTTTTAGCGTAATAGTGGCTACTTAGCCAATGTAGCCTATATTTGCTACATAACAAAGGGATGCCAGTGAACCAGTGAAGTTGCTCAGTTGTGTCTGACTCTTTGCCATCCCATGGACTGTAGCCTACCAGGCTCCTTCATCCATGGAATTTTCCAGACAAGATTACTGTAGTGGGTTGCCATTTCCTTCTGCAGGGGATCTTCCCAACCCAGGGATCAAACCCAGGTCTCCTGCATTGCAGACAGACGCTTTACTGTCTGAGCCACAAGGGGAGCCCAAAAGGGATGCCAGGAAGTATAAATGGAATGGTTGTGTGAGCAGTCTTCTGATCTTCAAAAACATGCTGTGAAACAGTACAGAAGGCAAAGGTTCCAATCCCCCTTGCATCACTTACATGTATGTGAGACCTTGGATAGATTTCTCAGCAGCTCAGAATGTCTGTTTATTTCTCTCTGCATTGGACATACTTTGGCTACAAAGGATGTTTTGAACTTCAGTGGAAAGTACATGGAGGCCTCCATGCAGTGTCTGGCATGAAGCAGGTCCTCATAAAAAGGTGACTTTGTCATATTACAGAATTCTGGTTGAGGCCTTGAGAGACTTTTGTTCTCATCCTTGCTGGGCCACTGACTTGGATCATCTTGAGCCAATGAACTTCCTCTGTTACCTACACAAAGGGTGTGAACTTGAGGAATTATGTCAAAGTCTTCATAGGAGTAACACAAACAGTGGTTAAAGTCTTGAACAATCCATGAAGTAGACTGTGAATTCTCCATCTTTTTATTGTAGAGGTGCATGGACATTTGTATTTCATTGCCATTGCCAGATGCAGTCTAGGATGCTTTAAGTTGCTTTTCATAGAGTAAAAGTAGGAGCCCAAGAGAGATGATCCTTAATAGTTTGAGGAGCCCCACTTGTTTGCAGGTACTTCTGTGGTGGCTCAGCTGTAAAGAATCCACTTGCCAATACAGGGTCAATCTCTAGACTGGGAAGATTCCCTGGAGAAGGAATGGCAACCCATTCCAGTATTCTTGCTGGGATAAGCCCATGGACAGAGGAGCCTGATGGGGCTATAGTCCATGGGGTCACAAAGAGTTGGCTATGACTTAGTAATTAAACAGCAGCAACTGTGTGTACTCATTCTTGATGGAGAGGTTTAGACCCAGAAGCTCTCTTGAAGTCTCCATCCCTCCAAAACTGTTGGCTTTGACTGTTTATTTTTAGTTTTTTAAATAATGTTAAAATGTAGTAAGTTTATTTTAAGTAAAAAATTTGATATTAGTACAATTTTAAAAGTTACTTTCCATTTACAATTATTAGAAAATATTAGCTATATTCATTGTGCCATACAATACATCTTTGAGCCTATCTTACCTCTAGTAGTTTGTACATTTGACCTTTATTTTGTGAAAAGTTACTGGATGAGCAAGAACAGCTCCAAGCCCTGGAAGCCTACTCTGGGCAGGAGCTTTTGATAAATTAACACTTTGATGTTTTCTTTGCGTACCTGTAAGGCCAGGGCATATATGGAAATTGATATATCAAAATGAATTTTGGGAAGTGTCATCAAGCTGAGCTGTACTTCCAAAAACACAAAAAATTCTGCCACCAAGTTGGGGGGAAAGATGACTTTCACCGTGAAATAAACAAAGTTAATAGTGTAGACATCACTTAAGTCGCTCGAGTGGGTCTGAGATGCAGGTGCTGTGGTAACTGATGGTTCCCAGAATCCACATTCCCAGCACCCATTAAAACTTGCAGTGCTGAAGTCGTGTTCTCTCCATTTTGCCCATTTTAATAATTAGAAGAAGAACATTAAAATGACATTGTGAATTTATATTGTGCTTGTCTGAAATGTGCTCTAAGCACTTTACAGACAGTGTCTCATCAATCCTCATCACCAAGCTGTGAGATGATGATAACAGGTAATATTTGTAATTGTATTCAGCTTAGTGAAGCGCCCCCAGGCTGGAAGGGACTTCAGTGATGTGGGAGAGTGCAGTCCTGTGGGTAGAGAAGAGGTGGAAACTCTGGGTTTTGAGTCTGCTCTCTGTTGTGTCCATCTCTTTTTGCCCCCGTTTTCATCAATTAAAAAGGATAATGGCATCCATGTCCCCTCATATTGCAGCAGTGTTATGTGAATGACTGTGGGTACCAATCTTACTAGCTTTTTGGTTTCTTGAGTACTTGCTACATGCCAGGCTTTTTCAGAGCCTTTTGTATATTCACTCACTGAATAACCCCCAAATCCCTGTGAGGTGAGAAAAGTTACTGATCCTACAAATAAGCAAATTGAAATACAGAGAGTTTAAGGAACTTACCTACAGTAACCCAGCAATTAAATGGTAGACATGGATTTGACTCCAGGCAGAGGACTCCAGAGCTTGTGGTATTACCATTTCATTTGCACGTTTTTGTTTTTTTTTTTTAACTTATTTATTTTTGGCTGTGTTGGGGCTTTGTTGCTGCTCAGGCATTTTCTCTGGTTGTGATAAGCGGGGGCTACTCTCTAGTTGTGGCATCCGGGCTTCACGTTGTCATGGCTTCTCTTATGGCAGACCACGGGCTCTAGGCGTGCAGTCTTTAGTTGCTGCAGTTCCTGGCTCTAGAACACCACTTCACTAGTTGTGGTGCACAGGTTTAATTGCTCCATGGCATGTGAGATCTTCCTGGAGCAGGCATCAAATCTGTGTCTCCTGCATTGGCAGACGGATTTCTTTCTTTTTTTTTTTTTTTTTAACTACTGAGCCACTAGGGAAGCCTGAGTTGTTTGAGCTTTTATGTTACCAAAAAATACACACTCATGTACACAGACACTCATAGGCACAGCAAACAAAAGTTTCGCTGAAAAATACTTATCCAAACTTACCTCAGAATGTGAAATGCATTTTGGTCTCTTCATTAATAAAAATGCTGGTCATGAGCCACTAAATTGGTTTTATGGTCACGAATAAGTCTTGACCCCAGTTTGAAAAGCTCTGTGGTACTTGGATGCTCATGAGGATGCATCTGGGAAGAGAGATGCAGGCAGTGTGTGTGATGGGAGGGCCCAAGAGTGTTGGAGGACATCGGAAAGTGTGAGGTGTGGCTCCTGGCTCTGCAACCACAGTGTCACTTCCTGGGGTGACTGTTATGTGTCTGGGCCTGTGGATAAGGGTGAGCCGTGGCTGCCTCACTCTCCCCTCCCTACCTGCAGTGTGATGCTCTTTGATATCTCTCAGCCTGGCCACCTGGGCTTCCCTTCATGTGCAACCCAGGTACTTACTGAGCAGCCATTCAGTGCTGGGTCCAGAGTGATCAGACTTTGTCTGCAAGGACTACAGGGAAGCATAAAGCCTGGCATTTAACTTCAAGGAAATCACAAGCCCGCTAGGAAGAAAGGCAGACAGATGAAAGGAGAACTGGGGTGGTTGAGTGATGTAAGGAGCTATACAGCCTTAGAATCAAGTCTTGTTTGCCTCTTCCCAGTACTGTGGTTTTGGACAACACACTTGACCCTGTTAGAGCCTTTCTTTTCTGACTGCAATTAAAGCCTAAGTGAGATAATGATGGTGGAAGTGTTTGTTGAAACATAAAGTGTAGGAGGAGGTGAGTAGCTGTTGTCATAAGCAGTATTGCCATACATTGAGAGCCTGGTGTACCAGAGGGTGTTGGAGGTTCAGGGAATGGATGGGTGTGGCTCAGGAGTCAGGGAAGACTTCCTGGAGGAGGCAGCATTTGAGTTTAGTCTGAAGGGGCACTGTCAGTTCCTGACTGGAAAGATCATGGTTTCATTCAAGGGGCAGAGACACAGATACACAGGATACAATATGCCTGTTGTGTAGAATCCATGCTTATGTATAATCAAGTCATAGTTCTGACCCAAACAGGATGATCTTGAGCCACCTTTCATGAATTTTACGTGTCCTGTTGGTGCGAGGTCACCAGCAGACAACCACTTAATTTGCTTAGGCCAAGGCTCAGCAAACCACACACAGGCCAAGCCTGTTTCTGTACAGCACGTGGTACCTGTGGATGGAAGAGTGGTTTTTACTTTATTAAAGACTTGTAGGAAAAAAGAAAAGAATATGTGACAGTGACTATGTAACCTAAAATATTTACTCTCTGGCCCGTTAAAGAAAACAGAGGCTTCCCTGGTAGTCCAGTGGTTAAGACATTGGATGTAGGGGGCATGAGTTCAATCCTTGGATGGGAACCTAAGATCTTACATGCCATGTGGCTTGGCCAAAAGATTGGAAAAAAAAGAAAAGAAAAAAAAAATGGCAGCCTCTGTGTTATGCCCTGAAGTGTGTGATCACTGTTTTGTGTTGAAGGCCTTCGTTGGTTCTGAATCACCCTTGAGTCACTGTCCCTGCCTTTGTGTCCTGTCCTGAGAGCAGTCAGTGCCAACACCCTTGAGGGAGGGTAAACATACAGTGGTTGCTCATTTCCTCACTGTGTGGCTGTCAGGAATTCCTTGCTTTCCCCTCATGGCACATTTCTGTGTAGCTCTGAGCAGGTACCGTGTTTTTTTGACATGAGGCCCATCAGCGATTAGAGTCAAATGCCCAAATTCTGGGCTCTAGCCTTAGTGCTGTTCATAATAACATTCATAAGTGATGTATATTTCTATTTTTCCTACATAAATAACATGGGAGGCCAAATGTGATTTCTCTTTGTGCTCCACCCAGCCATTTGTAGTGAGCTGCAAGGTGAAATTTGATCAAAATAAGCAGTTAAACTGAGAAAATTGCAGTGTAGTTAAGGCCATCGTTTCTTTTAAAAATCAAGAGAAAAACCAAGGGTGAGTGGCTACATTTTAAGTAATAGTATCTTGATGACAAGCTAACATACAGCTCAAAATCAAGGTACTGTAGGTAGAAATCACCTTTTTCAGACATCGCCGAAGCAATATGCCAAGAGACTGCTGGCAAATGGCTTTGAAGAAGGACAGATTACTTTAACAGCTCTGTTGGAAATACAGCCATGTCCTGGGCAGGAGACTCTGACATGGCTCCACTTGACAGTGATGGGTCTTGAACTGCAGGGAAACTAGATGCTTTTGGACAGGTTTGAGACGGCCCTTGATCTTTTTCCCTATAGCAGAATTCTACCACTTACAAAGAAGACGGAAAGTTGAAGGAAGATCTGATGGAATGCCTTCTAGAAAAACGGTAGTTTGGTAAAAATACTCATTTGCTTCCGATGATTGCTTGCAGGCTCATTTCTGAAATGGTTCTGTTCTGATATAGTCTTGGCTGGCTCTGAAGAGAGAAGTGGTTTTTCTTCTAAATCCTAGGGCTATCGAACATTCATCCATTGTCCTGAGTCTTCAGCCAGATCTCATGACACACAGCCTAGATACTGGAGATAGCCAGGCTAACTTTCATTTGCTTAGCCTGATGTTCATTTTTCAGACGTGTGAGTACCACTAGAATAACCTACTCGCTCTCCAGTTCACCGCGGGAGTCCCACCGGGCTATTTTCACACCTTGGTCTACGAAGGCAGTGGAGTTCAAGATGCATCATCAGGGCTTGTGGCCTGCTGCCAAGCATGGAGCCTGCTTATCCCCTTCCTACCCCATCGTTTTGTGACTGCAGAACTCATGTGGACAGCGGGTGACATGCACCCCACACCCCCTTCCTGAAGCTCAGCCCTGCTTCTAGAGAAACCTCTCCCAGTGCTGCTGTGATGACCGTGGGCCACAGACCCCAGTCTTTTCTCCAGGACTGCTGGGTGAGTGACAGACATCTGACAGTGCTTAACTGCAGTGAGTATTGTGGCAGAAAGTTCTGAGAAATCCCTCCCCCCCAACCCCCCCCCCCCCCCCCCCCCCCGCCCCCCCCCCACGCAACCCCTATAGTATCCTGAGCTGTGGATCTTGGCTAGACTGGACCAAGTGGTGCTAAGGGCAGAGCGTGGGCTCTGGAGGTGGACTGCTGGCTGCCAATCTTTGTTTGCTCCTTCCTGGGGGTGTGTGATCATTCACCTAGAGCCAGGCATCTTGGAATGTGAAGTCAAGTGGGCCTTAGAAAGCATCACTACAAACAAAGCTAGTGGAGGTGATGGAATTCCAGTTGAGCTCTTTCAAATCCTGGAAGATGATGCTGTGAAAGTGCTGTATGCAATATGTCAGCAAATCTGGAAAACTCAGCAGTGTCCACAGGACTGGAAAAGGTCAGTTTTCATTCCAATCCCAAAGGCACTGCCAAAGAATGCTCAAACTACCGCACAATTGTACTCATCTCACATGCTAGTAAAGTAATGCTCAAACTTCTCCAAGCCAGACTTCAGCAATATGTGAACTGTGAACTTCCAGATGTTCAAGCTGGTTTTAGAAAAGGCAGAGGAACCAGAGATCAAATTGCCAACATCCACTGGATAATCAAAAAGCAAGAAAGTTCCAGAAAAACATCTATTTCTGCTTAATTGACTATGCCAAAGCCTTTGACTGTGTGGATCACAATAAACTGTGGAAAATTCTGAAAGAGATGGGAATACCAGACCACCTGACATGCCTCTTGAGAAAGTATGCAGGTCAGGAAGCATCAGTTAGAACTGGACATGGAACAACAGACTGGTTCCAAATAGGAAAAGGAGTACATCAAGGCTGCATATTGTCACCCTGCTTATTTAACTTCTATGCAGAGTACATCATGAGAAACGCTGGGCTGGAAGAAGCACAAGCTGGAATCAAGATTGCTGGGAGAAATATCAATAACCCAGATATGCAGATGACACCACCCTTATGGCAGAAAGTGAAGAGGAGCTAAAGAGTCTCTTGATGAAAGTGAAAGAGGAGAGTGAAAAGGTTGACTTAAAGCTCAACATTCAGAAAACAAAGAACATGGCATCTGGTCCCATCACTTCATGGGAAATAGATGGGGAAACAGTGGAAACAGTGTCAGGCTTTATTTTTGGGGGCTCCAAAATCACTGCAGATGGTGATTGCAGTCATGAAATTAAAAGATGCTTACTCCTTGGAAGGCAAGTTATGACCAACCTAGATAGCATATTAAAAAGTAGAGACATTACTTTTCCAACAAAGGTCCGTCTAGTCAAGGCTGTAGTTTTTCCTGTGGTCATGTATGGACGTGAGAGTTGGACTGTGAAGAAGGCTGAGCACCGAAGAATTGATGCTTTTGAACTGTGGTGTTGGAGAAGACTCTTGAAAGTCCTTTGGACTGCAAGGAGATCCAACCAGTCCATCCTAAAGGAAATCAGTCCTTGGTGTTCATTGGAAGGACTGATGATGAAGCTGAAACTCCAGTACTTTGGCCACCTGATGGGAAGAGTTGACTCATTGGAGAAGACCCTGATGCTGGGAGGGATTGGGGGCAGAAGGAGAAGGGGACAACAGAGGATGAGATGGCTGGATGGCATCACCGACTCAATGGACATGAGTTTGGGTGAACTCCAGGAGTTGGTGATGGACAGGGAGGCCTGGCGTGCTGCAATTCATGGGGTCACAAAGAGTTGGACACAACTGAGCAACTGAACTGAACTGGGGATGTGAACTGAGAGGCCTGGATAGCTTCTTAGGGGTGGGGCATCATGAGCTGGGGGACTAGCCGCTGGAGATGCCCTTGTCATTTAATTCGAGTTTCAGGAATGGGCAAGTAAATACCAGCCCTGTGCTTCGATTAATGACTTGATTGATGAATGCAAGAAAAAAAATCTACCAGTTAACAGAGTTTAATAACTACTGACGTCAGGGTTGATGGGAAGGAAGGAATTCATGCAGCTAAAGCACTTTCAACCATATTCTGCTTTGAGACATTTTACAGTTACTGGGATTTTAAAAAAATTAATAGTAGGATTGTCATTAAAAAAAAAAAAAAAAAACTAAAGTGGCTCAGTGGCAGCTGGTACCAGGATAGAGATGAGAGACACAGGTGCCTGAGAAGGGCAGACTTTAAGCAACTCCAGGGGGTAGGAACATTCCAGAATGATGTTCCATCTGGCTTGCCATCCTCTGTCCTCCTGAGGGACACTCTGTTCCCTGCTTTTGTCTATGTGAGTGAAGCGAAGTGAAGTGAAGTCTCTCAGTCATGTCTGATTCTTTGCAACCCCATGGACTGTAGCCTACCAAGCTCTTCCCCCCATGGGATTCTCCAGGCAAGAGTACTGGAGTGAGTTTGCCATTTCCTTCTCCAGGGGATCTTCCCAACCCAGGAATCAAACCCGGGTCTCCTGCATTCCAGGCAGACGCTTTAACCTCTGAGCCACCCTAAGCAAACAGAAATGACTATTTAAATCAAAAGCCCAGACAGGCTGAACTAGAACTCATAAGAAGCTGCCCTAAGTGACTTCATTCCTTGGTTCTTTCTAAAAACAAGTTTGGTGGACCTTGCTAGTCTCTCTTCCTGGCCCAAAGCCAGGGGATACCCCCACCTCTGTCTTCCCTGGAAGCTGCTGGAATAGGAAATGAGACATGAATAAGTAACTGGGAGGCAAATCTCTGTGGGGTATGGTGGTCGGGGCAGGTCAGAGCATTAACAAATGTGTTGCATTCCAAAAGTGAGTTTACAAACTCTTGGTTTTGAAACTGAATTCATTTTCCAGCAGTGTTTCTTTTTGTGCTCACATGCATTTTTTTCAGATAACAAATATTTATTGAGTGCCTACCATAGAAGGAACAGAGACAGCTGGGAAGAATAAACCGACTTTCCTTCAAGTTGGGGAGACATCTGTGCTTAACAAACCCATGCAATGAAACAGTGGGGTTGGTGCTACATTTTGCAGGGGTTAGGTAGGGGTAGGCTTCCCTGGTGGCTCAGAGGTTAAAGCATCTGCCTGCAATGTGGGAGACCTGGGTTCAATCCCTGGGTTGGGAAGATCCCCTGGAGAAGGAAACGGCAACCCACTCCAGTATTCTTGTCTGGTGAATCCTATGGATGGAGAAGCCTACAGTCCACGGGGTCGCAAAGAGTCGGACATGACTGAGCGACTTCACTTCACTTCACTTCATGTAGGGGTAAGGAGTGGAGTAATCAATACACCTGAATTACTTCTTTTTCTCCCTCTTCTCCATCAGCTCCGAGCTTCCATTTCCTATTGTGCTGCATATTAGGAGGAAAGCAACTTGTTTAAATTTACATGAGACTAGGTCTGATGGGAGTGAGGGGTTGTCAATAACTTTCTGAAAGGAAATTTTCTGTCTTAAGATTCAGATTCTCCAAGATCTGGCCCTGCAGGGAGATTCCTCAGCGGAGGAACATCTTACGATATACTCAACTCAGGCTGAAGAATTCCACCTGTTTCTTGAGCTTCTTACGCCTCCTTCCCTAGCACACCCACTCTCTGGTTTTTCTTTTTCATGGTGGAAATATCTTTGACTCAGAGACTAGGTTCTAAAGTTAGTATAAAGGCAAAAGCCTGTATAGTCATAACTGCCCTTGAAACTCAGAAAGACGCCACATTGGAGACCAAATGAGCCTTTCAGCAAAGTTCACCCTAACTACTCTTTCCTTCTATGTTGGAACAGATCATGGGATTGTTCAGTTGGAAAGCAAGTACAATAGATGGGTAGAAGAAATAGAAAAATATGAATCTTGAAACACAACCACCGCACCAAGAGTGGTGATGAGTCAGGCTGTTTAAGGCATGGCTGGGACTTCTAGAGACAAGTGGCGAGTCCTAGGTCCCATCTCAGACTCACTCCATGCCCCAGTGGGACAGAAGTTCTGCAGTGTGGTCCTTAGGTCTGGACTTGAGGGGCTCCAGCCATGGGTCTCTGCTTTAGAAGACCCTGCAACTCATACAGAAGCTCAGTAAACCTGTAGACACCCTGCCACTGGGAATCTGGTTCATGACCCACCACTTGAAACATCCGCTCTCTCGTTTATATCAACACTGCTCAGGCCCAGAGAACTGTTACCCACATCCCCCATTTCCTGTGCTGTCTCCTTGGAATAAAAGGTGCTTGCATCTGATTGCTAGGAAGGTTTATGGGTTACACTGCTGCAAAAGACAGAGTTAGACTCTGCTTTGAAGGGCAAGAACATGTGAGTGGCAGAAGTGCTTAGGTAAGAGGAAAAAACAAATTATCTTGTCAAATTCTTCTCTTAGATGGTAGAGATGCCATAGATTCTTGTATAATGAGTCCTGTTTTCCCCAGTGGTGCTGAGCACTGATTTTCTTGCTGCTCTTTTTGTTCCAATTTGTGATTCCAGAGATTCTCATGGAATTCCAACAGTTGCATATGGTGACTAAAGAACCATTTTCAGTATTAAACATTTCATGTCACTCTGAACTCTGAATAGTGTTAGGTGATAATTGACTCTTTTCATCTTTGAAAATGTTGATAGCTTTATTAATGTTTATTTTGTTCATGTTTGAAAGAATAAATGCAAGTATGCAGTGTATTTGGAAAAATCTAGAAAGTTAAAAAAATACATAACAAGTAGAAAATCTCACAGTCAGACTCAAATGTGTTTGCAAGAATACAACATTCTTGATTTCTCTACCACTGAAATGTACTTAGCTTTTAACTTGCATTTCAACTTTCTGCAATAAACCTAGTCTTAAATATAAGATATCTTAAGGATTTCTGATTTCACACTCAGTCCTTTATGAATCTCCTCACTCAACTCTTCCTTCTTCCAAATTATAATTTCCTTTGGGTGTGAATGTCAGCCCTTTATTCTTACTGCCCTCCACTGAGATGTATATCGCTTGTGTAGCGTGGTCTTAGGTACCAGCTTATCTTCATTCAGGGCCAGTGTGCTTACTTGTGTAATGCCCTTGATATGGGCAATGCTAGGTAATGGTTGGGAGGTAGGATGAGTGGGGAATGGGAAGCCTGGCTGTAATCTCAGACTGATCGAACCCTCTTTACAGCTGTACAGACAAGTTGAGTTGCTGAGACTCAGTCAAGTTCAGTAGCTTCAGTCTTTGGCTGTCCCATCTGCATCTTATTACTCAGTTCCTTTTCCCTGTACTATGAAGACACCCTGGCAGACTTACCATTTCTCAGTTCTTAGTCACTTTCCTTGCTCCATTCAGTTTAGTTCAGTCGCTCAGTCTTATCTGACTCTTTGAGACCCCATGGACTACAGCATGCTAGGCTTCCCTGTCCATCACCAGCTCCTGGAGCCTGCTCAAACTCATGTGCATCTAGTCAGTGATGCCATTCATCCATCTCATCCTCTGTCATCCCCTTCTCCTGCCTTCAATCTTTTCCAGCATCAGGATCTTTTCCAATGAGTCAGTTCTTTGTATCAGGTGGCCAAAGTATTGGAGTTTCAGCTTCAGCATCACTCCTTCCAATGAAATCAGGACTGATTTCCTTTAGGATTGATTGGTTTGATCTCCTTGCAGTCCAGTGGACTCTCAAGAGTCTACTCTAACACCACAGTTCAAAAGCATCAATTCGTTGGCGCTCAGCTTTCTTTACAGTCCAACTCTCACTTCCATACATGACTACTGGAAAAACTATGGCTTTGACTAGATGGACCTTGGTTGGCAAGGTAATGTCTCTGCTTTTTAATATGCTGTCTAGGTTGGTCATAGCTTTTCTTCAAAGGAGCTGATGTCTTTTAATTTCATGGCTGCAGTCACCATCTGCAGTGATTTTGGAGCCCCCCAAAATAAATTCTCTCACTGTTTCTATTGTTTCCCCATCTATTTGCCATGAAGTGATGGAACTGGATGCCATGATCTTAGTTTTTTCAGTGTTGAGTTTTAAGCCAATTCTTTTACTCTCCTCTTTCACTTTTATCAAGAAGCTCTTTAGTTTCTCTTCTCTTTCTGCCATAAGGGTGGTGTCATCTGCAAATCTAAGGTTATTGATATTTCTCCTGGCAATCTTGATTCCAGACTGTGGTTCATTCAGCTCGGCATTTTGCATGATCTACTCTGCATATAAGTTAAGTAAGCAGGGTGACATATATATACAGCCTTGATGTACTCCTTTCCCAATTTGGAACCAGTCTGTTCTTCCATGTCTAACTGTTGCTTCTTGACCTGCATACAGATTTCTCAGGAGGAAGTTCAGGTGGTCTGGTATTCCCATCTCTTTCAGAATTTTCCACAGTTTGTTGTGATCCACACAGTCAAAGGCTTTGGCGTAGTCAATAAAGTAGAAGTAGATGTTTTTCTGGAACTGTCTTGCTTTTTTCATGAGCCAACTGATGTTGGCAATTTGATCTCTGGTTCCTCTGCCTTTTCTAAATCCAGCTTGAACATTTGGAAGTTCACAGTTCACGTACTGTTGAAGCCTGGCTTGGAGACTTTTTGAGCATTACTTTGCTGCTGTGTGAGATGAGTGCAATTGTGTGGTAGTTTGAACATTCTTTGTCTTTGACTTTCTTTGGGATTGGAATGAAAACTGACCTTTTCCAGCCTGAGTTTTCCAAATTTGCTGGCATGTTGAGTGCAGCACTTTAACAGCATCATCTTATAAAATTTGAAATAGCTCAACTGGAATTCCATCACCTCTGCTAGCTTTGTTCATAGTGATGCTTCCTAAGGCCCACTTGACTTCACATTCCAGGATGTCTGGTGAGTGATCACACTGTTGTGGTTATCTGGGTCATGAAGATTTTTTTGTATAGTTCTTCTGTGTATTCTTGCCACCTCTTCTTAAAATCTTCTGATTCTGTTAGATCCATACCATTTCTGTCCTTTATGGTGCCCATCTTGGCATGAAATGTTCCCTTAGTATGTATCTCTAATTTTCTTGAAGAGATCTCTAGTTTTTCCCATTCTATTGTTTTCCTGTATTTCTTTGCACTGATCACTGAGGAAGGCTTTCTTATTTCTCCTTGCTATTCTTTGCATTCAAATGGGTATATCTTTCCTTTTCTCCCTTGCCTTTAGCTTCTCTTCTTTTCTCAGCTATTTGTGAGGCCTTCTCAAACAACCATTTTGCCTTTTTGGATTTCTTTTTCTTGGGGATCATCTTGATCACTGCTTCCTGTACAATGTCACGAACCTCTGTCTATAATTCTTCAGGCACTGTATCAGATCTAATCCCTGGATTCTGTATGTAACTTCCACTATATAATCATAAGGGATTTGATTTAGGTCATACCTGAATGGTCTAGTGGTTTTCCCAACTTTCTTCAACTTAAGCCTGAATTTTGCAATAAGTAGTTCATGATCTGAGCCACAGTCAGCTCCAGGTCTTATTTTTTCTAACTGTATAGAGCTTCTCCCTCTTTGTCCACAAAGAATATAATCAATCTGATTTCAGCATTGACCATCTGGTGATGTCCATGTGTAGAGTCATCTCTTGTGTTGTTGGAAGAGGATGTTTGCTATGACCAGTGCATTCTCTTGGCAAAACTCTGTTAGCCTTTGCCCTGCTTCGTTTTGTGCTCCAAAGGCAAATTTGCCTGTTCATGCAGGTATCTGTTGACTTCCTACTTTTGCATTCCAGAGAAGGAGACGACCGAGGATAAGATGGCTGGATGGCATCACAGACTCGATGGACGTGAGTCTGAGTGAACTCCGGGAGATGGTGATGGACAGGGAGGCCTGGCGTGCTGTGATTCATGGGGTCGCAAAAAGTCGGACACAACTGAGCGACTGAACTATGAACTATGATAAAAAGGACATCTTTTGGGGTGTTGGTTCTAGAAAGGTCTTGTAGATCTTCATAGAACCATTTAACTTCACTTTCTTCAGCATTACTGGTTGGGGCATAGACTTGGATTACTGTGATATTGAATGGTTTGCCTCGGAAATGAACAGAGATCATTCTGTCGTTTTTGAGATTGCACCTAAGTACTGCGTTTCAGACTCTCTTGTTGACTATGAGGGCTACTCCATTTTTTCTAAGGGATTCTTGCCCACAGTAGTAGGTATAATGAACATTTGAATTAAAGATGCTCCATTAGACACATAGAAACTTTTTATGTTTCCTACACATAACCTTGGAGGCCATGGGAGATTTAGGTAGAAGTGGTAATATGTGAAATTCCTCTCTTCCTAAACATGCTACACTGCCAGATAATTGATGCTTCACATCAGCAACTGGAAAGGCATGTGAAAGTCAGTCAGTTGTGTCCAATGTTTTGAGACCCCATGGACTCTACAGTCCATGGAATTCTTCAGGCCAGACTACTGGAGTAGTTAGCCATTCCCTTCTCCAGGGGATCTTCCCAACCCAAGGATCAAACCCAGGCCTGCCACATTGCAGGCAAATTCTTTACCAGCTGAGCCACCAGGGAAGCCCAGGAATACTGGAGTGGGTAGCTTATCACTTCTCCAGCAGATCTTCCCGACCTAGGAATTGAACCGGGGTCTCCTGCATTGCAGGTGGATTCTGTACCAACTGATCTATCAGGAAAGCCCTGGAAAGGCATGATATGCTATAATTAGGAATCATCATATTTTAAAATATTTAATTGGATTGAATTTAGATGAAAAAATATAAGTTAGAACAAGTTTTATTTAAATAACCCTGTTTTAAATTGTTGGTACATTTTCAATATCATTACCTTTTTTTTTGCCTTTTAATTTTAGTAGAAAATTTGAATTTTTGTCATTTAAAGTTTTGATGGAAAGTATATTCTAGTTTTATACACTTACTACAATCATATTTTATTTTTAATCATTTAGAACACTGTTGTCAGTGGAATACACATCATTTTGAAAACGTGATTTTTATCAAGGTAATTAGCACTTTTGCCAAAATGAAGGGGAGTGAAATAAATTTTATGAAACAAATATATAATAATTTATGAATTAGTTATGCTTTTATTGTATCACTCATCATCATTGTTGGTGTATTAACAGAACACACAGATATGTAATGGTGAGCAAATTTGTTCATCTTTGATTTTTTGCAACTTTTGATCATATAAAAAGCATAACTTAAAACCTATTTTAATATTTTGTCATTATGAAGGTGTATTTGTAAGGATGGAGGATAGAATACATTTTATTGAATAATTTGACAGCTTGATCTGAAACTTTTAAGTTTTATATGGGCCTTCATCGGTGCTCTTAGACTGACACCAAGTCAGAATCACCCAAACTGTTCAACTGTTCTGTATTATATTTTTTCATCTAAATTCAATCCAATTAAATATTTTAAAATATGATGATTCCTAATTATAGCAGATCATGCCTTTCCAGGGCTTTCCTGATAGATAGATCAGTTGGTACAGAATCCACCTGCAATCCATGTTCAACTGTTCTGTAGTCTTACCAGCACATAGTTGAGTTCTATTAGTTACTAGGGCATAGCGTTATGAGATTCCATCAAATTAGGCTTCAGAGCCCCCACTTGCTAGTTTCTGGATTATATCCACTTGTGGAATTCAGAGAGAGGGTATTTTGCAGCTGTTTTTGAAAACTTGTTAGGCCTGGAAATTGTTTCAAAGCTCACTATTGATGAAATGCCCAGACTTATCAGCCCATCGGGCTGTGAAGGAGGAGAGAATGGCTTAACATCCCCGGTTTCTTTTGGCTTTGCTGTAATTTAGTCCAGAATAGAAGAGGCCCTTCCAGATTAGAATAAACTGAGAACATCGTGAAGGACCTAGTGAACAAATGTTGAGTCAGTCCTTATTAAAGGGAAAAAAAACAAAAAACAAAGAACAACTTTGAGTAGTTTGATTTCCCTGGAACCAGGTGATACACAGCTCTCCTGTCCATCTTGAAAGTCTAGCAACCCTGCTCTCCCATCCCCCTTTTTAAAATCTTTCTAAAAATGGAAGTATAGTTCATTTACAGTGGTGTGTTAATTTCATGTGTGCTGCAAAGTGATTCAGTTATGTATATTTTTTTCAGATGCTTTTCCTTTATAGGTTATTACAAAATACTGAGTGTAGTTCCTTGTGCTAACAGTAAATTCTTGTTGGTTATCTATTTTATATATAGTAGTCTGTTTATGTTAATCCTAAACTCCTGATTTATCCCCATCCCCTGGTTTTCCTCTTTGGTACCTTGTTTGTTTTCTGTATCTGTGGATCTATTTTTATTTTGTATATAAGGTTCACTTATAACAGTCTTTTTTTTTTTTAATTCCACATATAGGTGATATCACGTGGTCTTTGGCTTACTTCGCTTGGTATGATAATCTCTGGGTCCATCCATGTTGTTGCAAATGGCATTATTTCATTCTCCTTTATGGCTGAGTAATATTCCATTGTATGTGTGTACCACATCTTTATTCATTCACCTGTCAGTGGGCATTTAGGTTGCTTCCATGTCTTGGCTATTGTGAATAGTACTGCAGTGAACAGAGGGTGCATGTATCTTTTCAAATTATGGTTTCTCTGGATATATGCCCAGGAGTGGGCTTGCAGGATTACATGATAGTTCTATTTTTAGTTTTTTTTTTTTAAGAAACTTTCACACTGTTCCCCATAGTGGCTGCATAAATTTACATTCCCACTAAAAGTGTGGGAGGGTTCCATTTTCTCCACACTCTGTCCAGCAATTATTGTTTGTAGACTTTTTAATGTTGGCCATTCTGACCGGTGTGAGATGATACTTCATTGTAGTTTTGATTTGCATTTCTCTAATGATAAGTGAGGTTGAGAAGACTCGACACATGGACACCACCAGATGGTCAACACCAAAATCAGATTGATTATATTCTTTGCAGCCAAAGATGGAGAAGCTCTATACAGTCAACAAAAACAAGACCAGGAGCTGACTGTGGCTCAGACCATGAACTCCTTATTGCCAAATTCAGACTTAAATTGAAGAAAGTAGGGAAAACCACTTGACCATTCAGGTATGACCTAAATCAAATCCCTTATGATTATAGACTGGAAGTGAGAAATAGATTTCAGGGTCTAGATCTGATAGATAGAGTGCCTGATGAACTATGGAATGAGGTTTGTGACATTGTACAGGAGACAGGGATCAAGACCATCCCCATGGAAAAGAAATGCAAAAAAGCAAAATGGCTCTCTGGGGAGGCCTTACAAATAGCTGTGAAAAGAAGAGAAGCAAAAAGCAAAGGAGAAAAGGAAAGATATAAGCATCTGAATGCAGAGTTCCAAAGAATAGCAAGAAGAGATAAGAAAGCCTTCCTCAGCGATCAATGCAAAAAAATAGAGGAAAGAACAGAATGGGAAAGACTAGAGATCTCTTACAGAAAATTAGAGATACCAAGGGAACATTTCATGCAAAGATGGGCTCGATAAAGGACAGAAATGGTATGGACCTAACTGAAGCAGAAGATATTAAGAAGAGATGGGAAGAATACACAGAAGAACTGTACAAAAAAGATCTTCATGACCCAGATAATCACAATAGTGTGATCACTGACCTCGAGCCAGACATCCTGGAATGTGAAGTCAAGTGGGCCTTAGAAAGCATCACTACAAACAAAGCTAGTGGAGGTGATGGAATTCCAGTTGAGCTATTTCAAATCCTGAAAGATGATGCTGTGAAAGTGCTGCACTCAATATGGCAGCAAATTTGGAAAACTCAGCAGTGGTCACAGGACTGGAAAAGGTCAGTTTTCATTCCAATCCCAAAGAAAGGCAATGCCAAAGAATGCTCAAACTACCGCACAATTGCACTCATCTCACATGCTAGTAAAATGATGCTCAAAATTCTCCAAGCCAGGCTTCAGCAATACGTGAACCGTGAACTTCCTGATGTTCAAGCTGGTTTTAGAAAAGGCAGAGGAACCAGAGATCAAATTGCCAACATCCACTGGATCATGGAAAAAGCAAGAGAGTTCCAGAAAAACATCTATTTCTGCTTTATTGACTATGCCAAAGCCTTTGACTGTGTGGATCACAATAAACTGGGGAAAATTCTGAAAGAGATGGGAATACCAGACCACCTGACCTGCCTCTTGAGAAATCTGTATGCAGGTCAGGAAGCAACAGTTAGAACTGGACATGGAAGAACAGACTGGTTCCAAATAGGAAAAGGAGTATGTCAAGGCTATATATTGTCACCCTGCTTATTTAAGTTCTATGCAGAGTACATCATGAGAAACACTGGGCTGGAAGAAGCACAAGCTGGAATCAAGATTGCTGGGAGAAATATCAATAACCTCAGATATGTAGATGACACCACCCTTATGGCAGAAAATGAAAAGGAACTAAAAAGCCTCTTAATGAAAGTGAAAGAGGTGAGTGAAAAAGTTGGCTTAAAGCTCCACATTCAGAAAATGAAGATCATGGCATCTGGTCCCATCACTTCATGGGAAATAGATGGGGAAACAGTGGAAACAGTGTCAGACTATTTTGGGGGGGCTCCAAAATCACTGCAGATGGTGACTGCAGCCATGAAATTAAAAGACGCTTACTCCTTAGAAGAAAGGTTATGACCAACCTAGATAGCATATTGAAAAACAGAGACATTACTTTTCCAACAAAGGTCCATCTAGTCAAGGCTATTGTTTTTCCAGTGATCATATATAGATATGAGAGTTGGACTGTGAAGAAAGCTGAGCGCCGAAGAATTGATGCATTTGAACTGTGGTGTTGGAGAAGAGTCTTGAGAGTCCCTTGGACTGCAAGGAGATCCAACCAGTCCATTTTGAAGGAGATCAGCCCTGGGATTTCTTTGGAGGAAATGATGCTAAAGCTGAAACTCCAATACTTTGGCCACCTCATGGGAAGAGTTGACTCATTGGAAAAGACCCTGATGCTGGGAGGGATTGGGGGCAGGAGGAGAACGGGATGAGAGAGGATAAGATGGCTCGATGGCATCTGACTGACTCGAAGGACGTGAGTCTGAGTGAACTCCGGGAGTTGGTGATGGACAGGGAGGCCTGGTGTGCTGCGATTCATGGGGTCGCAAAGAGTTGGACTCGACTGAGCGACTGAACTGAACTGAACTGATGTCTGTTAAGCTCTTATGCCCATTTGTTGATTGGTTTTCTTTTTAATATTGGGCTGCATGAGCTATTTGCATATTTTGGAGATTCATCCCTTGTTGGCTGCAAAATTTGCAAGTATTTTCTCCCACCCAGCCCCATTTCCATATCAGGTCTCACTCTTAAATTTTTCTAATATGATAAAACAGTCATTTAAAATCATTCATGAGTCATCGTCCTGATACACTCTTTTCAATGCGACATATAAAGTCATACACACAATTGCATTATTGCAGTCATCATGTGTGTATTATTTTCTCCTTTTTCCTTTTCAGTATTATGTCATATATATTTTTCCCCATATTCTCCGTAATTTCCATTTTTAGAATCTTCTAATATAGTGGAATGATTTTAAGTGCTTTTTTTGTTAGGTTGACATTTGAGAGCAAATGAAGGAACTGGTTTATACTCCTTAGATAGCATCAAGTTTTTACTAGTCCTGTGGCATCCAAATCACTCCTTAAGACTCCTGCTGATTTCAACTTGGCAAGAAAACTGATTTGGTAATCAAAAGTTTAACTAATGAATGCCCACAATGGTGTTAGTATGTTTATATTAGATAAAATTTTATAATATAATTGACTTAACCTTGGTGTATGAAGCTGTGGACTTAAAAAATATTCACAACTCAAAAGGTGAGAATTATGTTTTATTTGGTGGGAATTTTTAGGACCTTAAGCCCAGGAGACAGAATCTCAAGTAACCCTGAGAGAACTGCTCCCAGGAAGCAAGATGGGGAGCCAGGTTATATAGAAATGTTGTAACAAAGCACAGGTAGTTAGAACATAAAAAGATGATTGTTAATTAAAGAAAACCAGATATCCCAAGTTAAGGAATTTAGTGCTTTTCTATGTATGGGAAGATGCAAGAGTCTGGGCTGTCTGAAATCATTCCTTTGATATGTACCTCATCTGTCTGGGGACAGTATCCTGTATTTTCACATCCTGAGTTTCCTCAGGCTCACCATTGGAGTGGCTTCAGTCTGATGGCTGCTTGATGGCAGATACTCTTTTCCTTTCTGAGTTTCCTCAGCTCATGTTGGAGGGCTGTAGTCACTGATGACTGTGACATCCTTGTTTACTGATATGGCAGGAAATATTTCTCAAAGCCTTCATACAATTGACGTGTATAGGATGCCTGGCAAATCCCATGGATGGAGGAGCCTGGTAGGCTGCAGTTCATGGGGTCGCTAGGAGTCAGGACACGACTGAGTGACTTCACTTTGACTTTTCACATTCATGCATTGGAGAAGGAAATGGCAACCCCCTCCAGTGTTCTCGCCTGGAGAATCCCAGGACGGGGGAGCCTGGTGGGCTGCCGTCTCTGGGGTTGCACAGAGTCGGACACGACTGAAGCGACTTAGCAGCAGCAGCAGCAGCAGCAGCAGCAGGATGTTTAGACCAATTTTCCAGGTCTTTTCTTTCATTGTTTTATGAAGCCTTTAATCCACATACAGAGATATATTGTTGTATCTTTGCTTCTCTGACAAATTGTTGGTCAAACCTGTGGTTTACTTTTCACTACTTTGTTCTTCTAAAACAATCTTGAAATGTAACTCTCCAACATAGTACTTACCCTGTAGGAAAATGAGGTTTGCTCTCTGATGGTCTGCCTTCTAGAAACTTTTAGATTAAAAAGTAGCCACTGCTGGCATTTGAACTGGTCAAGGACAGGGCCCCAGTACCGATAAAAGACAAAAGTCAGTGGTCAAGGGGAGCCTTAGAAGGGAACAGGAAGTGTCTGGCGTACCCACTATCATAAACCTTCATTCAGCAGCAGGTATCAGCACAGGAAAGCACAGGGGAGGGACAGCAAGGCAGGGGAGGGAGGGGCTGTTTTGACGAAAGGTGGAGTGCAGAGCTATGACTCATCAGAGAGGCATGAGGGCAAAGTCTCCGAATAATAGGGAAAGCACAGTTAGTGGATTAAAGCTAATTGTTAAATCACACTTTCAAAATTCTCTTCATTGGTATAGAGCAGGAGTTAAGAACCGGCTGCACAGCAGCAACAGAGAAGGAAATGGCAACCCACTCCAGTATTCTTGCCTGGAGAGTCCTGTGGACAGAGGAGCCTGGTGGGCTGCTGTCCATTGGGTCGCACAGAGTCAGACAGGACTGAAGCGACTTAGCAGCAGTAGCAGCACAGCAGGAGGTGAGCAGCTGGTGAGTAGCTTCATCTGTATTTGCAGCTGTTACCCGTCGCTCACATTAACACCTGAGCTCCACCTCCTGTCAGTGCAGCAGTGGCATTAGATTCTCAGCGTAAACCTTACTGTGAACTGCGTGCAAGGGATCTAGGTTGCACACTCCTTATGAGAATCTAATGCCTGATGATCTGATTCTACATTATAGTGAGTTGTATAATTACATAATTATATATCACATGTAATAATAATAGAAATAAAATGCACAATAAATGTAATGTGCTTGAATCATCCTGAAACTATCCCCCCTTCCCCAGCCATCCATGAAAAAACTCTCTTCCATGAAACCAGTCACTGGTGCCAAAAAGACTGGGGACCACTGGTGTCGAGACCTCTAGACTAGAGTGGCACATCCACGTATTGGGAATCTGTAACAGTTACCCAGAACAGGGCTGACATACCATGGTCCCCCTCTCTTCCCTTCATCCGCTGATGAGTGTCCTCTACATGCTGGGTGTGTGCTGGGCCTCAGGGGCTCAAATCCACTAAGCAGTGGCCTTTACCTTCTGTTTTCTTCTAGTGTAATGGGATAGGCACACAGATACACAAATCAGATGCTGTAATTCAGAACGAAAGATGCTAAAACAGAGTCATGGTGAGGTGTCATGGAAGCACTCATTCGCTCAACAGATCTGTGGGGCTTCTGTGGTGCGCCTTGTACTGGTTGGCAGTAGGTACTCAGGATATAGGGGAGAGCAAAGTGTATGAGCATCCTTGTATTGTGGTGCTTATAGCCCCATGGTGCCATAATTTCCCCAGGAAGAATTCTGTTGCTTCTACCTGGGTTGTGGAAGCTTTCCTGGAGGAGACGGTGCCAAGGCCAATTTTAAAGGGAAGTAAGACTGGAGAAGGAGTGAGGAAGGTGGAGTGGGAGGGCCAGATATGGAAGAGGGGAGGGATGGGGTAGGATGGAGCTAGTAATAGAGGTGGGATGGGGGCAGAGGAGGAAGAGTGGAGTAGAGGGGAGGGAGCAGGTGAGGTATGGGCTGGGAGGGAGGGGGATGTTGGCAGAGCAGGTGTTTTTCTAGTACAGAGCAGGTGCTGAGATATTGAAGCAACATGATTGGGCCTGAACATATGTTCCATTTGTAAGAAAAGAGATGAACTGATCTTGGTCCCAAGGGGTGTTTGATGGTGTTGCGCAGACAAGGTGAATACATGAAATGGTACTGTGCAGCCTGGTTGAAGGAGATGCTGAATATTGCAGCTCTGGTTGTAAATTGTTTATCAGCAGAATCTGAGTAGCCAGCCTGTTGCATAACTTCAACCTGCTCTCTGGTCCTTAGTCGTCCATTAAATGTTTATGAGCACCTCTGAGGTCCTGGATAGAGTAGATTCTGCCAATACAAAGGTAAAAGCTTAAGGACAATGCCTGTTGTTCTAGGGCCTCGTAGCTATTAAGAGACAAAGGTAAGCTTCTATAATACCAAGAAGTGACGAGTTTTTTCAGGAACAGGAAACAAATCTGAGTGGGGCACAAAGGAGCAGGCTGACATTTTCTGTGGGGCTTTGTTATTGCAGGTGTCATTTCGATTTTCTTAATTGTTCAAATATTTCCTTCATACTCGACTGTCATTTTTGCTGAAGCCTGCCTCCCACTTTCTTATTTATGGAGATCCTCAGCTGCTGGTATGACTGCAGTTCAGGCTCATGTTTCTCTCAAAAGGCTTGTATTAAAATAATTAACTGAATAGTGTCCTAGCTTCTCTGGTGGCTCAGGCAGTAAAGAGTCTGCTTGCAATGCAGGAGATGTGGGTTTGATCTCTGGGTCAGAAAGATCCCCTGCAGAAGGGAATGGCAACCCACTCCAGTATTCTTGCCTGGGAAATTCTATGGACAGAGAAGCCTAGCAGGATACAGTCCATGGGGTCACAAAGAGTCGACTATAGCTGAGCAACTAGCACTTGCACTTTCAGCCTGCAAGCTGCTTGAGGACAGGAGACATCTTTCAGAGCCTTAACTGAGCACAATGCATGTGTTCCAATATAATTTTGTACATTTGGAGTCATCAGAGAATATGTCATGAAAAAAATACCTCTAGAAGGTCAGTGAAAAGAGTATGACTTGGCTTTTTGATAAATCTATTAACCCTTTGATTCCTTTTGTTGAATGCCAGCTCTCCACATGCCACCAACACAACTCAGTCTGTTGAAAAGACAAAGCTGAGTTTATTTATGCAGCAGGAAAGAAAAATACCTTGATAGCTTAGGTGTTGTCAAAGAGGGAGAATTAGCTGAGAGTTGGAAGTTTGGACTAAGGCAGATCTAGGTCTTTCAATGTGGGGTTCTTGATTAGGTGGGGCAAGGATCCTGGTGGTACTGTTTCGGATTTGAGGAAACAGCAAGGCAAAGATCTTTGATCCAAGTGCTCCAAAGAATTCTAGGGCATAAACAGTCTATTGATGACTGATTTCTGTAGAAGAGTTGATGGATATTTCAGAAAGTTCTTTTAAAGCCCAGTCAAATCATTTGCCTTAGCAAGAGTCTGCTCGAATAGTAAAGTCATAATAACCATGACAATGAAATAGTAGATACATGCTAATGTAGACAGTAAGCTGTATGTAGGATAGATAGCTTTGGATCTCACTTGTAAGCCAGTGCAGTGCTCAGTTGTGTCTCAGTGACTCTTTTGTGACCCCAGAAACTGCAACCCGCCCGGCTCCTCTGTCCATGGGATTCTCCATTCAAAAATACTGGAGTGGGGTGCCAGTCCCTTCTCCAGGGGATCTTTTTGATACAAAGATCGAACCCACGTCTCTTGCATCTCCTGCATTGGCAGGTGAATATTGCAGCTCTGGTTCTTTACCACTGCACCCCTAGGGAAGCCCAACTTGTAAGCCAGGGAAGAGGTAACTGATGGCAGGGAAACAAAAAGACAGGGAAAGTCTTCCCTAAACATTTATCTGGGAGTCTGGATTTTTGCTTAGGCATGTGCACTAGCAAAGGAAGCCTTCTGTTCATGAAAATGGGCTTCATGAGTGAGATGTGATCTGTTGACAAGTTGCTGGGTGCTAACCCAGGGTACTTGTCCCATGCCTACAGTACCCTGGCTTTCTGTCCTTGCTCATAACTGACACCAGGCTGGCTACAATAGTGATGCAGTGAATTTCTATCTTCACTTGTTGCTATATCACAGCTTTCTGTTGCCATTTATCCTCCTAGAGGATGTTTACTAACTTGGAAGAAGGATACTCTAGCTCACCAGGCTTCTCTATCCATGAAGTTTTCCAGGCAAGAATATTGGAGTGGTTAGTCATTCCAGTCTCCTGGGGATCTTCCTGACCCAGGGGTCAAACCCACTTTTGCATTGCAGGCAGATTCTTTACCATCTGAGCCACTAGGGAAGCCCTTACTAATGCGGAGACCCACCCAGTGACAATGTTTCAGGATCTCAGGATACTTTGTTTGCTATTTCATTAGGTCAGAGAACTGCAATGCTTCCCCCATTTCATGCTCAGTATATGTGAGAATCATTCCTTCTTTTAAGCATGTTGCAGAATCTCACCTGAAAAATCTGATTTTTCTCCTCTTCTGTCCAGACAGTGTGGTCCCAGACACTGTTTTGGTGCCCTCCATGGTGAAATGGGAGGCTAGGCCCTTGTTACATGGGGTGATGCATATTTCAGGAACATTATGTCTCTCAGCTAGCTGTCTGCAAGCCCCTTGCAGACTGCTTGCAAGCAGCAGCTTTTCGAATACCACCGCAGGTGGTATTAAACCCTCTGCTTGCAGTCCTAGTTAAACACTGAGTAGTAAGAGTCGGACACGACTGAGCGACTTCACTTTCACTTTTCACTTTCCTGCATTGGAGAAGGAAATGGCAACCCACTCCAGTGTTCTTGCCTGGAGAATCCCAGGGACGGGGGAGCCTGTAGGGCTGCCGTCTATGGGGTCTCACAGAGTAGGACACGACTGAAGCGACTTAGCAGCAGCAGCAGCAGCAGTCAAAATAAGCAACTGAGTTTCTGAGTATTAGCAGGTGGGCAGTGACTGTAGCCAAAGCTGTCACTCTCACACGCAAGGTTCCTGCAAACCTCCTCCCCCCCTCAACAGAAGTGTGGCCCCTGAGCTCCCTTTCTTAATGGAGCTGTTTGAATGTCCATTTGGTTATCTTGGGTTCAAGGACTTTTCATCAGCCCTTCTTGGTTATTTTTTCATTTCAAAAACATACCATTTCACTCCTCCTCATCTTTGTTTCTCAGTGGCACCAAAAGCAAGTGTGGTTTTAATGAAGTGCTGATGCTTCTTTTTTTTTTTTTAAGTGTTTTTCAGCAGGCCTGGATAATTGGCATTCATTATCATTTTTCTGTCTGTTTTCTGCCTGGGATATAAAGGAACCTTGTAGCTTTTTTCTCTCTTCTCCCAGAGGCCCAGTGTGGTCTCATTTCTTTTCCTCTATCTCCCCCAATATCCCCTACCTCTCTTCTTTCCCTAAAACTTCCAGCATCTCCTGATATAATCCTATTGAGGTCCTTCAGAATCTTTAGGGGGAAGTGGCTGGACTGACTCAGATAGCTGGAAAAGAAAGAAGGCCCAGGCTGACAAACGCTGTGGCAGAACTTGGTCTGTGAACCTGTAGCTGGTGACTGCAGCAGCTCAGAACTGTGAGGGCTCCCATTGCCTTTCATCTGTTTCAGTATTTTTCAGTATGGCCCAAGCCCTAGAGTGGTTAAGGAGGCCTGATGGGGCCCCTCTGGCTGAGACTGCAGGAATGTGCTGGAATCAAAGCTATCAGACCAGTATCTGGATGGCACTCTTTTCTTTTTTTTAATTTGTCTGCACTGGGTCTTGGCTGTGGCATGCAGGGTCTAGTTCCCTGACCAGGGATCAAACCTGGCCCCTTGCACTGGGAGCGCAGAGTCTTAGCCACTGGATTACTAGGAAAGTCCCCAGATGGAGCTCTTTAATCCCTAGGTTGTAACCATCCCTACTAAAACCTCCACCTCTGATCAACATTGTTTTTTTGCTCTCATTCTCTCATGGTGTGTTTCACAAAATTCCAAAGTAAATGGGGGTCATCTTGCAGGCACCCACTTTGTAACTGGCATTTGGTCATAAAAACTCAGCAGTGAGGTTTTTACATTTTTTAATACGTTGACCTTTACACATCTGTTTTTCTTACCTGCATGCTATAAGCACCTATGGCTGGGTTTTGTGAAAGTTCAGCAGGAAAGCATGTATAGAGAAGCTGGCATAGTGCCATGCACCTGGCAGCCTCTCCAAAACTGTTTCCCCTTTCCTCCTGGCTTCCTTGGCCTACACCCTCTGGCCCCAGCCAGTTTGCAGAGTGCAAGTAAGTGTCTAGGGAATAGATGGCAAATTGAGAGTCTCACTGAAGAGACAAGAAAAAGTGTGTTGTGTTTGAACTTCTTGCCTCTCCTCTGGCAGCCAGCTGAGCCAGCTAAGATCAATAACAGTCAACCATTTCCTTTTAATTGGGATCTCCAATTCAGTGCCTTCAAACAACTCCAGCAGACGGCAGGATTTTATTTTTAGTTTGCTTATAAAATACTCTGGAACCACTTGGTGAAAGGTGTCTAGGTTTTCCTTAACAAGCTGACTCTCTTTGACAGAGGTGCCTGGTTTTCTCTGATTTTCTGCCCAGATTCCAGTCTTTTCCAGCGCTTGAAGGTAAAGGCCAAAGGAAAAGGGCTGGTGAGACCATGAGCTGTCCCGGGAAGCTTCAACAGAGAGGCTGAGGGCTGAGACAAGGGGACCAAGAGGCTGTTTCTCAGAGTAGGGCTGTGGAAGCATGGGAGACAGGCTGAGAGCAGATTGCCACTGTGGAGTGTATGTGTATGTTTGTGTGTGTGTCTGAGTGTGTGCGTGTGTGCTAAGTCATTCCAGTCGTGTCTAACTCTTTGCGAACCTATGGGCCATAGCCTGCCAGTCTCCTCTGTCTATGGCATTCTCCAGGCAAGAACACTAGAGTGGGTTGTCATGCCCTCGTCCAAGGGATCTTCCCAACCCGGGGACTGAACTCCTGTCTCTTACATTTCCTGCACGGGCAGGCGGGTTCTTTACCTCTAGCACTACCTGGGAAGTCCATATGTCTGAATGGGAGGACTCAAATGTCTGGAGGTAAGACACTCCCTAATTTATTATTTTTTAATCTAATTTTTAATTTTATATTGGATTATAGCTGATTTACAATGTTGTGTTAGTTTCCAGTGTAGAGCAAGGTGATTTACTTATTTTATATATATATATATATCTCCATTCTTTTTCAGATTCTTTTCCCATTTAGGTTATTACAGAACATTGAATAGAGTTCCCTGTGCTGTACAGTAGATCCTTGTTGATGATCTATTTTATATATTATAGTGTATATACATTAATCCCAAATTCCTAATTTGTCCTTCCTCATCACATTTCCCCCTTGGGTAACCACAAGTTTGTTTTCAAAGTCTGTGACTCTGTTTTGTAAATAAGTTCATTTGTATCTATTTTTTTTTGTTTTAGATTCTACATGTAAGTGGTATCATATAATTAATTTTTCTTTCTGTCTTCACTTAGTATGAAAATCTCTAGCTTCATCCAAATCTCTAGCTTCATCCATGTTACTGCAAATGACATTTTATTCTTTTTTATGGCCAAGTACTGTTCCATTGTGTGTGTGTGTGTGTGTGTGTGTGTGTGTGTGTGTGTATATACACCACACCTTCTTTACTCATTCATCTGTCAATGGACATTTAGGTTGTTTCCATAACTTGGTTATTGTAAACAGTGCTGCCGTGAACACTGGACACTCCCTAATTATGGAGAGAAGCCGGGCTACCTAAATTCAGGGCCTGATCAGCTCTGACATTGGCTGGGTTCTTATCTGCCTCTGGACCTTTGCCCTTGATGTTCCATCTTTGTGGCATGCTTTGCCCTTTGATATTCACAAGGCTTCCCCATCGTATCTTTCTGGCCTCTGATACCTTCTTACCACCACCCTCCCTTTATTCTCTGTCCCTACTCAGCTTTATTTTTTTCCACAGGGCCCATGGCTAGTTGACATCATATTGCATAGCTATTTGTTTATAATGTGTCTCCTTCCATTAAATATCTGTAAGCTCCTCGAGGGCAGGAACCTTGTCCATTTTGCTCACTTCCCTATTCTCAGCCCTGGCACATATTAGGTATTTAGAATATTATGAATGTTTGTTGAATGAATAAATGAGTACTACCTGGGACAGCAAGTAGCAAGGTGCTGCTGCTGCTGCTAAGTCACTTCAGTCGTATCCGGCTCTGTGTGACCCCATAGACAGCAGCCCACCAGCCTCCCCCATTCCTGGGATTCTCCAGGCAAGAACACTGGAGTGTGTTGCCATTTCCTTCTCCAATGCAGGAAAGTTAAAAGTGAAAGTGAAGTCACTTAGTCGTGTCCGACTCTTAGCAACCTCATGGACTGCAGCCTCCCAGGCTCCTGCGTCCATGGGATTTTCCAGGCAAGAGTACTGGAGTGGGGTACCATTGCCTTCTCCAGTAGCAAGGTGAGAGGTTATTATATGACATGGGTTTGACAGCAAATGAGGAGGAAAGCTATTAGATTAACTTTCACTTCGTATATTCTTTCCTGCCCTCCCCCACTCTACTGCAATGGTTATATTGTCTTCCTTAGGATTTACCTTTGATTGTTAATAAATGTTTATCAGCTTTTAATGTTATCCTTTTACTCCCAGCTCTAAAAGATAATGAATATGTAGCTTCTTCTTCCTTCCTCCTCTGTGAGTTATATCAGATTTATCCTGCTAGGGATTGCATTGATAGATTTACATTTACAACCCGGTTTTAAATCATAAATCCCAACTTGTTTTATTCTTACTTCTACATTTAAGTAAATTTGCTGTTCTTTCCTGGGTTTTCCAGGTGACTCAGTGGTAAAGACTCTGCCTGCCAATGCAGGAGACCCAGGAGATTTGAGTTTCATCCCTAGGCCTGAAAGACCCCCTGGAGGAGAAAACGGCAACCCACTCCAGTATTCTTGCCTGGAAAATCCCACAGACAGAGGAGCCTGGTGGGCTACAGTTCATAGGGTTGCAAAGAGTTGGACACAAGTAAGCATGCATGCCATGTTCTTTCCTAGGCCTTTCTTATTGTTTTCCATTTATTTCTTGGGAGGCTGCAAAGCACATCCTCTGATAGTTTCTTCAGGATAGGCTCATGGAAACAAAATGCCTTAAATTCTTGCATGTTCAAAAATTTTGGTTTATTACCACTACAAAGAATGATAGTTTTCTGGGTATAAAACTCTTGAGTGACAGTTTGTTTCCTGTGGACTAACTGCAAAGGTATCCTCCTACTGTCTTCTAATAGAAAATGATGCAGTGTTAATGTTTGAGGTCAATTTCATTTTACCTCCATCATATGTGAGAGATACCTGGCTGCCCAAAGATTCTTTGTGTTTGAAATCTTACAAATATACCAGATCATGTTTTTCAACTTTTTCCTGGATACTCTGTGACCTTCAATATATCTAAGTCTTCTATTTCTAGGGTGATTTATTGAGTGATATCTTCAAATATTCTTTTATGTCCTTTGTCAATCTTCTTCCCTGTCATTTCCTCTTAAATCCCTTTAAACTCTTCATTTATTTCCTTACTAAGTGTCTGACTTACTTTTTTCTTTTTTTCCTTCATTCTTCCTGTCATTGTCCCTTCCTTTCTATTCTTTTTTGTATTCTTAGGAATGTCTTGTTTCCCTTGTTCTGTTTTCAATTTTGTCTGTATTTCTATAATGGTTTTCTTTTCTTTTCTTTTTTTTTTTAAAATTTCACTCCTTTCCAGATTTCTGCTGGCTTATGCTTCAAATTCTTGTTTACAACATTTCCCATGAATTCTTATGTATCTGCTTGATTTTGTGTGTGTGTGTGTGTGTGTGTTTGCTTCATTATGTTTTTAAAAGTTTATGGCAAAGTACTTAGTCATGTTTGTTTTTGTATCTGCTCCCTGGCAGATTGGAGTGGGAAATGGCCACCCACCTAGTATTCTTGCCTGAAAAATTCCGTGGACACAGGAGCCTCGCAGGCTCCAGTCTATGGGGTCACAAAAAGTCAGACACCATTGAGCACACATGCAGATGCATGGCAGGTACAGAAAATTGTCCTTTGCTATTATTTTTCTTGTTCCTTTCCTTATTTTCCTTGTAATATTTTTATAGGGCCTCTACTAGTCTTTTTTTGATTACTTAGTTTTGAATTAGGTAAACATTTTCCCCCAGACCAGCTATTTATAAAATTTGTAGGAGGTTTGTATAAAGAAGAAATTGGTGTTCAAGGAGGAATTTTCCTTCATTCCAGGGTTTTGTGTTGTGAAAGCTCCACTGAGCTTTCCCTTCTGTCTAGCCAATGAAGAACAGTGAATCTGTTCACAGTGCCAAGTCTCTCTCCTCTCATCCTGTGGAATGACTGCTTTTTGCATACACTGACATGTCTGTGTGGCTCCTTATTCCACCTAGCCTCATCTGCTTCTAGAAGCAAAACCTGATCCAGAAAGGTTCAAGCTGACAGCATTTTGCAACCTGTTTCCATTGTGTTGTTCAAAACAAGGGACTGTGATTCTATACCTCTCAGCGTGCTCCTCATCTTAGCCGGTATCTTTTGTGCTCCCTCTGAGATGGCAGCCTAGGGGTACCATCTCTCTGCTCCAGCCCTCCATTCTTTTATGTTCATAGTTCCATGTCTCCTGGGCTCATCAAAGGTAGAATTTGTGTTTGGGTCTTGGTTCAGGGTTATTGTTGAAAAGGAAAGAATGGATGTTAACTGTTCAAAGGGGATGACCTCAGCCCTCTTTGAGCAATCTCTCTCTCTGTTAATATAAAGGGTCTGTTTTCCCACACTCTGGTTCCCCAGGAAGCTACTGTCTTCTCCCTTTCGGCCCTCTCTGGGTTTGAGTGAGATCAGATTCTTTGTTTGCAGACTGTTTTACCCTGACCTGTCTCTGAATCCCCACTGTGCTGATAGTCCATAGTGGGCGTATCATCTACTGCCTTGTATTGCACTATCTTTTTATATGTGTATACACTTTGTTAACTAAATTGTCGACATCTGAGGGCATAATATGGGCATGAATATTCTACGCCCTTTGCAGTACTACTAGCACAAGATAGAAGCAACATCGTGTTTATGGGTTATTCCCTGATTGTTATGGTTTGCTATGGTATTTGAAATACTTTCATTGTGCCTCATGAATTCTGAGTTTGTGTGTTTTGTTCCTGGGCTGCCCTCTTACTGAATTAGATAGCCATGTATTTGGCGTGTGTTATATATGCTATATACATGTTCATGAAGATTTTATGAACGTGAAGATTTTGTGAAGATTTTACAAACACTGCCACTGTTAAAAAACTATGAGTAAGCATTCTCCTTGATTTTAGATGATACTCGTCAGTGTTATCAGGAATAACTTTTAGTGTCTCAAGGAGTAGGTAGGCTAGTGCTCCTTTTAAAGCCATGCTCCCCAGGCCTTTGTCATCATGTGATGATGATCTTGCAGACTTCATCCTATAAACAATAGTCACATTCCAGAGGGTCAGACCTATAAGTGAAAGGGTCACCAGGCCAGTGATTCTCACAGGGGCTCTGTACTCTCCTTAAGTAGAGGCATTTCAAAATCCAGGATTATAGATTAATAGTTTGAAAATCAAACAGAAGTCCTCCATGTGCTAAAACCTCCAAGGAATATGTCTCCCCATATCCACCCCTACTCTCAGATTTAGTCCAATGCCTGTGCTTTTTCTTAAAAGCAGGTACAGGGAAGGATGGGACTTGTTCAAAGTGATATATTTCTTGGGCAGTTTCTCCCGACCTCCTTTGCTACTCTTGCCCTTCATATGATAATCCAGAAGCCACAAATGGACACTTCCTCTGGATTTGATGTGTCTGAAGGTCAGCTCTTGCTGAAGTAAGGCATGGTGCCTGGGGTGGGCTGAGTGGAAGGACAAAACACTATTTTAGGAAAAAATATGAGCCATTGGAGCCGACTGGAAAATGTGCATTTGACACCAATCAATGAGCCTGTGCTCAAGCTGAGATGTTCAGATATGATAAAGAGCTAGAGAAGCTAAAATGGTAATTTAAACCAGAGTAACCTCTTTGACCTCAACCAGTTGGAGACTCAATGGAATAAACCATTGCTTCTTCAAATGAGAAAAAAAAGGAAGGAAAGGTTAATTTACAATTTCTTGGAAAGAATGCCTAAAACATGATGGATTTGAAAACACAGTTTAAATTCTCTTTCTCTTTTTTTCCCTTACTTTCAACGTCTCTAATGCTGAAATAATAATCTTTTAAATTTCATTTCATATCAATAAGGCAACTACTACTGTAACCCCAGGTGGGAAAGAATGCATAACTACAGAGTAGTACAGCAGATCTGAACTGGGGCTTGGTCTGAGTTAAGATTTTGGGTTGGTAGGTGAACAAAGCCAAAGCAGGCTGCCATGGACATCCTGGAACTCATTAGCATAGCCCGAGTCTAGCTGATGGGGAAGTTGACAGAAGCGAGGGATGGAGCATATGAGACTGGGTTTTGGGAATGAGAAATGGGATGTACAAGAAACAGAATGAGTACTGATCCTGCCAACACAGATCCCAAACCACATGACTCCTTTGATGACCCTTGCCTTAGAATAATGATGTAGGACCCTTGTGGGCATTATTCTCATTGTATAGATGAAGAAAATGAGATGCTAATAAATGAAGTGGCTTGCTTGTACTTCGAAAGTACCTCTGACAGAGCTCTACATAAAGCCCTTACTTAACTCTGGGCTCTCTCCTTACAATGCTTCCATAGTACATCACTGCATTCTCGCTTTCTTTGTGTTCTCGCCAGCAGACACTTCCTAAGTACTTGCTAAATGCCTAGCATCCTGCTGGAGGTGCTGCTATAAAAAGTTGTTACATGAATTCCAGCCTAAGAGGAGCTTATTTTAACATATTATTTGGTACATTTTCAGCTTTGAAAGTGACATGTCACATTTCAGCAGATTTGGAAAATAAAAAGAATAAGAAACATTTAAAATAATCACAGCCTGTGAACCCTACTGTTATAGTCATTTGGATCTATGTCCTTCTGGTCATTTTCCTTATACATTTAGCTTTTTCAAAAATCTAATGAAAATTATATTACACCTTCAATTTTATTTCTTGCTGTTTTTACATAGCTCTTTGTTGTAAGTAATTTCCCCCATAACCACTTTTGTGGCAGTAAAATATTTGCAAAGAGCTTAATCACAAGCAATTACTAACCATAATATTAAAGTGTTTTATTGTATTAATTCAATAAACGTCCATTGAGTGCCTTGTGCCCAAGCTCTCCATCGCCCTGGTTATATTTACCTTGACATGGGTCCAGGGATTGGAATGGCCAGAGCCATGTTGGTGGGAGCCCTGCACATGTTAGCGGGACTCTGGGATTTTTTCCTAGCACTTGCTCTGTTAGTGGGCCACCTATAGTACAAACTACATTCAGGCTGGCTGGGGACAAGTTCCAGGCAGTAAGATCCTCATAGATTCATCTCCCATTTCTTTTTCTAATTCTTCCTCATGACTCTTTTAATCATCTCCTACTCATCCCTTTGGGGAGGGACTTGCTCCCCCACAAGGTTTATGAGGATGGCCAAACACACTCTGACACCGGACAGGTGAGCTGAACAGCAGTTTATGGTCCCGTGTACTCACTGCCTTGGGGAAGAGGCCACTGCACTGCACTCAGGGCCACACGGGGGCTACCCTCAGGAGCAGAGGGACTAGCCTGGGGCTGTGGAAGGCAGTCTTCATATTAGCAGAGAGTGGGGTGGCCCCTGGTTCCTACAGGAAGGTGTGATTGGATGGCTCAAAGCTGAAACCTAGACTCAGCAATGAACAGGAACTGCACTTGGTCTGTTTGATAAAGAGGACTGTTTGGGAAGAGAAAGCATCTAATACTGAGCCTAAATTTTAAATTTCACATCTCAGTGACAAAAACTGCTTCCCCTCTCTCCTGGCCCCTCTGTTTTCTCCAACATTTTTCTGTTTGTTGTTTTAGTACTCTTGTGCTTTTGGCTCATCTTTTAAGAGGCTGATGATATGGTGGTTAACAGACTCTCAGACAGACACCCTGTGCTCAGGTTCAGGCTTGGCCATACCAGCTGAGTTGCATTAAGCAGATCACTTCCCCTCTCTGTGCCTTGGTTTTCTAATTTGTAAAATGGAGATGGCTGTAATAAGACTACTTACCTTAGAAGGTTGTCGTAAGGAGTAAAAGTTAATATATGTAGAGCTTTTAGAACAGTGCTTGATGTGTGCTGTGTTAATACGAATGATATTCTTATCTTTACTTGGATTCAGTTTATAAGTTTAGCTGTATTAAGGGAATAATAACAGTAATATTCTGTTCTTTTCAACTTTTCTCCATACTTTGTCTCCAGGGCTATAGTTAGTTATAGTCATTTATTTGTAAATTCATCTGTTTTTCTGTTCAGTCAAGAGGCTCTGCTGTGTACTAGGCACTGTTCCAAGTGATATAATCCATGCAAGAACAAGACAGCTTAAACCTGTCAGGAGCTGAGGCTTACCACCCATGGTGAGGTAGCCGGTGGCAGAAAATGGGCACGTAAATGAATAGAAAGGTAATTATGGCTGGTGTCGAGAGCTCTGAAGGAAGAAAGGGACATGAAGTGAAGGCCATCAGAAGGACACTTGAGTTCCCTTGTGCAAGGCAGCTGGGGAAAGACAGGGCTTTTTCTTTTTTTAATTTGGAGAGAATTCTGTTTTATCATGGGCTTCCCAAGTGCCACAGTGCTAGAGAATTTGCCTGAAGTGAAGGCGACATGGGTTCACATGGGTTCGATCCCTGAGTCTGGAAGATCTCCTGGAGAAGGAAATGGCTACCCACTCCAGTATTCCCACCAGGAAAGTCCCATGGACACAGGAGCCTGGTGTGCTTTAGTCCGTGGGATTGCAAGAGATGGACATGACTTAAACACTTGAACCACCACCGCCTCTTTTATTATGAGGGTGGTCCAAGATCCCCAGAGGGCCATCAATTTTCTTTTTCTTTTCTTTGGTGATAGTCACAAGATTCATGAATATTGTCTTGCAAAGAGGGTATATGTTTTCTTTGTCTTCTCTGATATCTTCCTCCTGCCCTCCATCTCCTTCACACCCTGCCAAGGAGGGGCTTGTTGTCTTAACCAAGTTTAGGCATCAATTTTGGTCTAGAATCAGGAAAGTAGACAGAGAAAGATAGAGACAGAGATGTAAGAAGAGATGGAGAAAGATTTACTTTGGAAAGTTAGACTCAGTGGATAAAATGAGCTTTGCATGAGTGCAGAGACTCAGAAGAAACACAAGCCCCACTTTTACTTATCAGTTATTTGTTGATACATAACAAACCACTTCAAAATTTACTAGCTTGAAATGGCAATGATTTCTTGTTCCACATGATCATGTGGATTGTTAGTTGGTTATTTCCTCTGCAGGTTTTCTGAAGGCTCCCTCATCCAGCTGCATGAGGGGGAGGGGTAGAAGGTCCCAACTGGATTCACTTACATGTCCGGAAGTAGATGCTGGCAGCATTCCTGGGCACCTTTGCTCTCCTATACCAAAAGGCTGGACCAGCTTCCTATATTGGCAGCATTTAAAGGCAGTGAAGGTAGAAATTGCTCGCCCACCAGGCTCCTCAGTCCAAGGGATTCTCTAAGCAAGAATACTGAAGTAGGTTGCTATTTCCTCCTCCAGGGTATCTTCCCAACCCAGAGACTGAACTCTCTTACATCTCCTGCTCTACCAGGTGGGTTCTTTATCACTAGCACCACCTGGAAAACCCACTGGATCCTAGGCTCTGGAACCCATACAATGTCACTTCTGCCACATTCTGTTGGCCAAAGGAATTCACACCAGCCCAGATTCTAGCTGGTGAGACAGATGTTAAATTTAAAAAAGAAAGAAAATCCCCTAGTTCCTTCATTGAAGCAGTGGTAAGAAAGCTGCAGAAGTGCTATTTGAGCACCTCTATGAGGAGTGACAGGGGCTTCCCAGGTGGCGCAGTGGTAAAGAAGCCACCTACCAGTGCAGGAGATGCAAGAAACGTGGGCTTGATCCCTGGGTCAGGAAGATCCCCTGGAGCAGAAAATGGCAACCCACTCCAGTATTCTTGTCTGGAGAATCCCATGGACAGATTAGCCTGGTGGGCTACAGTCCATGGGGTCACAAAAGAGTTGGACATGCCTGAGTGCATACTCTGCTCAGTCGTGTGACAGGAGTGACATGCCCAGCACCAAATCATCAGTTGGGTTGATCTTCCTCTCCTTGGATGAGATGACATATGTGTAGACAAGGCTTTTGGTGTTCAATTGTGCAGAAAAAGTTGAACACAGCAGACCTGCTGCTGCCATCCTTGGACAGGCCTGCTTGTAAGTGGGTCCTTGGTTAATGTCTGGGAACTTAGATTTTAGGAGGGTTCCCACTGTCCCTGCCTGTTGAGGATGGTTTACTGTGTCTAAACTATTTGTATAAACAAGGTAGCTTATGCTAAACCCCTGTTTTCCTTACGGGAGTCTAGAATTTTAGTATCTGTTAGGCAGAGGGAACACTTGTGACTTGTCCTCAGTACAAATCTTGGGCACTAGATATCTAATTAGCTTTCCCAGGCAAAAGAGCGCACATGTGTTGCTGTATTGTCTTGCTGAATGTAGACTGGGCTCTGTGTGACCCCTCCTGGGAGGGAAAGAGCAGAAGGAAGCTTTTGCATTAATTCCTCCAGACAGTGTGTCTTTTTCCCTTCTATTTGACTGCACGTCCTATGTACATCCTGGTAACAAATCATGTGCTCAATAGCTCACTGCTGTCCAACTCGTTGCGAACCCATGGACTATAGTCCTCCAGGCTCCATGTCCATGTCATTTTCCAGGCAAGAATATAGGAGTGGGTTTCCATTTCCTCTGCCAGGGGATCTTCCTGACCCAGGGGTTCAACCTGTGTCTCCTGCATTGGCAGGCAGATTCCTTACCACTAAGCTACCTGGGAAGCCTGTAATAAAATCATTGCCATCAATAAAACCATATGGTGAGATCCATGAGTCTTTCTAGCAAATCTCCCCATATAGGAATGGGCTTGAGGCTCCCACCACTCTACTCTTATTCTCTTATAATTTTGTCTTCAAAGAAAATGGGAGCCAATTCCCAGGTGTCACAGGGCAATACCAGAACGTCACCTGGGGGACTTTTATACCTGTGCAGGAAGTAGTGGCAAGTTTCCTCGGAGTCAAGAAGTCCTAGTAGCAGGTTTGGTGGTTCTCGAGCAGTGCTTTGAAATGGTGGTTTTTGACTTGCTGAGGAGCACAATTTGTTTGGATTTGTGAGTGTAATTTAGTTAATTGGTAATAAGTAGGTGGTAATTTAGAATATATGGAAATGATTGGTTCCCTCTGTACAGACTCTTTCACTAAAGAAGAAGGTACTGATTGAGACAAAGGTGAAACCTAAAAGAAGCCACTTTGACCCGGTCAGAGCTGGAAAATCACCTGGAGCAAATCTGTAAGGACAGCTTATTGGGAGTGTCTCCAAAGAGGTCCTCTTTGTCCCCTGCTTCTAAACCAGGTTCTGGGCACCACTGAACCCATCAGAGCCTAGTGGCTGCTGGGACATGTAACTCTGATAGAGGAAAAGTCAGGCCCTGCCACCCTGTACCCTGTCTCTAGCCCGCTGTTCTGGTGATGCTGGCAGCGAAGGTGACGATGAGAGTGGGATCACTGCTGGCCATCAGCAGGTCTTTGTTCCAGCATTGCTGTTTCCTGGGGAGTCCCTGGGTGGCAGAGAACCTGGAGACCAAGGAAAATGCATATGTATCTCCCTCAGCAGGTTTAAGGTGAAGTTCATCCAGTGTGTGAGGATTGTCACAGCTTTTGAAGGAGCATTTATTTCTTGATACTTGAGAATGAAAGGAAGAGCCTATAAAACGGCTTAAAATTTAACACAAATGCATTCATTTTCTTACCCTGCCACTTAACAGCTATGTGATCTCAGGTAGATTAATTAACCTCTCTGGCCTGTAATGTCATAAACTGAGCAGTTACACAAGAAGCATGGGGTAGTGTGTATAATGCATCTAAATACCTAGTATAAGATAACTTAAATTTGAGTCCCTTTCAGGTGATAAGAACCTAAAAGAAAAGTTTTTCTTTTTTTTATACATATCAGTTCAGTTCAGTCATTCAGTCATTTCTGACTCTTTGTGACCCCATGGACTGCAGCACACCAGGCCTCCCTGTCCATCACCAATTCCCGGAGTTCACCCAAACTCATGTCCATTGAGTCAGTGATACCATCCAACTGTCTCATCTTCTGTCGTCCTCTTCTCCTCCTGCCTTCAATTTTTCCCAGCATCAGGGTCTTTTCAAATGAGTCAGTTCTTCGCATGAGGTGGCCAAAGATTTGGAGTTTCAGCTTCAACATCAGTCCTTCCAATGAAAATTCAGGACTGATTTCCTTTAGGATGGACTGGTTGGATCTCCTTGAAGTTCAAGGGACTCTCAAGAGTCTCTTCCAACACCACAGTTCAAAAGCATCAATTCTTTGGCGTTCAGCTTTATAGTCCAACTCTCACATCCATACATGACTGCTGGAAAAACCATAGTTTTGATTAGATGGACTTTTGTTGGCACAGGAATGTCTCTGCTTTTTAATATGCTGTCTAGGTTGGCCATAACTTTTCTTCCAAGGAGCAAGCGTCTTTTAATTTCGTGGCTGAAGTCACCATCTGCAGTGATTTTGGAGCCCCCCAAAACAGCCCCCACTGTTTCCACTCTTTCCCCATCTATTTGCCATGAAGTGATGGGACCAGACGCCATAAACCTAGTTTTCTGAATGTTGAGTTTTAAGCCAATGTTTTCACTCTCCTCTTTCACTTTCATCAAGAGGCTTTTTAGTTCTTCTTTGCTTTCTGCCATAAGGGTGGTGTCATTTGCATATCTGAGGTTATTGATATTTCTCCCAGCAATCTTGATCCCTGCTTGTGCTTCATCCAGCCCAGCATTTCTCATGATGTACTCTGCACATAAGTTAAATAAGCAGGGTGATAATATGCAGCCTTGACGTACTCCTTTCCCGATTTGGAACCAGTCTGTTGTTCCATGTCTGGTTCTAACTGTTGCTTCCTGACCTGCATACAGGATTTCTCAAGTTAATAGTGGCCAAATTTTTCTTTAATGAAGAAGCATTTTCTTTGTAATAAGAAAAAGAGAATTAAAAAAAGCTTAGAGTTTAAAACCCATATCTTGCCATGCCTCACATGTTTTTTTCTTGTGGTGGCTCTTTTCTGGGTCACCCATGCTCTAACTTTGGGTCTCTGCGAGCACCTACTGTTCATTTACATCAATAGGGGCTTGGAAGGATCAATTTCTTAACTGAGTGACTGAAGAACTATCTGCCACTGACATAGGTAGAGTACCTAAATTATTTTCTCTATTTTTTCAGTAATTATAATTTGAATTTTTTTCATCTAGAATCATTTTCTCTTGGGGTTCTACTACCAGGATATTAAAAAGAGAGAGAAAAAAGAATCCTATTCTCTCTGTAAGGATTGTCCTTTTTTCTCCCAACTTTATTTTCCTTGTGATTTCATTTTTGTTTCCCTTCCAGCTAGTAATGAAATGCACTTTGCAGGAGAGGTCAGGAGGGCTTCAGTAAGTTCTCTAGCACTAAGGACCATTCATGGGGCCAGGGTCAGCTGAGTTCTGTGGGGTGTGCTAAGAAAATCTCTGGGGTGCCAGCCTTCTATGCTGCTCTCTTGAAGGGCAGGTACAAAGAAGGCAGCATAACCCCCTGGCTGGTAGGTCTGAACCTTTTTAGGAAAACTCCACACATACACAGAGTGAGCTGAGTAAGAACTACTGTGTGTAAATTAGTTGCCAGATCTCCTCTGGTGTTCTCTTCAAATCTGCAAAACTACATGGATGAACAAGGACTGTGGATTTCAGAGCTGTATTTTTCCTGGGAAACTTGCAGGGAGCAGAGAATTGTCTCCGCATTCTAACCACACCTGCCTCAGACAGTTGCCTTGAGTCTGCCCCCTCTGCCCTGCTCTGTTGTTATACTTATGTTTGTAGAAATTCCCCTCCCATACTAGACTATGACCTCACTCTTCCTGCATGGCAAGGCTGCTCTCCATTGTCATGTTTCATATTTTTTAATGTGTTGAAAAATATCTGTCAAAAAATGGTGCTTGAGTATGTTCACTAATTGACAGAGATGCCCTGGGAGAAAAAGAAACGTTAAACAGCAAACATCACAAGAAATTCCTTCCAGCCCATTTTAGAGCCACATGGAGACATCATAGTATCTGTCTTTATAGGAAGCTCAAGAGTTGAGAGTAAGTCCATAGGCAGGGATTGAGCACAACTCATGCCAAGCTGAGTACTGGCCATTAGGGGCCATTCAGAAGCTTCAGACATAATCTATAGGCAAGTTGATAAGCTATTATGGTACTGCTCATGGAACTTCAGTGGATACTACAGGCAACATATAGTGCTAATACACTATATGTAAAATAGATAACTAATGAGAACCTCGGACTTCTCAGGTGGCATTGGGTAAAGACCCTGGCTGCCAGTGTAGGAGACATAAGAGATGCAGGTTCAATCCTTGGGTCAGGAAGATCCCATGGAGTAGGGCATGGCAACTCACTCCAGCATTCTTGCTTGGAGAATCCCATGGGCAGAGGAGCCTGGTGGGCTACAATCCATAGGGTCACAAAGAGTCAGACACGACTGAAGTGACTGAGAACACACGCCCGCAATGAGAACCTACTGTATAGCAGAAGGCACACCACTGACCATTCTGATGACCTAACTGGGAAGGAAATCCAGAAAAAGAGGGGATATATGTCTATGTACAGCTGATTCCTTTGCTGTACAGCATAAGCTAATACAGCATTGTAAAGCAACTATACGCCAATGAAAGTTGAAGAAAAAAAAAAAAAGGCTCTTCAGTGATCAGAAGATTTCTCAAGTAGCCCTGAGCTAATAAATTCTAGCTGTGAAACTCCATCTCTTTCTCACCCTGCCCCAGGCATCCTGTAGGATGCCTCCCCTTTCTCAAAGCCTCAGCACCTTAGAAGTCCCCTCCGCAGTGATTGGTCTAATGCTTGGCATAGTGGGAGATTCTTTTCTCTGCTAAGTAAAGCTGATCCTTGTGCCAGCCCCACAAAAATACACAGTCTTCAAAATTAAATTCTACCCGACCAACATTTATCAAGTGTCTCTGGTTTCTCTCTCTGTATATAACACAGACACAACAGTGAAGTTTCCCACCCTCAAAAGAGTTTACCCTCTAGACTAGGAGAAAATATAACTACCTTGCAAGATAGAATTAGAGAGAAACTATAACAAAGAAGGATGAGATGAATCCCAGTAGGGGAAAACTTCATGGAAGCAGCAGGCTTGGGGTTAGTCCAAATATGGAATTATGGGGTGGGGGCAGAAGTGGGGTTGGGCATATCATGCGGAGGACATGGTATGAATGGACACGCAGAGGTGACAGGTGTAGGATGTGGTCCAGGTCGGACACGACTGAAGTGACTTAGCAGCAGCAGCAGGATGCGAATGGGGGTCATGGCAGTTAAGACTGGGATGATCAGTGGAGTTTGGAACGTGAGACTGAGAGATGGGGCCCTATCCTTGGGGCAGGGAAGATGCTCGCAGAATTTTGAGCAGATAAAAGCTATGAACTTCAAGCTGACTTTTTCAGGCATGTGTTAGGCATGTGTTTGGAATGGAAGGGGGTAGGTTGTGAACTCAGGGTGGGAGGTGACTGGCTTGGGAGGGACAGGTCAGGGTTCCTTCCGTCTGGCAGTCATCTGGGCAGGCAACAATGAAGGCTGTGAGTAGAGTAGGGCAGTGGTCCTGGAAGGGAGAGGACAGATGAGAGAGAGAAGACGGGACATTTTGCTGGTCTTTTCTCCTCCCCAGGTGAGCTCATGCTGTCACTTAGCAGTTGTTTTAGGATTTCAGGAACCTGCAATGCTTTTGCCTACAAAGAGAACGCTGCTTTTGAGATGTGACATTGAGAGCTAGAGTCCGCCTGGCTGGGGAGTCTGTTGGTTGGAACCCCTTGGGCGGCATCTCTGGGACTGGGTGCCTTAGCTTCTCGCGGGCGGTTCCCGTTCTCCCCGAGTTCTCCTCTAGGTGGCGCCACGCCCTCGCTACCGCCTCGTGTGTGCCGCCCGCACCCCGCCTTCCTCCTGGCTGCCAGACTCTGCGGAGGCCAGGGAAGAGGAGTCTCCCATTTTAATCTTGCAGCACTTTGCAGCCCCTACTGACAGATCCTATTCGAATTGAAATGAGTGGCTGGGGGCAACTCATACATAATTTCCCTCTATTTAGTGACTTCCTCCACCATGGGGTCTGCATGATTTCTATTCATTTAATTAAAGGTTATATTGGCAAATTGTTATCCCCGGGAGTGTGGGTGTGCAGGGAGCATTTCTGGAATGCATGGCAGGGTAATTCCCTTTGCCCTTTATTGCCTCTGCAGGCCATGCGAAATTGAATCGCAAATAGCACATTTTAGAAAGGGGCTAAGAGACTGAGGCCTGTGCTTCCTTTGGCTTTAATGATAGACTGACAGTGTGTCTGTAAAGAACACCCTGGTTCTGCAGGCAGAGCTGAATAGCTAGTGGGAGTATCTCCTCCCTGCCTCCACCCCTTCCCCTCCAGCAGCCTTCAATCCTGCCAGGAGCTCTGAATCCACTAGCTGGTTCTGTCCTAGAAACATCCAGAGGGCGCATTACTGTTAATGGAGCCTCTTCCAAGCACCAGCTAGAGACAAGCCCCACTCAGACTGGATCAAAGTCAGGAAGTGATAGGTCTCCGGGGTGCCTGCAACTCCCAAAGTTCTTGTGCGTGAGGGAGGTACCAACAGGTGAACCCTGTTCTAACCAGAGCAGATGACAAAAACCTGTAAAGTTCAGAGGGTGCAAAGGTCCTTAAACAGTGTACTGAGAAGTGATGGGATGGATGTGGGCCGAAGCTGCAGGAACCACAGAAGAGGGAGTGGTTTCCTAGAACACTCACCTCCAGGTGGGCAAAGGCAGTGATTTTGAGTAGTTATGGCTGCCTCCAGTTTGGGAAGTGACTGAGGTTAAGGGACTGGGATAATACCTTTTCCCTTGGCAATATCCTCACAGTGAGGTGAGCATTTCCACAGAGCAGGGGTGTGGGGTTGCCATCTTGTGAGCAGTGGGGAGTTAAGGATGAGAGTGGGCGAGTGTTACTATTAAGCTGTGGAGTGGGTAGACTCTGTGAGAACGTGACGTGGAAGCAAAGTCTGGAGGAGGTCAGGGAGTTAGTGGGGAAGATGTCCAGGGAAAGACTGTTCCAGGCAAAACACCATGGAGGGGGGAGTGTGGAGATGGCACTCCCTAAGGCAGGAATGGGCCCAGGGGATGGCGAACTAGACAGTGGGACTGCAGCAGAGTGGGTAGGGAGGAGAGGCCAGAGAGGTGGGGCTGGGGACACGTACCAAGTGCTGTGTTGGCTGCCATAAGGAGGCTGGCTTCCACTGTGAGCATAATTGGGAGCCTTTAGTCTGAGATGTTGTTATTTGGATGGCCACCAGCAGACCAGGCATTTTATAAGCGCTTGCTCTGGATTTCTGGCAGAAGTATTGCAAGCAGACTGGCAAACTCCTATCTGCAGAGGGGCTGTATCTCCGTGAGGATGAACTGATGCACCTTCAGATGTGAAAGGGGCTGAGTGACATCAACCAGCCAGCAGGCTGTTCTTTCCAAGCCATCGTGCCCTCTTGAGAACTCCGCATCTGTCTGTGCTGCTGACAGATGGGACATTCAGTGGTGGCAGGAGTCCATGCTGGTCTGCCCATGAGAAAGAAGCTGGCTCACAACGTCCACTGACATCGTCTTGTCCAGCTTGGGTCTTGAAAACTTTCTCAGGAGTGGATTCTTTTTCATGGGCATTCATAGGAAACAAAGCTTTTCGAACTGTTTGAGCACATCTATCAGTCCATCTACACCTCCTTCTTAATTTCCAGGTTTACTCCTCCCAGCTGCTGAACTATTGGCCAAGTTACTTACCACTTCCAGAGGTCATGTCTAGATTACAGAGCACGTCTCCCTTCACTTAAAGTGATGGCACACTGGATGCTACCCCTTTGCCTCCAGGTGAACGGGTTGCAGTGCTGCAGCAGTCCATGTCCGTCACCAGGATTTCCTAAAACTCACCTGTGATCCAGGCTGTTTATTCTTCCTCCATCAGTTAGTCATAGAGAATCCCCTGTGTAGCCAGTGGTATGAATTGACAAAAGGTACTGGTACTGTGTAAGTAAGTGACATGGTCGTCACTTAACCATGAATTTATCTTTTTATTCAATTTACTTCTGCTTGTTAGATCTGCTGAAGTCTGCTACCAAACATGCTACTTTAACCATACAGTGAATTGCTCTAACACCAGCCTGGCTCTGTAACTCTATGAATATACTAATATGAACACTCAGTTCTTGATGGACTACTCAAGTCATATAGTGACTAGATGTTTCCAGTTCAGATGTCAATTTCATTAGGGACCCAGTAGCTCACAAGGAGCTATTTTTCAGACAAGGTAGTTCTTGGGTGCAGAGGACATAGTTTTGCTTAAGAACTCTCCAGCTCTGCACCACAGATCTCATAAGGAACTGGCCCAGCATCTTTAGACTCTATGGGTTCCTCCTGCACCATCCAACTTTCTGTACTGTGCAGTTCAAGTGGAGGAGAACTTGTACCAGTCTGAACTTGCTACAGAGTCTCCTCTTCCTCTGGCAGCCTCCTGATCCCCAGGAAAACACATTTGAGGAGTTTTCCCAAGTGTTCTAAGCAAGGCATTGAAACCTAAATCATTCCAAGTCCTGTGCTGTTTTCATAGTAGTAGGTGTACAAGGTTATTGAGGCAGTCTGAGCATGGGTTGGAAAAGAATTTCCAAACACAGAGCATTTCAGAAGGAAGTGAGTTTATTAAGAAAAAAAGAGAAGAGATAATGAAGGCACTGCAAGTGTAGCGGGGCGACCTCCTGACCGACCAGGGAGAGTCGACAGTTTTCATGGGTTAGTAGCCAACTTTTATAGCCTCAAGACAAAGAAAATTCCAGCTGGAAGGTTGGGTTTAGGAGATAGGTTAGGGTGCTATAGGGTGTTTACTGGAGTGGGCATCTTTGCCTAATTTGGAGTCAGGAAGCTTGTTAGTGATGATCAGGGGGCTTTTGGCAATGGTTACAAAGGGATGACCTTAGTTGTGGGCTCCATTCTGTGGCCTTGGGGCAGGACTCAACAGAGTTATGCTGATTTTTCCTGTTCTTTAAAGGGATGTCCAGGAATGCCCTAAACCTCTGGAAGCTCTAGGAATGTCACAGATTTGTGAGGTCCAAGTATTTGTGAGGTTTATATCTCATCTGCGAGAAGGTATGTATCCTCTTATTAAAAAATGTGAAGTACTTACCACTTCCTGTTTTCCGGTACAATTAGTATATCATCAAAATAAGAGACCAGTGTTTTTCCTCAGAATGTCACAACATTCTGCAGAATGTCAAATTCCCTGAGCTCTAGATTATGACAGGAGAATTAACGGAGCCCTAAAGCTATTCTGGTGGAGGTGTATTGTAGTCAAAGTTACTTTTGATTCCAGATATTGAAAGAAAAATAAAAAGCATTCATCAACTCAGTGGTAACATACTAAGTACTGGAGTCCACGTTGACCTGCTTGAAGAGGGAAAGCTATTACATATAGTCCATCAGCTGATGTTGAGGCTAATGCTTGGTTAATTTCACAGTAACCTATCGTCACCGAACATGGTCCATCTGGGTTCTGCAGAGGCCAACTGGGGGCATTGGCGGATATGATGTGGACTACTGTTTCTGCCTCTTTCAAATCTTTGGTTTGTGGCATCAGTCTCTCTGGTTCCTTCAGGTATGAAGAATGGCTTCCAATTCATTATCTTGGTGGGAAAGGAGGTGGTTTCAGGGACTGTATTTGGATTTATTACTATAATGGCTCTTACTCCACAAGTCACAGAGCAGATGTAGGGTCTTGCTTGCTACTATGTCTGTCTATGCTGATTACACATTTAGTGATGGTGGAAGTAATAGCACTGGGGGTCAGTGGCCTCATCAGGCTCCCTGTGACTCAGGCTAAAACTGTACTTGTCACATGGCTTCAGTAAGCCCTCCCTCTGGCCAGACAAGCATGGTGGCATGTTTTAGGTCCCTTGTCGTTAGTGTTAGCTCAGACCCTGTATTTAATGGTTTTTGAAATTTTTGGATTTCCCCAGAAAATGGTCACGAGTATTTTTCACATAGATTTGTACTCGTGTTGCAGAATCTTTCCTCAGGGAGACCTGGCCTTCATGACCTCCAGACCATTAACCCATGGTGGGACATACCACAGGGTGAACAGAGCTAAAAAGGCTCTGTTCTGGTATTAGTAGACTGCACCAAAGAGTTCTAGGATTTTGCAAATGTATAGTTTGGGTATGGAGCTTTAGGCCTGTGAATGGACTTAAATCTGGAAAACAGAAGAAAGGATTGTATTTTTTTTTTTTTTTATCACAGTTGTTGTCAGCCTTGTGCTCACCAGCTCTTGTGTGTATCACTGTTTGTATGTGTTTATAACTGCCCATCCATCTTGCTCCTTGGGACACAATGATATATTACTCACCACCATAGACTACTATCAGTCAAGGTACCCAAGTGCTATTCAGCTTTGCTGCACAGTATAGTAACTCTATCCAACTTGCTTCTGGTCGGCAAGTGCTGCTTTCCTGCCTTGACCATCTGGGACCCCCTTTAGATTAGGGCTCTTGGTTCCGTGGCAGCAGATTCATGGCAACTCCTGCTTACAAGGGCTGCCTCCAGAAAACATCTCAATGACTCTTGGACCCACTTCATCAGTACATTTCCTATTGAAGGAAGTATTATTTGAGTTCTCCACAGTTCATAGAGAATTAAATCACGTGGGGAGGCTCAGGTTTTATGTAGCCAGTTCATTCTGACAAATCTATGTCTCCAAACCTTCTGATCGAGGAAGTTCCGCTATCTTCACCCATGCCTTTTCTGTAGGCCATCACTGTGCCTGTGTTTCTGGGACTCATCCCAGCATTGTGTCAGGACTGGTTCTGGGTATTCTTATCAGCTCACTGAAACCTGAGTCTGAGGTGAGTGCTCCCCTGTTGACCACCATCCCCTATCTGTCTTTTTAACTCTGCTCTGTGGTCTGCTGCCTTTAAGATTCACTCTTGCACATATGTAAAGTCCTACAGTTCCTCTGGTATACAGTCTGTTATTTCCCAGAATAGGCCTTGGATATCCCTGCCTGCATGGTGGCAGGCCTTGGCACTGGTGAGTGGTACTGGGGCCATGAGTAGTAGTGGGGGACAGATCCTGAAAATGAATGCCATTTGCCATGCACCCATTTCAGATAAGCTCAGTACAGGATCTCTAGACAAGTTCCCTCTGTCAGTCAAGAAAGACTCTGTCTGCTGGCCCAGAAGGTCCATGACTCTTAGGCTTAAACTTAGCACAGATGTCTCCACCTCAGCTTTCCCAGGAGGGCTCTGACTTGGACACAGGAGACAGGTTGAAGCTGTACATTTAATCTCTGCCAGTCTAACACATGTAAAAATCACATCCTGGACCTGATTTTCAATACAGTCTGCTTTGCACTTGCAGGTGACAAGTGTCTCTTTTAAAATGATACAGAGCCCTGACACTTTTGGAACATGCCTGATGCTGGCAATTAGCTGCCCTGATTTAATTTATTTTTGGCAAGGTTTCAGATGCCTTCCAAAACCACCATTTCACACAACCACATATAGGTATCATTGTCCCCACCCATCAGATGATGCCACCATTTGACCTTCCAATGTCCTATACTTTACGAGCACCTCATCTCAATCAACTGTAGATGAAAGCCTTACTAATTGTGATGTCAATGTCTGCCAAGGATTAGTACCATCCCAATTATCACTAGTATTGGAGTCCTTCTTGTTTCAGACAGATACATTCAAGTTCTGTGAAGAATAAGATTATACTCTAGTTGCAAGCCAACAACTTAGCCTGCCACAGTTTCCTGGATGCTGGCTGAAGACAAAGGCCTTTATCTGTGACCCAGCAGGGCCACTTTGTTCTCAAGAATCCAATGGAGAACTGTCTTCCGTAAGTGGGCATTCCATTTCCCAAGTCTTAAACTGAGGGTCTCTTGGCTCCCAAATTTTCTAACTTGAGGTCTCTAGAAAACAAAGCTAGAGGCAAAGTTTATGTCTATTTTTTTTCCTAAGAAATATAATTCCTCTGAAAATGTGAGGGGAAAGGAAGTGAGGAAGGGATGGAAGAAAAGCAGATGATGCTTTAGCAAGTTGGCCACCGTATCACAAACCAAACCACACACATATAAAGTCATCACTTTTTCAGTTGCGTAGGACAGGGCTTTAGGACTTAGAACCATCATTGGTGGGGAGGAAGGGGAGGCTGAATCTGCCAGTTCCCTCCCACAGAGGTGTCTCTTACCCTACCCTTCCCAGCTAGCCTCTTGAGCAGCCTCTGGGGAAGCAAGACTTCCCACCTACATCTGATTCTGGGTTTGGCGGGAAGAACCGCAGCCTCTGTGTTACCTTCTTTTCCTGTTCCTCTGTCTCTGATTCTCAGGACTTTAGTTTCTCATGGTCCTGGTGGGAATAATAATACCTGCATCGCCTATTTTGAGAGATTGTTGTAAGAGAGAAGAAACTTTGAAAAAGTGTAAGTGCAATAGAAAAATTAGCTATTATTTACTTGAAGATTTCTTAAACTTGAATCAGAAGAGGACGAGGTAAGCGACTTCCCTGGTAGTTTAGTGATTAAGACTCTATGCTCTCAATGCAAGGGGCACATGCTTGTTCCCTGCTCAGGGAACTAAGATCCCATGTGTTGGGAAGCATGGCCAAAGGGGAGAAAAAGAAGAGGACGAGGTAAGACTTGAATGTGACTTTGCAGCGTAGATAACAGATACACAGGTGAGACACTTGAGGGTCCTCAGGGAGTGCTTTTAGCAGGAGCAAAGGACAAGATATGACATGGTAAGAAACAGGGGTTGGCAAACTATGGTTCACAGACCAGATCTGGCCCTCCACCTCTTTTTGTAGGAAAGTGTTACTGGAATGTAGGCCTAGCCACACTTCTATATACTTCTTTATACTAAGATAGCAGAATTGACTAGTTGCAACAAGAGACCGTATGGCTTATAAGCCTAAAATATTCACTCTCTGGCCTTTTCCACACCCCTGACATAAAATCAAATACCAGAAACAGTACAATGTAGTTATTATTTTTAATATTTTTTTGTAACTTTTTTTTGGCTGTACCATGTAGTGTGTGAGATCTTAGCTTCCTGATCAGGGATCGAACCCATATCCCCTGCATTGGGAGTGTGAGGTCTTAACCATGAGACCACCAGGGAGGTCCCCAATGTAGGTAATTAATAGAGGGGAATTGCCTTTCTCCTTCATCTTCCTGCTTTGACTCACAAAGAATTGATTGTATAAAGGCTACTTCATAAATACTGACTAGCTGTCTCACTCTTTAGAAAGGTATTTGATACCATGATTTATCAAATATAGAGTTAATCCCAATGGATTTACGAATTTAAAATTATGACTGTAACCTCAAAGAATGGCAGACAGTTTGTTCTGTTCCCTTTGCACTCACTATATTAATAATTGAGACACTGTCTCATACATAATTGGGTACAAGACCAATTATTGAAATATGACTGTTCTAGACAATCTGGATTAACTTAGACTCAACTTTACAGTGACTCTTAAAAAACCACAAACTGCTGAGTATGAAGACTATATTTCCACAGACACAGGCTCAAGTCTGAAACATTTGCTTGAAGAGAGGAATCAAGCCTTCTATAACTTGGAATCCCCAGTACCCGGCCAAATACCTGACAAACAGAAGGGATTAAATAAGAGCCTGCTGAATAAATGAAGTGTCTATAATAGTGCCTGGCACAGGGTAGGTTTTGGTAAATGTTTGTTGAATCATCCAGCAAAATCATCCATTTATTCAAATGAATGAGAAATTTCAAGCCACAAAACAGAAACCATGGCTCAGGTGCACACAAATAATTGAAAGTCTGCAATACTTCTGCTTGATTTGTCAGAGTGTTGGATAACCATTGGTTGGCCCCTAATACTGAGTGAGCTAGCTACCCAATCAATGTTATCCAGCAAGCATACCTACTTGGTGAAGATGGAGAACTCACTTTGGAGGGCTCTCATGGCTATGCTGTTTTAAGTCCAATTAACTGGTGCCTGACATCTTCTAGTAAATCTAAGTGAAGTGCATCCTTGTGAATTCTAACTTCAAGTGAGTTTAATTGAACTTGAGAGAGAAGACACCATTGAGTGAATAAAATGAAAATGAAATAATTGAATATTTTCCCAGAATTGTATTTGAAATCTGCTTCAACAATAGGTGGCTTGGAACCCAAGCTGCTTGTGGTTAATATTTAGAGAAGGAGGAGGAGGATTTAAATGTCAGTTTGTAGCCACTAGGACAGTAAATGCAGCAGCCAACTGTTCAATTACTGGATGTCAGTTCTACTTGGTCTTCAAAATCTTTCTTTAAGTTGGAAGTTAAATAATGTGGTCAAGAGAATTAGGATGAGTCTGGATGACTAAATAACAAAAAAAATCTCTCCTTACTCCCCTCACTCTTGCAACACACACAAAAAGAGAGCAGTTCTGTTGATTTGAGACTGTAGATATTTTGATGGGCTAAATTAACTGGTTACACAGTAAAATGTTGAGGCCTTTATTAAATGGCTATACACTGAAGGCTTGCCATTTCTAGGCACCATGGGAGGTAGATGATTGAACAAGATTCAGTCTGTGGCCTTATGGAACTTTATGTTCAGTAAGTGAGATGAGACCAGAGAATAAATGTGGATAGAAAAAGTAAATATCATACATACTGCTAGAGCAACCCCAAGTGCTGAAGAAATGTGAAGTTCTGATTGAAAGCAAAGATCTCCTCTTAGAGGGGATGGTATTTGCGCTTTAAATATGTACAGGGGAAAAGAAAGCAAGGAACCTGTTTGGAAGATGATGAAGTATTAATGGGGCTGATGTAGAAGATGTGTGGAATGAGATCGTGTGAAATAAGGTAGATGTTATTCAGTTACAGATGCTTTGAATGGGTTTGTACTTCATTCATTAGGCAGCCTCCCTTGACCAGATAGGGAAGATGAGGATGAATATAAATGTAATGCTCAGCATCACTGGTCATCAGAGAAAGGGAAATAAAAACCACAATGACACACCACCTTAAACCCATGTTCAGTTCAGTTCAGTCGTTCAGTCGTGTCTGACTCTTTGAGACCCCATGAACCGCAGCACGCTAGGCCTCCCTGTCCATCACCAACTCCCGGAGTCCACCCAAACCCATGTCCATTGAGTCAGTGATGCCATCCAACCATCTCATCCTCTGTTGTCGCCTCTCGTGCCCTCAGTCTTACTCAGCATCAGCATCTTTTCCAATGAGTCAGCTCTTTGTATCAAGTAGCCAAAGTATTTGAGCTTCAGTGTCAGTCCTTCTAATGAATATTCAGGGTTGATTTCCTTTAGGATTTACTGGTTTGATCTCCTTGTCGTCCAAGGGACTCTCAAGACTCTCCTCCAGCACTGCAGTTGGAAAGCATCAATTCTTCAGTATACCATATGATTCTACTAATCAGAGATATCTAAAGTAGTCAGATTTGTAAAAACAGGAAATGGAGAAGTAGAGTGGTAGTGCGAGGGCCTGAGGGGAGGAGGAAGTGGGGAACAGCTATTAATGAGTGTAGAGTTTTCAGGTTTTCGAGAAGAAAAATTTCTGGAGGTTTGCTTCACATTAATGTGAGTATATTTAACACTGTGGAACTGTAGGATGGTAAATTTTATATTTTGTATTTTTTCTTACCACAATAAAAAGAATACAGATGTAGCAGGTGGTGAGAGTTGCACTGGGGTTGAAAGGGAGAGGAAGTAGGAAATCATTTTAGAGGTGTTTGTCCAAGGCCTTGTGAAAGGGACAAGGGCAGGGAGGGGAAGAAGGGAGAGGAACAATCAAGGAGGAATTAGCAGGATTTGGCATCTACTGGATACTGGATTGAGGGAGCAGGAGTCAGAGATTCCCAACCTGTGCTAATAAGAAAATGATGGCACCTTTCCCAGAACTAGTGACTTACACGGGTAGATAAGGCACTTGGTTTTGGATTAATTCTAACTGCAACTTCGGGTTGATTTTGCTGGAGCTGGTCTGATGACATTGTGCTCTAAGGGCTCCTGAAAGCTCATTTTTTGTTTGTTTGCTTTCTGATTTCTCTCACTTTTCCACATCTTTGACCTTCAGTTCTCCATTGCCCTTGCTTGATGCTTTCTTCTGAACTCTCTGAAATAAGGATGAGTTGCAGATTGTACGTGGACCTCGGATGAATCTTTTCACCGTGTACTTCAGTGTGAGGTTGAAAGTTTTGTTGGAGTTGTTGTGAAAGTGAGGAGGCTTGTGAGGCTTCTTTTACTCGAAAGTGCCATTTTTCTCTCTCAAAAACTTTTTCCATCCCTTTCATTAGAGACTTTATTTCCAAGCTGGTTAGATGAACACAATGGCTTTACCTTTTCTTCCTGTGACATCTCACTCATCTAAGCTGGAAGCGGTCTCAGAGGTGTGAGCTTCGTTCTTTCCTGTAGGCATTGCACGGGGACCAGAGGTTTACAAATGTATTCATGTCAGTGCTTTATAGGGTCACCACCTCCAGATTCCCGGAGTGGTGGCAGTAGCCAATTTGTAATTCCAAATCTATGTGTTTGTGGTCAAGAGAATTCTGTTGAGGATAGAAAAGGAAAGCAATGAAATATCCTGGTTTTGCCCTGACATGGATTGGTCTACAAAGATAATCACCTCTTGGAGTACTGCAAAGGATCTTTTTAATGCTTGTGGTACCAGGAGGTAAAAAGAACCATTTGGGGATATTTTCAAAGGCCAGAATCTGGGATTATAATGAGATGTAATTTTACAGGCTTTATTGTGTCATGTATGTCAGAAAGAATTTGTATACTGATATTTGTGGGTAGATGGTCGTGAGTGCTGAAGTGAAGTTGAGCTTTGTTTACCAATACATATATACATATATATATATATGGCCTGATATATATATATTTCAGGCCTTAAAAGGCTCAAATTCCTAGAAAATTCACCTTAGGCTTTGGAGAACAGGTTACCTTCTGAAACAAGGGTTTTAAAGACAATATTTTACTAAAAGAAATTGTAAATAACTTTTTTAATGAAATTACAAATGTAATACACTTTCATGATAGAAATTTTAGAAAATGTAGATGGGTAGAAATGTTCCTAGTTCCCACCACTCAGCAGTACTTCCTGTTAGCACTGTGTCATCTGTCTTTCTTGTATTGTGGGAGTGTGGGTCTATGCTTGCAAATGTATGTGTTTTTAATGTGACCATACTATGTGTTTTAGTTTGCAGTCTGATTTTTTTCCCACTAATGTATTATGCACATCTTTCCATATGGCTGAATTTTCTTTTAATATTTTTCAAAAAATGTTACACAGTTATTTTACCGATCCTCCATGCTGGACATTTTTTAAAATTTTATTTTAATTGGAGGCTAATTACTTTACAATATTGTAGCGGTTTTGTCATACATTGACATGAATCAGCCATGGGTGTGCATGTGTTCCCCATCCTGAATCCCCCTCCCACATCCCTCCCCATCCCATCCCTCTGGGTCATCCCAGTGCTCCAGCCCTGAGCACCCTGTCTCATGCATCAAACCTGGACTGAAGATCTGTTTCACATATGATAAAATACATGTTTCAATGCTATTCTCTCAGATCATCCCACCCTTGCCTTCTCCCACAGAGTCCAAAAGACTGTTCCATACATCTCTGTCTCTTTTGTGTCTCACATATATGGTTATCGGTACCATCTTTCTAAATTCCATATATATGCATTAGTATACTGTATTGGTGTTTTTCTTTCTGACTTACTTCACTCTGTATAATTGGCTTCAGTTTCATCCACCTCATTAGAACTGATTCAAATGTGTTCTTTTTAATGGCTGAGTAATACTCCATTGTGCATATGTACTACAGGTTTCTTATCCATTTGTCTGCCAATGGACATCTAGGTTGCTTCCATGTTCTGGCTATTATAAACAGTGCTGCAATGAACATTGGGGTATACGTGTCTCATTCAATTCTGGTTTCCTCAGTATGTATGCCCAGCAATGGGATTGCTGGGTCATATGGCAGTTCTATTTCCAGTTTTTTAAGGAATCTCCACACTGTTCTCCATAGTGGCTGTACTAGTTTGCATTCCCACCAACAGTGTAAGAGGGTTCCTTCTTCTCCACACGCTCTCCAGCATTTATTGCTTGTAGATTTTTGGATAGCAGCCATTCTGACTGGCGTGAGATGGTACCCTCATTGTGGTTTTGATTTGCATTTCTCTGATAATGAGTGATGTTGAGCATCTTTTCATGTGTTTGTTAGCCATCTGTATGTCTTCTTTGGAGAAATGTCTTTTTAGTTCTTTGGTCCATTTTTTGATTCAGTCATTTATTTTTCTGGAATTGAGCTGCAGGAGTTGCTTGTATATTTTTGAGATTAACTCTTTGTCTGTTGCTTCGTTTGCTATTATTTTCTCCCATTCTGAAGGCTGTCTTTTCACCTTGCTTATAGTTTCATTCATTGTGCAAAAGCTTTTAAGTTTAATTAGGCCCCATTTGTTTCTTTTTGCTTTTATTCCCATTACTCTGGGAGGTGGGTCATAGAGTATTCTGCTGTGATATATGTCGGAGAGTGTTTTGCCTATGTTCTCCTCTAGGAGTTTTATAGTTTCTGGTCTTATGTTTAGAGCTTTACTCCATTTTGAGTTTATTTTTGTGTATGGTGTTAGAAAGTATTCTAGTTCCACTCTTCTACAAGTGGTTGACCAGTTTTCTCAGCACCACTTATTAAAGAGATTGTCTTTTCTCCATTGTGTATTTTTGCCTCCTTTGTCAAAGATAAGGTGTCCATAGGTGCATGGATTTATCTCTGGGCTTTCTATTTTGTTCCATGGATCTATATTTCTGTCTTTGTGCCAGTACCATACTGTCTTAATGACTGTAGCTTTGTAGTATATCCTGAAGTCAGGCAGGTTGATTCCTCCAGTTCCATTCTTTCTCAAGATTGTTTTGGCTATTCGAAGTTTTTTGTATTTCCATACAAATTGTAAAATTATTTGTTCTAGTTCTGTGAAAAATACTGTTGGTGGCTTGATAGGGATTGCATTGAATCTATAGATTGCTTTGGGTAGTATACTCATTTTCACTATATTGATTCTTCTGAACCTTGAACATGGTATTTTTCTCCATCTATTTGTGTCCTCTTTGATTTCTTTCACCAGTGTTCTATAGTTTTCTATATATAGGTCTTTTGTTTCTTTAAGTAGATTTTATTCCTACATATTTTATTCTTTTCATTGCAGTGGTGAATGGAATTGTTTCCTTAATTTCTCTTTCTGTTTTCTCATTGTTAGTGTATAGGAATACAAGGGATTTCTGTGGGTTAATTTTATATCTTGCAACTTTACTATATTCATTGATTAGCTCTAATAATTTTCTGGTGGAGTTTTAGGGTTTTCTTTGTAGAGGATAATGTCATCTGCAAACAGTGAGAGTTTTACTTCTTTTCCAATTTGGATTCCTTTTATTTCTTTTGCTGTTCTGATTGCTGTGGCTAAAACTTCCAAAACTATATTGAATAGTAGTGATGAGAGTGGGCACCCTTGTCTTATTCCTGACTTTAGGGGAAATGCTTTCAATTTTTCACCATTGAGGATAACGTTTGCTGCGGGTTTGTCATATATAGCTTTTATTATGTTGAGGTATGTTCCTTCTATTCCTGCTTTCTGGAGAGTTTTTATCATAAATGGATGTTGAATTTTTCAAAGGCTTTCTCTGCATCTGTTGAGATAATATGGTTTTTATCTTTCAATTTGTTAATGTGGTCTATTACATTGATTAATTTGCAGATATTAAAGAATCCTTGCATCCCTGGGATAAAGCCCACTTGGTCATGATGTATGATCTTTTTAATATGTTGTTGGATTCTGTTTGCTAGGATTTTGTTAAGGATTTTTGCATCTATGTTCATCAGTGATATTGGCCTGTAGTTTTATTTTTTTGTGGCATCTTTGTCAGGTTTTGGTATTAGGGTGATGGTGGCCTCATAGAATGAGTTTGGAAGTTTACCTTCTTCTGCAATTTTCTGGAAGAGTTTGAGTAAGACAGGTGTTAGCTCTTCTCTAAATTTTTGGTAGAATTCAGCTGTGAAGCCGTCTGGTCCTGGGCTTTTGTTTGCTGGAAGATTTCTGATTACAGTTTCAATTTCCATGCTTGTGATGGGTCTGTTAAGATTTTCTATTACTTCCTGGTTGTTTTGGAAAGTTGTACTTTTCTAAGAATTTGTCCCTTTCTTCCACATTGTCCATTTTATTGGCATATAGTTGCTGATAGGATACTCTTATGATCCTTTGTATTTCTGTGTTGTCTATTGTGATTTCTCCATTTTCATTTCTAATTTTGTTGATTTGATTCTTCTCCCTTTATTTCTTGATGAGTCTGGCTAATAGTTTGTCAATTTTATTTATCTTCTCAAAGAACCAGCTTTTAGCTTTGTTGATTTTTGCTATGGTCTCTTTTGTTTCTTTTGCATTTATTTCTGCCCTAATTTTTAAGATTTCTTTCCTTCTACCAACCCTGGGGTTCTTCATTTCTTCCTTTTCTAGTTGCTTCAGGTGTAGAGTTAGGTTATTTGTTTGACTTTTTTCTTATTTCTTGAGGTAAGCCTGTATTGCTATGAACCTTCCCCTTAGCACTGTTTTTACAATGTCCCACAGGTTTGGGGTTGTTGTGTTTTCATTTTCATTTGTTTCTATGCATATTTTGATTTCTTTTTTGATTTCTTCTGTGATTTGTTGGTTATTCAGCAGCGTGTTGTTCAGTCTCCATATGTTGGGATTTTTAATAGTTTTTCTCCTGTGATTGAGATCCAATCTTACTGCATTGTGGTCAGAAAAGATGCTTGGAATGATTTCAATATTTTTGAATTTACCAAGGCTAGATTTATGGCCCAGGATGTGATCTATCCTGGAGAATGTTCCATGTTCACTTGAGAAAAAGTTGAAATTCATTGTTTTAGTGTGAAATGTCCTATAGATATCCATTAGCTCTAACTATTTCCTTGTTAATTTTCTGTTTAGTTGATCTATCCATAGATGTGAGTGTGGTATTAAAGTCTCCCAGTATTATTGTGTTATTGTTAATTTCCTCTTTCATACTCATTAGCATTTGCCTTACATATTGCGGTGCTCCTACGTTGGATGCATATATATTTATAATTGTTATATCTTCTTCTTGGATTGACCCTTTGATCATTATGTAGTGTCCTTCTTTGTCTCTTTTCACAGCCTTTATTTTAAAGTCTATTTTATCTGATATGAGTATTGCTACTCCTGCTTTCTTTTGGTCTCCATTTGCATGAAGTATCTTTTTCCAGCCCTTCACTTTCAGTCTGTATGTGTCCCTAGGTTTGAGGTGGGTCTCTTTTAGACAGCATATATAGGGGTCTTGTTTTTGTATCCATTCAGCCTGTCTTTGTCTTTTGGTTGGGCCATTCAACCTATTTACATTTAAGGTAATTATTGATAAGTATGATCCCATTGCCATTTATTTTATTGTTTGGGTTCGAGTTTATACACCCTTTCTGTGTTTCCTGTCTAGAGAAGATCCTTTTGCTTTTGTTGAAGAGCTGGTTTTTTGGTGCTGAATTCTCTCAGCTTTTGCTTGCCTGTAAAACTTGGTTTCTCCCTCATATTTGAATGAGATCCTTGCTGGGTACAGTAATCTGGGTTGTAGGTTTTTCTCTTTCATCACTTTAAGTATGTCCTGCCATTCCCTTCTGGCCTGAAGAGTTTCTATTGAAAGATCAGCTGTTATCATATGGGAATCCCCTTGTGTATTATTTGTTGTTTTTCCCTTGCTGCTTTTAATATTTGTTCTTTGTGTTTGATCTTTGTTAATTTAATATGTGTTTTGGGATATTTCACCTTGGGTTTATCCTGTTTGGGACTCTCTGGATTTCTTGGACTTGGGTGACTATTTCCTTCCCCATTTTAGGGAATTATCTCCCCAAGTATTTTGTCATGGTCTTTCTTTTTGTCTTCTTCTTCTGGGACTCCTATGATTCAAATGTTGGGGTGTTAACATTGTCCCAGAGGTCCCTGAAGTTGTCCTCATTTCTTTTGATTTTTTTTTCTTTTTTCCTCTCAGCTTCATTTATTTCTACCATTCTATCTTCTACCTCACTTATCTATCTTCTACCTCACTTACCATTCTATCTTCTACCTCACTATCTTCTGCCTCCATTATTCTACTGTTGGTTCCCTCCAGAGTGTTTTTTTATCTCATTTATTGCATTATTCATTATTCATTGACTCTTTTTTATTTCTTCTAGGTCCTTGTTAAACATTTCTTGCATCTTCTCAATCCTTGTCTCCAGGCTATTTATCTGTAACTCCATTTTGTTTTCAAGAGTTTGGATCATTCTTACTCTCATTATTCTGAATTCTTTTTCAGGTAGACTCCCTATCTCCTCCTCTTTTGTTTGGTTTGATGGACATTTATCCTGTTCCTTTACCTGCTGAATATTTCTCTGCCTTTTCATCTTGTTTAGATTGCTGTGTTTGGGGTGGCCTTTCTGTATTCTGGCAGTTTGTGGTTATTCTTTATTATGGAGGTTCCTCCCTGTGGGTGGGGTTGGACTAGTGGCTTGTCAAGGTTTCCTGGTTAGGGAAGCTTGCATCGTGTTCTGGTGGGTGGAGCTGGATTTCTTCTCTCTGGAGTGCAAAGAAGTGTCCAGTAGTGAGTTTTGAGATCTCTGTGGGTTTGGTGTGACTTTGAGCAGCCTGTATATTGAAGCTCAGGGCCATGTTGCTGCATTGCTGGAGAATTTGCATGGCATGTCTTGCTCTGAAACTTGTTGGCTCTTGGTGGTGCTTGGTTTTAGTGTAGGTATGGAGGCTTTTGGATGAGCTCTTATCAATTAATGTTCCTTAGAGTCAGGAGTTCTCTGGTGTTCTTGGGTTTTGGGCTTAAGTCTCCTGCCTCTGGTTTTCAGTCTTATTCTTACAGTAGCCTCAAGACTTCTCCATCCATACAGCACTGATGATAAAAATCTAGGTTAATGGTGAAAAGATTCTCCACAGTGAGGGACACCCAAAGAGGTTCACAGAGTTACATGAAGAAAAGAAGAGGGAGGAAGGAGATAGAGGTGACCAGGAGGAGAAAAGGGTGGCTCAAACGGAGAGAGACAGATCGAGGCAATAATCAGTTCCCTAAGTGTTCTCTTCAGCCCAGAACACACACACAAATTCACAGAGTTGGGTAGAGAAAAGGAGGAGGAGAGAGGAGATAGAGGTGACCTGGGGGAGAAAAAGGAGAGTCAAAGGGGGAGAGAGTAATCAAGCCAGTAATCACACTCCTAAGTAAAAATGGGTACTGAAGATTGGATTCTTAAAGGTACAAAATTGATAACAAATACCAAAAAGCAAAGGTTAAAAATCTAGAGTAGAGGTTCGATTCTCAAAAATACAATATTAAAAAAAAAGTCACGAAAATTATAAAATATATATATGAAGTTTGTTTTAAAAATAGGGTATTTTTTTGCAAGGTAATAGGTTATAAAAATGAAAATTAAAGGAGTAATAGAGGACTTAAAATTTTAAAAAAACTTAAAAAAATTATAATAGGAAAAATATATCTAGGAATTACTCTGGAGCTGCTGTGGGCAGTGTGGGGTCAGTTCAGTTTAGATAGTTCCTTGTTCCAGCTTATACTTTTCAAGATCTATAGGCCCTTTCCAGTGTGAAAGTGAAGCTGCTCAGTCGTGTCCGACTGTTTGCGACCCCATGGACTGTAGCCTACCAGGCTCCTCTGTCTATGGGATTTTCCAGGCATTAGTACTGGAGTGGATTGCCATTTCCTTCTCGAGGGGATCTTCCCAACCCAGGGATCAAACCAGGGTCTCCCACATTGTGGACAGATGCTTTACCATCTGAGCCACCAGGGAAGTCCAGTGTAGTCGGTGCTAACTACAAGGGTTTAATCGGTTACACCTGTCACTTCCAAAGCGTTTCCCTGTTTATTTTGGGTTCTTCTATTTGCAGGTGTCTGACACAGTTTCCACCCTGACACAAGGGGGCGAATGTGGTCACTTATTTAGGCTCACGGGTTCAGTGTGGTGTGGGGAGGGAGGGAGGAGCCCTGCAAGCAAGAGTCACTGGCATGTGTAGCGAATGCGCGCAGCCTTGGTCTCACTGGGTCTGCCCCTGCTCACGGCGTGTGTGCTTTCCCAGTCTACATTGCTCAGGCTCCAGGTTGCCCTGCATGTGAACTGTCTAAAGCGGGCCCTGGCTTGCGTGCACTCCCCAGGTCTAAGCCGCTCAGGTTCAGGTTCTCGGGTACTCCCCAAAGGCGCAGACTCAGGTGGGCCTGTGTTTTGTGCCCTTCCCAGGTCCGAGTAGCTCAGGCGACCAGGGGCTTGGCGAGCGCACTCTCCTGAGGTGGTGCGTGCATCTTATCACCTCCCTGGTCCCAGCCACTCTTTCCTGGGTGGCAGCGGGCGTGTGTGTCTCTTTTGGGGAGCTGATCTCTGGCTGTGACCCTCCCGGCAGATGTCAACTGTCCAGAATCCCAGGAAGTCTTAGTTAGCAACCAGAAGCCTGCTCCCAGTTTGGTAGAGAATGCTGTCTCTGGGCCCCTTTGTGGTTCTGGTTGCTGCCCGCCTGCTTCCCTGCCCCTGGCAGGGGGTGGGCCGGTCCACAGCCCGCTAGCTCTCCTCTGGTATTCCCTCAGTCCTTTATTCTGTGAGCAGGCACAGCAGTGCCTTCGGTTAGGGCTTTTCCAGCGATAGTTCTCTCTGTCTCTTTTTTCCTCTCTCTCTCTCTGGCTATCACATAGTTTAGGCTGCTATATCACGTTAGCTCCCTCAGATTGCCCTCAGGGCATTCAGGCCCGGTCCTTACCCTAAGCAATGAAGCCGGAGCCTCCCTGTTCAGCCCCCACTTGCTGGTGGCTGACAGGAATGTCTGGGCTACTTCTCTACTGGGAGTTACCATTAGGTGCGTTATCTGTGGGTTTCATTTATTTATTTATTTATTTATCCCTCCTGGTTATGTTGCCCTCTGAGATTCCAAAACCCCCCACAGACCTGCGGTGAGAGGGTTTCCTGGTACTTGGAAACTTCTCTTTAATGTCTCCCTTCCCGGGATGGGTCTCTGTCCCTACCTCTTTGTCTCTCTTTTTATCTCTTATATTTTGTCCTACCTCCTTTCGAAGACAATGGGCTGCCTTTCTGGGTGCCTGATGTTGTCTGCCCTCATTCAGAAGTTGTTTGTGGAATTTTCTCAGCATTCAAATATTCTTTCAGTGAATTTGTTGGGGAGAAAGTGGTCTCCCCTTCCTATTCCTCTGCCATCTTAGGACCGCTCCCCATGCTGGACATTTAGATTGCTTCTATTTGGTACTTTGGATTTACACCTGTTATCCTCGGACTTAATGATTAATAGCATTTATTTCTTTATCTCAAAAGTGACCAGATTTTGGCAATAAAGAATATGGTCACCCTAATCATTAAGAATAGATGTGAAAACAATCTTATAACTTAATTTTTATACATGCCATTAATATTTCCTTAGGATACACCTCTTTTTAAAAATTAATGAATTTTAATTGGAGGATAATTACAGTATTGTGGTGGTTTCTGCTGTCCATGGACATGAATCAGCCATGGGTGCACATGTGTCCCCCCCATTCTGAACCCCCCTCCCACCTGCCTCCCCACCTCATCCCTCTGGGTTGTCCCAGAGCACCAGCTTTGAGTACCCTGCTTCACTCATGTCGAAGTGAAATGAGTGAAATATACCTTTTAAAAATAGAATGTCTGACATAGAAACCTATGTGCCAACTTCACTCTGGTAAACAAAAATAAATTTGTGACTACCAGAATTTAGTGCTAAGAAGCTTCCATCACCTTTTTCTCCTCAAGTAATTGGAGTTTCGAAAACCTTGAAACTATTATACATGCAGATGTATAATATACATGGTTTTCTGTATGAATAGAAGTTTCTAGTATCTACTACTTCAGATAGGCGTTGAAGCCTGTGTATTCCTCTCTTAGAGAATAACTAATGTACTCTTTTAATATTAGTGATCCAAGGGCAATTTTTTGATTGGATTATATTTATTAAACATATTTTGGGGGCTTCCCCAGTGACTCAGTGGTAAAGAATCTACCTGCAGCACCAGAGACACAGGAGACATGAATTCAATCCAGGGGTTGGGAAGATCCCCTGGAGGGAGGGCGTGGCAACCCACTCTAGTATTCTTACTGGGAAATCCCATGGACAAAGGAGCCTGGCAGTCTGTAGTCCATGGGGTCACGAAGAGTTGGACATGAGTGAAGTGACTGAGCACACATACATGTATTTTGGAAATTTTTAATTTTGAAAAGTGTTTAATTTTTGGAAGCAGGTTGTTTCAGCTATTAAAAATGGTATCTCATCCTCCTCCATCCTCCCCAAGATAGAATGTCTAGGTCAGACAGCGTATACTTGTAAGGTATTTGATGCATGTCGACAGATACCCTTCAGAAATGTTATAAGGAGCCTGTAAGTTTGGCTGTGACTAATCTACCCACTAAGTATGTTTCTAAATATGTACTTCTGTTGACTTTGTTCAAAGTCATTTTGATATTTCACAAGTAGGAAAATAAGCATAGATATTGCAGAGCACGAGCTGTTAGGGAGCTGAAGGAGGAAGGGAGAAAATATAGAAAACTTTGCAGGTACATGGAGAATAGAGAGGTTATAACCCTACAGCTCTTTGGTGGTCAACCAACATGGCACTGATGTCCATCACTGTTATCACAATAATGGGAGCTCCATTCGCTGAGCGATGAACACTTTGAATAAAGTCTTTACTTATTCAAAGCAATTCTGCTGGAGAGAGAATTGAAGCTTAGAGATCTGATAGGAAGTACACACAGCTGGTGAGCTGCACAGCTGGAATTTGAACCCAGGTGTGAGTACCTCTGACACCCAGGTTCCTTTCACTTGGCTGTACTTCTTTTGGTTCTCTTATCTCCCTTACATTCTGGAATCCCACATTTTTTGCCATCAAACATTAAAGATGAAGGAGAGAGGTAGATAAAGGATGCTCAGGGTCCCCAACTCCCTCTGCTGGCAACCTTCTGTCTATAGTCCTTTCTAGGCAAACTCGGGAAACCCACTTTATTCCAAGTGCTACCTGTATTTCTTTGTGGACGGCCAGCAGACAACAACTTTTTAAATTAATTTTTTAATAGTCCAACAAAGAGGCAGGATCATAGGGAGAGAATGTGTGGAGGTCATTCTTTGGCCCCCTTCATTGAACAGCTCAGTTTTTCACTTGTTAGATAAGGACAAAGTGAGATTCTCTGTTCCTTTGAGAATCAGAATATTAGAAAATAATGATAGAGCAGACAGAACAGATGTCATAGAAATAAAAAAAATCAGATATGCCCTTGACAATTGCAAGCAAGCCATTTTTAGACTCACACTTAACAACAGGTTGAAGATTTGGAGCAGAGCATCAATTAGGTAGTAGAAATGGATTGATGTGAGGAGTAATATAACATTGACTTGTTTCATTGCATTTTGCTGGAATATCTCCCATGGAAAATTATCCTTCACTTACAGTCATTATCAAGTTAAATATTGTGTTAAAAAGGAACTACAGAGTTATCATGTGCAGAAAATGGGTGAAATGGGACCCTGAAATGGGGCAAAGTCGAAGGGAGGCACTAAAATGAAAGTCAGGTTATCTTTGAACACAATTCCTATCCAACTTCACTCCACTGCTCAACCTGAAATAAGAATACAATACTCACAGCAGTATCCCCATCCACAGCTTGCTGTCCCAGGCTTTCTTTGTTACCTCATCAGGAAGTGCTCCCGCCCTGTAGGTTAAAGCTGGAGTGACAGCATCCAGGTCAAAGGAGACTGCCTGATTTAACCTCGTGAAAATGACACACAGAGCACCTAGGCCATGGCAAGGGCAAGCTGGACATCTTTCTATACTGGATACTGATTCTTCTCTCAGTATTGTTTTTCTTTAAACAATAGATCTGCACTCATCTCCAGCAGTGTCACACTTAGGGGTCAGTGCTCACTCCCTTTCCTTGCCCATCTGCCTCGCTTTGGCTGGTTTAGTTGCTAGGTCATGTCTGACTTTTTGCAACCCCATGGACTGTAGCCTGCCAGGCTCCTCTGTCCATGGGATTTCTCTGGCAAGAATACTGGAGTGGGTTGCCATTTCCTTCTCCAGGGGATCTTCCTGACCTAGGGTTTGAACCTGCAGGTAGTCTCTTGCATTGCAGGCTGATTCTCTACCAACTGAGCCACCAGGAAGCCCAGCCTGGCAATTCACCAAGTCCAGGTTTTAGTATTTGACCTATGTTCTTTTCTCTCTCTCAGCCTTGTGGACTCAAGGATTTTTTTCTTCACTCCTCTTTTCCTACAACAAGGACAAGAGGCACTAAAATGAAAGTCAGGTTATCTTTGAACCTGTCCTAGTAATCACAGGTTTTCACACTCAGTGTGTGTCTGATGCCCATAAATGTTTCATTAACAAGATGTTTCTGGCATGCTTTTCTCTCTGAGATCCAGAATCACAGATCAGTCCTTATTTTCAGAAGTCATTGTTTTTCTTTCATGAAAGAGAGACTGGAGCCCAGACCTAGGGTAGCACAGGTACATGGTGGCATCTGGGGACAGGCAGGGAGCTCCGGAGACAGCAAGACTTAGTTCTAGAATGGAACAGGATCTTTTATGCCAGGCATTCATTGTTAAAAATATTGATTATTATTTAGTTGGCTGCTTTGCTTCTTAGTTGTGATGTACAGGCCTCTCTGTAGTTGCAGTGTACAGGCTAAGTAGTTGTGGCACACGGGTTTAATTGCCCCACTGCATGTGGAATCTTAGTTCTCTGACCAGGAATTGAAGTCCCGTCCCCTGCATTGTAAGCATGGAGTCTTAACCAGTGAGTCACCAGGGAAGTCCTCATTTCTACATTTTTGATATGGTGATCATTTTACTAAGTTCCTTATCCAGATCTAAACCAAGAGCACCTCAGTTTTTGTTCTTCTACCTTTATTTGAGCTGCCAGGTTTCTTCTGTTGCTTTTTACATATAATATGCCTCCAGCAGATTTGATAAGCTATACTATATATTGTCACATTAATCTATCTATTTTGGTTATCTATTACTATGTAACAGACCACCCTGAAACTCAGGGCCTTAAGACAAGCATAGTTTCTTATTTCTCATAGTTTCTCTGTATTATGTTGCTGAAGGAGATGTTTGTCCAGGTGCAAGCACTGCAGCAAAGGGTCACAGGTTTCGGGTCCCAGCCTGTCCCAGTTTTACTCCAGGACCAGGTTGCCCTTCAGTCTTTGGCCCCTTGTGGCAAAAGATGTCATCAAAGGCTCCAAACTGTCACTGAGAATTCTAGCCGTGCATTCTCTCGCTAGGCATTGGACTCACAAGCCTCAGAAAGGCCTATGGTCCCTGGAGACCTGCTGCCTGAAACAAGAATAACAACTTTCCTGGTTTACTTTGCATAGAGGTGACTGTCAAGTTCTCCCACTGAATATATTGTCTGAGGAATCCAAATATGAATAGTATATCAGCTGACATTTTGTTAGTTGAAGGGCCGGAGTGTAGGAGCTTTTCCTGACCTTGATAGGAATGTCTCCACTCAGCCTCATACACTTAACCCGGAGGAACTGAAGATGTAATGGAGGCCCTGTATCCTGCCTGGGTTAATGGCCCATTTTCATTCCCTTAGGCAGCTCTCTAAAGCTAAAAGTGTACTTTTTAATACAGTTTCCCCTTCACCCATGATCACTGGTGTGTTGCACCAGCTATAGGTGTGTGGCCAGCTCTAGAGGCCAGTATTCCAGTGAATAAGCCTCTGGCCAATTGCAGGATGTTAAACACCTCCCTGGGGCTGCATAGTAAAGAGAATTCTGTGTCTTCCTTATCCAGCTGTTTAGCCAACTAGAAACCCTGATGACAGCTTTCCTGCATAAGAGTAAAAAATACTGGCTAAACCACTTACAAATATTTCAAAAGGCATTGATGAGCTGGCAGAACATAGAGACCACAGACGAAATGAAAGTGGGTATCACAGAGGTGTTGTGACCCCTTGCAGGCATTTGCTGGATTGGGTGAACTTGCATTGGTTTGTGTAGCTATGGAAGAAAGACAGAAAAGCCTCAAATGGGAAATCCAATTAATGTGTTCAAAATGGAAATCTTATTGAAGGTTCTGACTCCCCCAACATACATTATGTTAGGATCTCAAATAGCTATATCCTCAGAGTAAGGATGAAGTGGGAAAAAGCCCCAGGGAATGGCAAAGGACATTGGTTGTCTTCATTCCTAATTCTGAATGGAAGGGAAATATTCTCACATAAGAGTCCATGTGCCCAAATACCCTCATAAAGCTTATGGCCTGAAATCACACTGTATGGGTGGTTTGAAAAAACCTCAGGTGGAAAATTCAGTTTTAAGTTGAAGTCTAGGTTGGTTGTGTCCTAGGCGTGTGGCAACAGGAAACAGATCTTCTCTGTAGGAACTTACCTGTAATCCATGCTTCAAGAAATTCTCCCAGATAATATTCTGGGATGGAGAGGTGGGGAGGAATGAATTTACACTTTGGAAAAAAAAAGATAAAACCACATATGGAAACAAAGCAATGAGAGAGCCTGAAAAGTGACAGATAGCTAAAGCATATCCACAGTGATTTCAGACATTGGCATATAAGACACAGATTATAAAATAATGAGCTTTAAGTAACAAACAAAGTGACACAGAAGATAAGAAAGGGACATGTGATTTTAAAGGCTCAAGCAGATTTGGCAAAGAACCAAATAAAAATTTTTGAGGTGAAAGTGATTATAGTCAAAACTTCATTATTTTATTTAGCAGATTTAACAGCCAATTAGGCATAGCTGAAAAGAAGATAAGTCAGCTGAAATAAATTTAGAGAAATTATCCATAATATAGTCCTGAGAGGCAGAGAAATGGAAGCATGGGAAAGTAAGAGCCATGGAGAAGAGGGTGAGAACTTCAAGAGAGTATCAGGAAAAACGCAATATTGAAAGAGATAATAGCTGAGATGTTCCCCAAACCAATGAAATTAAACAGATTCAGAAAACTCATTTGGCCCAGGGATCAAACCCAAGTCTCCTGCACTACAGACAGATTCTTTACCATCTGATCTACCAGGGAAGCCCCTGTTAAATCTCAAGAAGGTCGAATAAAAATCCACACCTCAACACCAGTGAAAATGTAACACCAAAGACAAATACAATACAAATACTGTTTGCTTTCCATTTTAACCAGCAAGGAAACTGAATGGTCAGAAGATAAATTATTCCCCTCTTCTGGATTCCTTTGTGGTGCTGGTTTTGTCACTCAGTTGTATCCAGTTCTTTGCAATTGCATGGACTGTAGCCTGCCAGGCTTCTCTGTCCATAGGCTTTTCCAGGCAAGAATACAGGAGTGGGTTACTATTTCCTTCTCCAAGGGATCTTCCCAACCCAGGGACTGAACCCACATCTCCTGCACTGCACATGGACTATTATTTAACACTGAACTACCAGGGTAGCCCCATGAATTTCCTTGACTGTGTGGTTATATTCTTAATTTCCCCAAAGACTTTTAGATGGACATTTTAGAGAGCTCTATAGACTTCCTTTAGGATTGTTACTGTGGCATTGACTGGTTGAGGGACACAATTCAATGTGCAGGTGGACAGGAAGGAGAGAGGGGAATACTTTTATTTGATCAATAATCATAAAATAAGAGGGTTATTGCCAGGTGGATCAAATCTTTGTTCTAATTCTTGTCATCCTTTTCTTGTATATGCGTACTACAGTGCAAGCCATATTACCATGTTCAGTTCAGTTCAGTCACTCAGTCGTGTCTGACTCTTTGCGACCCCATGAACCGTAGCACGCCAGGCCTCCCTGTCCATCACCAATTCCTAGAGTCTACCTAAACCCATGTCCATACCATGTTAGGAGTGCTATTTATTTTGTCAGTGTTTAATATAAATGTGAACTAAATATGCACTGGAAGCTGGAAAGTTACTTCAGAAGGTAGAAGAAGCAGAGACATAAATCCTGGACACAGGCCCAGAGCTTGGAGGCAGAGGGGTCGCTTTGCTAAGACTCCAAGGGAGAGTCTGTGGTGAGTCAGAGCTGCAAAGGCTTTCTGTTCAGCTGAGAAGAGGCAGTGGAACTCATCTTCTCAAAGAAAGGAGAGACATACAGACAAATGGAAGGTTGGAGGAGGAGGAGGCAGCCTGTTAATGCATATATACGTTACCGAACCAAACTTGTGTCTGCTCCCCTGTCTGCAGTAAAGCCAGTCTACTGACACCAGGTCGTGGTAAAGAAAGTGCAGCATTTATTACAGGGCACCAAGCAAAGAGAACAGGCAGCTCATGCTCCAAAGATCCACATTCCCAATTGGCTTTCAGGGAGGAGGATTAAAAGGCCAGTTTGAGGGAGGGGGCTGCAGGGTGTGGGATCAGTTCGTGCACAATTCTCAGATTGGCTGGCATCAAGGTGAAGTTTCAAGCATCGTCAACCTTCTGGTTTCAACCAGTCTAGGGTCTGTGTTCGTTCCTGTGGTCATCAATTTTCATCTGGAAGGGATCTGCTTCCTGTAAAAACAGCTTAAGAATATGTGTCAGGCCTTTAGTTATGTGTGTCAAGGAACTGTGAATTTGGAGATACTGCTGTGTGGTAGAGTTTTAGTCTAAATTGTTACCAGCCCCCCAGCCCAGGAGTTATTCTCTGTTTCTACATTTTCACATTTTGCAATCATTAATGATTCAGCCTTTTGGGACTCAAAGGAGGCCTAGAGACTTTCGCTTCAAATTACAGGGACATGGGGCCTTGTATACACTTTCATATACTTTTCTTTGCTTTACCCTAGCATTGGAGGCAAACACATGATGCAAAGGAAGGAGGAAAGAGGATATTATAAGGGAAAACACACTAGCGATGAGGTATTCTTCATACTATGTGAAATACATAGTATTATTTCAGTCCAATACATAGTTTTTAGTCCAAATCCTGCTTCTCCTTGGAAATCGCTTATCATAACCTACATTTTGACTGAGGGGGTTTATTTGATATTTAACATATGTTTAATAAGTTTCTATTATAATCCAGGTACTATTCCAGATAGCACTGGATATAATAGTGAAAAAGATGGACAAAAATCCCTCCCTCACAGAGGAGAACCAGAGCACAGGCCAGTGGTATATAGAGATGGTCAGTGGCTGGTAGGTGCAATGGAAAAGAATGAAGTAGGGAAAAGAGACTTGAGTGGGAAGTGAAAGGAGGGATGGGGGGCTGTTTTTAGGATGTTCAGGAAGGCCTCAGAGGCAAGATGAAAGGAGCAAAGGACTGCAAGAGGTGGGGGAGCCCCAGTCTCAAGGAGGTAGGTGGGTTTGGTTCATGTCAGCCCACATAGCCAGTCCCTCCTTTGCCAAGAAGAAGCTGCCTGATGGTCAGCCTCCAGGTGTGTTGTGCTGGGGACCCCCTCAAACATCCATCCCAGGGATAAACTGTGAGGCTGGAGGCTGGAAAGGCTCTGTGGAGGGCTATGGCCAGGGAAACCAGGCCTGTGAGCTGAATTCATAATTGGGTGTCAGCTCAAGTGTAAACCACGGCTGCAAGGAACTCAAATTTGCGAACCTTGAACCAGGCTGAGCCCCAAATTAATCTCCCCCCCGCCCCGATAAGCTGAGCACTGAACCAAGGAATTTTCAAAATAGCAACACCTAGTGAGCCAGTTTGAACCAGAACCAAGCCTATTCATTTTCTAAAAGTATTGAACTGGAACAATATGGGAATATTAAAGTATCTTTCAAACTAAACCAGAATTGAGCTGATCATTCACAAGTGCCAGCTCAAGATGGAAAAAAAAAATCTTCTTGGAGACAATTCTGCTTACATTGAATGTCTGGCTTGAAAGTGTGCCCACCTCACCGCTAAATTATCCTGTCCCGTGACTTTTTTCAATGGTAATCTTGGGCTTAATTCATATGCTTAACTTTTCATTTGTACACTTTGTTACCTACTTATTCCACATTTTCTTGACATTGAGAGCCACATTTTGCATTGCCCAGAGATCTTAATACAGTTCCTGGTGTGTGATAGGTGTGTGGGTGTGGATGTATATAGTAGAGGAGGCAAGGTGGGCTCCTTCAAACCAAGAGTTTGAAGTTTATTTTGTAAGCCAGAGGAAATTGTGGAATAATTTTAAACACAGGGTGGTGAGCTCAGATTTGAGTTTTTGGTGGCTTACGTTGTGGGACAGTGGTGTGGAGAAGGGGGCAAAAATGGAGGCAGGGGGATGGGTTAGGAAGTGACTGCAGTCATCTCGGTGAGATGTGATAAATAGCAGTGGTGGGCAGGGCTTGACAATAGTAAACAATTTTCATTAGTGGGGGTGGAGAACAAGTCATAAATAGGAGACATGTATGGATGGTAGAATCAACATGATTGGATATAGGGAATGCTGCTGCTAAGTCACTTCAGTCGTGTCCGACTCTGTGTGACCCCATAGACGGCAGCCCACCAGGCTCCCCCGTCCCTGGGATTCTCCAGGCGAAAACACTGGAATGGGTTGCCATTTTCTTCTCCAATGGATATAGGGAACAGTGAGGAGTTAATGATGAGTCCCAGTACTCTTACCTGGAGAATCCCATGGACAGAGAAGTCTGGTAGGCTGCAGTCCATGGGGTTGCTAGAAGTCGGACACGACTGAGCGAATTCACTTTCACTTTTCACTTTCATGCATTGGAGAAGGAAATGGCAACCCACTCCAGTGTTCTTGCCTGGAGAATCCCAGGGATGGGGGAACCTGGTGGGCTGCCGTCTATGGGGTCGCACAGAGTCGGACACGACTAAAGTGAGTTAGCAGCAGCAAGGATGAGTCTGAGGTTTCTAGTTTGAGCAGTTAAGTGGATGGTGGCCACATGCCTGCAGGGAATTGGGGAAAAGAATGAGGTTGGAAAGGCAAAATTTGAACGTGGTGAGTGGAGGGTGCCTTTACCTCATAGGTCTAAATGTCATCAGAGCAGACACAGACCTGGGAGTCACTTGTGGAGATCTTGGTTGTGTCAGATTTTCTAGGGTGAGGAAGTAAAGTGAGAAGACAATATTTAAGGGCAGGTTGATATTTAAGAAGTTAATTTAAGAAGAGACTACAGAACTGATAACCTAAAGAGGTGGGAGGGAAACCAGGAACAAATAGAGATCCCAGAGGCTCAAGTCAGGGAGGGGTGTGTGGTGGTATTCCAAGTGCAGAATGATCGACAGTAACACATACACCAGACACTCCTAATCAAAGACAGAAAGTGTTTCTGGCGGCAATATGGTTACATTGGCCCCATGACTAGTGTGATTTCTCTAAAGGGAAAAGGATGACAGCGGGTTACAGAAGGCTGAGGAACTGCTGGGAGTTGGGGGAGTGGAGAGAGTATGGGTGGGCCACTGTTTCAAGAATCTTGATCCTGATGAGGTAGGGCAGGATGCAGGCCCTCAGGGAGTTGCTTTCCCTGATTCAGGTTTGAGTTCTCTGGGTTTGGCCAGACTAGGGGACGTTACAGAAATGGTCCAAACCTTTACCTGGCCGATGCCTCATATCTTTCTAAAGGAGATCTTCTCTAGAGCATCCTATCTCAATACCCCTCCTAGTTTTTCTGTTGAACCAAGATGGCATAAACATGTTTATTGTCTCTCTTTTCTAGTAAAACCCAAGGTCCACAAAGGCTGGCATCTTTCCTGTCTGTTCTCTTCTGTTTCCCCCTCACTAAGTTGTGCCAGGCATTATGTTGGCATTAACTCCTATTCCTCACTCTATTCCTCCATCACACAGGTCCCCACAATGAGGGGACCCAGAGGAGAATGTCCCTCAGGCCTGAAGTCCAGGCATGATTTTCCCGGAGCAGTGGAATTGTTTCCATCACCTAGATACTATGTTTTGTTTTGTAATTCCCTTTGGTGATGTCCCTCTCTTTGGTCACCAGAAAAAGTCAAATTTGCATCCCATTTGAGCAGATGATAGAACATTCAGGCACATCCTTTCATGTGAATTCATTCAGCACATCTCTAGTTTCAGCTTCTTTTTCCTCACTTTACTTTCTATTTCCCTGATTTCCTTCTTTCCTGATACTTTCTCACCCTGAGTGCATTTTTCCATGTTGCCTCAAATACTTTTTGAAACAAAGTGAGTGTATACATCAATAATGGAGAAGATGGGATGGTAACTAGAAGAGGCTGTGCAGGATGAATTTTTGAGAGTGAAGAGTGTGATGGGGAAGAGGCTGGGGGTACAGGTAGTGGGAGGGGATATGATCCACAGCTCTAATGAGTTTCCAGGAGATTTCAGCCTTGTTGAAGACAAGTCCAAAACACTGAGAAGAGAATAATAATATACCAAAGCCACGAAGAGGATGTCACCATGAATGGTTCTGGTGAGAAGGTACAGGGCTATCAGAAAGGAGCGGTCACCATCTGTGGATGGCATATTCTGGAAGACTTCATGGAAGAGTTGGGACAAATTCAGCCTTGAAGAAGAAAGAGAATCTATTGATAAATAGTGCAAATAAACCTCATGTTTGTTGAGAGAGTTGAGGATGGCAGGAACCGTTAAGCCAGGTGGCTGGACATCTGAATCAACCCGTGCCAGGAAGAGGGCACCAGCTAGGTGGGGACTGCAGTGGCCTGCAGAGGTCATGACCTCTATTTGGAACCCCTCCCCCTTGGAGTGACCAGGGGGTGTCCCTGCCAAGGTCAGAACAGGACAGGACCTCTCTTGCTTGGCTGCTTGACCTGCCTCTCCTGGTCAAGATTTTTAAATCAGCCTGTGCCTTCCTGCCCATTCCAGGCTGCTTGCTTGGCTGACCTCGATGTCAGCAGAGAGGCCAGGCTGGATTAAAATTCTACTTAAGTTGCACAGAGCACACCATCCTTGCCGACTCATCAGCCAGCAGTAAATGGAACTTCTTGACAAGTTTTAAATTTCCTGCCAGGGAGCAGGTGGTGAGTTCCTCTGGAGAAGCAGTCTTGGAGAAGTTTTTATCAGCGTCTGGCTACAGTATGCGTTTTCTCTCTCTCCTCCTCTCGGCTTGTTCTTCCCTTACCATCCTCACCTCTCCCCTTCCCTCCTGCTTTGCACCTCTTCCATCCCTACTCACTGAAAATTAATTTAGGGACCAGGCGAGCCTTTCTCTGCATAGCCTGCTGAGTTACTCATTACTGCCTTTAAGATTCAAAGAGCAAACCTCTTTTTCAAGGTTCTTTTAATGAACCATTTCAGCCTCAGACTTTCAATTTTCACCTCTGCCAGACAACAGCCATTGGGAAAGCCTGGGAAACTGGACTCGCTTGCCGAGACTCTCAGCCATTGGGCAGTGGGAGCAATGTAATTATTCCCCATTAGTGCTCTGTGAAGGCACAGATGGCGTCCTGATGCCATTTTGCCTGTCTCTTTCCCTTGCAGTGAAACATTCTGGTTTATGTCACTTCGTTTCAGAAAAGAAGGGTTAAAGCCTGGCTCAGCATGCCTACCCATCTCTCCCACCGGACAGGTTCATGTCAGAGTCCAGGGTTGTAAATTTCCTATACGGAGTCCATAATTACTTGTTATTTACCCGGGCATATGAAGATATGTGTTAGCCTCCAGCAGGAAAATCTGTGTAATCAGAACTCCCTTTGCTGCTGCAGGATACAGGAAGGGGGAAAAAAAAAGAGGAAAGAAAAAAATGGGTTACCATAAAACAAAGGCAGTATCCTGAAAAATAACCCAGTGGTCATTTTATTAGTGATTATCAGCAAAGCAATTAAAACAGAAGGGCAGATGTCATCTAGGGAGTAGACTTTGGATCTTTGCCAGGCTCAGTCATCCTCTCTAACAAACCTTTTTTGCCTTCTCTCCACTGGTCCCGTCTGTTTGAGATTAGAAGTATTTCTGACATGCTGTGCAAATATATGCAAATTTGATGTGAGTTCTCATCAACTCCATTTTGCCAGGTGTGGCCAGGCTGCCAGCCTCCTGGAATCTCGGCAGTATGGTCTGTACTCTGGTGCCAGGAGCCATTAGGGGCCCTGATGAATTGAATTAGGGTGCCCTGACAGCTCCATGGGGGCCAGAGACATTCCTGGGCTCCTAGGGTGTGGAATAGCATAAGGGAACATCAGAGACAGGAGGAAACGGGCTGACTTCCACCGGCTTTTAAGACATCTGTTGGTTTCTGAGTTTTACTTTCATTTTTCTGCAGGCACTGTGGAAATTCGCTGTCCTGACAGGAACAATTATTTGATAATGTACTTATTCATATATCTCTTTCAGAGCTGGTCTTACAAGCCAGTGATCACTGCTGAGATGTTCCAGAGGAACCCATCTTGATATGTGTGGTTGGATGGAGAGAGGCCTGAGTGTGTGTGTGTGTGTGTGTGTGTGTGTATACATGTATATATACACACATACCCACATATTCAGAGTGTTATCATCACAAGATCAATGTCTCATTCACATATAAATTCCAAGGAACCAATATTTGGCTGCTAAAAATGGCCATCCTCAAGCAGTTGAACATTTTCCATGGTTTTCTTGAGCTTGTCATGGGTCTTCTTCACCTCCTTTGCTCTGAGGTCTGTCTCTTCTCTCTTCACTCACCACCTTTGCCTGTTCTCTGTAGGGTGAATGTGAGAGGAAGAGGGGCTGTAGTTATGTGCGAAAGGAAAAAAGGTGGGAAAACCAGGAGGAGAATGTTGAAAACTTATGTGACTACTACCGCCTTCAAACACAACTCTTCTTTTAAAAAAATGTTTTTTAATTTTTATACAATGTTAAAGGTTACTTTTGATTGATAGTTATTATAAAAATTGGCTATAACCCACGTGCTGTACAGTATATCCTTATAGTTTATGTGTAATAGTTTGTACCTCTTATTTCCTATCCTATTTTGTCCCTCCCCACTGGTAACCACTAGTTTGTCCTGTGAGTCTGCTGCTTTTCATTACATTCACTAGTTTGTTGTATTTTTTAGATCTTACATATAAGCGATATCATACCATGTTTCTCTGACTTATTTCACTGAGCATAATGCCCTCTAAGTATCTATCCATGTTGCTGCAGATGGCAAAATTTCATTCATTTTATGACTGAGTAGTGAGTAGTCATGCACACAGAGTATTCCATATGTGTCATTTTATATGTATATACATATATACACACATATATGTAAAATCCTTATATACATATATAATCATATATTTATAAAATCATTATATATATATATAAAATCACATCTTGTTCATCCATTCATCTGTTGACAGACACTTAGGTTCCTTCCATATCTTGCCTATTGTAAATAATGCTGCTATGATCATTGGGGTGCATGTATCTTTGGGAATTAATGGTTTTGGGTTTTTTTTCAGATACATAGTAGTGAAATTGCTGTATCATATGGTAGCTCTATTTTTAGTTTTTTGAGAAACTTTTGTCAGGGGAGTGTAATCCCCCTTGGTTCTGTCTCATCTCAACAAAAATTAGAAGTGACGGACGTTAAAGCCCTCGATGTGTCACAGCTCTCAGAGTGTGTTACAGCTCTCGGGTCTCGAACAGACTATGTTATAGCTCTTGGACAGATCAGTGGTACAGCTCTGTGTTACAGCTCAGTTTTATTTAGAAAATACAGGAAAATACATCCTCAAGATGTGAGGGCATGCCGACCCAAAGATGCGAAGAGAAGAGAGAGCCCGGCCCTTTGGCTCCTCTTACCCACGGGCCTGCCCTATGTAAACTGGGCTAGCCAGGAGTGCTGTTTGTCTCACCTGAGGTCCCCACTCCGGTCCTCAGACCTTCTTTTGTTCTATGTTCGGGGGCTTTTCCCTTCCTTGTCTTTCAGCCACCGCCATTCTGGACTCCTTTTCCCTATTCTACCTACCTATCAGTTCCATACTGTTTCCCACAGTGGCTGCACCAGCTTACATTCCCACCAACAGGATACGAGGGTTCCCTTTGGTCTACACCCTCGCCAGTATTTGTTATTTGTAGACTTTTTGGTGATGGCCATTCTGACAGGTGAAACACAGCTCTTCTTAAATCAGCCCCAGTCGAGAGCAGAGGATCCTTTACTAGAATCTGAATCTTACCTTTCTTGCTCATACATCATTATGCAAACAGTAAAAAGATGAATGTTGGGCTTTTTTAGGATGTTTATGTATTTGTCATAAGTAATTAAGAGTCATAATTATTTCCCATTTGGAACAAGGCTCTAACATTCTACTGAGTATGCCATGGTCCGGAGTGTATATGAATAAATTCCCATCGCTACTCATACTGAAGCTGCTCAGGTAAGAAGCAGCTCAAACAAACTATAACCCCTGCATTTGAAGTGTCTACCCTAATGACTAATGACTAATGGTTGTTGAGAAACAGATAACCTCTTAAGTGTCTGACACAGAAGGGAATGGCTTGAAGGGCTTCTTGGTATCCAGGGAATATATCAATCAAGATCCCTTTAAACCACACTCTGAGGGCTTCCCAGGTGGCTCAGTGGTAAAGAATCCACCTGCAGTGCAGGATTAATGGGAGTCATGGGATTGATCCCTGGGTTGGAAAGATCCCCTGAAGGAGAAAATGGCAACCCACTCCAGCACTTTTGCCTGGGAAATCCTTTGGGCAGAGGAGCCTGACGGGCTACAGTCCTTGGGGTTGCAAGGAGTCGGACACCACTCAGTGACTAAGCAACAAAGCCATTCTCTGTTGAAATGCATAGCTGGTACATGGATAACAATATTCTGGGTCCCTGAAATAGACTTCAGCCTGACTTTATCATTGGAGCTGCTTCTCTTAAGAAGGCTCACTCTTCAGTTGTAGGTGACAATTTTTAACATCAGACTGATGTGTGATTCTTTAGCCACAGAGAGTTTAAAACCATAATTTGTTTCCTTTACTGTGGTATCTAAATGTGCACTTCATGTGCTTCCTGATTGGCAACAAAGTGTCCCTCGGTGGAACTTTGGTTTGGGGTTTTCATTACTTGTGAAAGAAAGAGCAAGTCACTCCCAGCTGTTGGGCCCTTGGCCTCTCAGACTCCACAGGACTCTTGAAGCCCAGGGTGGCAACTGCTGGTCTTTCAGGTACTCAAATTCTCCTTGGGCTTGAAACCTCAAGAGAGACCAGTTATCTCCACTAGCTGTTAAATGCTCTTCCTGTGGGTGCTCCTAGAAGACCCCATTTCTGCCAATTGACTTGACACAGGTCCCCCTCAGTCTAACTTTGAGATTGTCTCACCTTTCTCAGTTTGGGCTCTGATAAGGCCATTTTGTGTGGCATATTTTTTGTGTGTTTCCAGGCAAAAACCACCACAATATTGTAAAATATTCGCCTCCAAGTAAAATAAATAAAAAAATAATTAAACCAATGACTTAATTATTTGGTGACTCCCTATGATAGTCATTAAGTTCTAGCACAATTTTAAATATATATGTTTATATATTTATATTGAATTCATTTGTTGAAATGTTTTTAGAAAGTTTTCTTGGTATAAAAGGTAAACAATTGCAGTGCTCCAAGGTACCCAATGCAAAATTTTGTACACTGCCTAGCCTGTATTTGGAGTGATATCACCTTAAATTACCTCTCCAAATTTGGTGAAATACTGTCCAGATGTTACCATGTGTTATACTGATAAATGAGTATGTAAATAGCAAATTTATATATAGACCTGAGATATGAACAAGTCACTAAGGAATATATTAGGCAGCAGTCAGCAAAATGTGAAAAAGTGCGGAGCAGACCAGAGCATTTTTGTATTGGGTAAGACCTTAACAGAGATAGATGTCTTTAGCAAGAGAAAAATAAGTCCCTGACATGCTCCCTGGCAGGGTATAGGTCTCGGTGATGATAGATAACGTTCATTGATGCTTCTGGGCTTCCCAAGTGGTGCTAGTGGTAAAGAATATGCCTGCCAATGGAGGAGATGCAAGATATGTGAATTTGATCCTTGGATTGGAAAGATTCCCTGGAGTAAGAAACGCCAATCCGCTTTGGTATTCTTGCCTGGAAAACCCCATGGCCAGAGGAACCTGGAGGGTACAGTCTATGGACTGTATTGAAAAGAATAGTAGATGGCACAGCTGGAAAGCCCCAGGGTTAGTGTTTGAACCCCAACAGCCTACAATGCAGTTCTGATACTGACTACCTGGAATTAATTAGGTCGCATTGCCACAGGTTAAGAGCATAGTCTCTCACACACTTGCTCTCACTTCAGACACAAGCTACAAGCTTTAGACGGTCCCCTGGCCCTCTGTATTTCTGACCAACTGGCTACAAGTTTGGGCATTTTCATGACCCCCTTAGAATCCATAAATTGCAGAGCAGTTCATAAAACTCAAGAATGCACTCAGGAAAACTTACAATCTAATATAAAGGATACAAATCAAACCAGAGTAAAGAAGAACTACATAGGGTGATGTCCAAGAGAGTCCCCAACACGAGGCTTTTTGTCACCTTCCAGCAGTTAACCAGGAGGCTGTGATTAACTCTGAGGTCCAGTGGCCTCAGCCTGCGGAAGCTTGGAGGGGGCTTTGGCTCCCCACCAGAGATTGAGGTTGGGCCTCAGCAGCAAAAGCACTGTACCCTCACCACTAGACCCGTGGTCGGTGACAAGCTGGTTCTTCAGCTTTGCAGAAAAGAACTCCCACAAAGATAGAAAGTAGTGAAACAAATGAAGTATTTGTTAAGAAAAAGAGTACAGTATGTGTGGACAGACACTTGAGCAGACTCGGAGGGAGAGTCCCTGAGTCGCACCTTTGTAGGAGTTTGAGTTACCTTTATGCAGCATTTTCTTCTGGGTTTCCTTTGACCAGTCATTTCGATTTCCCTGGTTCAGAGTCCATGTTTGACTTACCTCAGGATCCTTCCTTGTGTGTGCATACATCTCTTAGCCAAGATGGATTCTTCCCAAGAGGCCTGTGGGTAGCTTGGCATCATGTAACATCACTCCCTTTTGACCTCCAAGGAGCCTTTCTATGTCTGCATTGTCAGGAAAGTCTCTTGACCTTGAGAATGAGAAATATGTGGTCTCTTATCTTCTATCTGGGCAGGGCCCAGCCTTCTCCTACAATTGTTCTGCTATTCTCATCTGGAGTACCCTGGGTGTCCCATCTACCTCTTGTCTCAGCTCCACTGAGCTTTGGTGTCCAGTGTTTTTGTTGGGGTTTCATTATGTAACCATGATTAGTTGAGTCATTGACCACATAACTTTAATTCAGTCTCTAGCACCTTCCAGACTGATACCACTCAGCTCTAAGTCTCTAATTATGTAGTTGATTTTTGTGACTTGGCCAGCTCCATCCTGAAACTACCTGGGAGCCCACCAGGAGCTGTCTTGTTAGCATAAACTCAGGTGTGGTCTGAGGGACCCACCTGCAATAATGAAGACCCTACTGTTACTCTGGGAAATTCCAAGACTTTTGAGGCTCTCAGGGGCAAAGGCCAGCCAAGTTCTTTATCATTCAACAGAGTCTAACTTCAGAGGCTCATCATATACTGCTTAAGATTCTCAGGTCTTTTCTCTCCCTGGCCTGTAGATCCAGCCTCCAAACTGTATCTCCTGGCTAAACACAGGCTTTGGCTTCTGAGATCTTTCCTGAGTCAGGGTCAGGTGGGTCAGTAGAAGGATTGCCCTCTGAAAATCAGAGCCTGAATGTTCAGTGTTCTAGCAAGTCACCGAACGAGAAGATGCAAATTTCCCCTGCGAAGACAGGAAGCCACCTGTTTGGACTGCAAACGTATCTACACATTTAATGGAATCCAGAGACCACAGGGGTCTTTCCCAGAAACCACGGTCAGCATCTTGTTAAGTGTAGTAAAAATATCTATATGCCACTGAAGGTGATGAGTGTATGTGGGACTCTCACTTCCTATCAGTGGCTGGAATCTAGGAGATGCTCGATTCACCGTTTTATAGACATACATGTTGATGGAGGAGGATGGGGTCACAGCAGCCTGGGACAGAGAAGTGCTCACACTGTTTGCCAGTCTGTACACTTTGGGCCAGGGGACCCAGAGCTTCTAGGATGCAGGGTTTGGGGTGTATGGATTACACATTAAATTCATAAGCTCCTCACTTTTCCAGGAGAGGGAAGGTGGACATGGAGGGAGGAGCTTTCCAGAAATGCATGATCTGGCTGTGCGAGGAGGGGCCTGGAATCAGAACTACTGGCGAGGGTCAGAGATGGGAAGCCAGAAGGAACTGCTTCCCCAGTCTTCCCAGATCACCCCATCTTCTCCCAGTGTGATTGGCGGCCCTCTTACCACCCGGCCTCCCCCTGACAGCCCAGGAGGAGGCTGTTTTTGTCCTTGCTGTTTTGAAGAGTAGGTAATAAGCAATTTAATATATGTTGCTTAGATTTACCCCTCCAAAACCCCTAGACGTTCTCTTTTTGAGAATATTTTTTTCCTTATTTGGCTGTGTTGGGTCTTAGCTGCAGCACCAGGATCTCTGTGCAGCATGTGGGGTCTTCTGTTGTCACGAGCAGGCTCAGTAGTTGTGGCAAGTAAACTTCGTTGCCCTGAGTCATGTGGGGTCTTGGTTCCCCAACCAGGGATCAAAAACAGGTCCCCTGTATTGGAAGGCAGATTCTTAACCACTGGACAACCAGAGAAGTCCCTCCCACCCCCAACTTTCTGATTGTTAAAATAATATATGAGCATTAGGGAGAAAGTGGAAAGATGTACAGAGCAGAAAAATTCCTAAATGCTGACTCTTCTAGAACTCTAGAAGATTCCATGTAGAGCTCAGAGGAGAGAGGCCTGTATGTGGCTGGTGGGAAAGGCTCCCAGAAGACTGCTGTGAGCACAAGGTAGGGCCCCAGGAAGGACAGGAGAGAGGTATTTTCTAAGCAGTAACTTCACATATTAAAAATCTCTATGTTCCTCAACTATAATGGAGAGGCCTCAAGGGGGCCATTGGTGTGGATCAAACTAATGGACTCACGGTTGAGCAGGCTGGTCGTGCTGTGTGTACTTACAGCCCTGACATGTTCTTTGGATTCTGACTTCTTGCAGGTTAGCTGCTGTGAAGGCTTTGACTGTCCTATAGCATCAAATTCTTTTTGTTCTTGATTTTCTTTTCTTTACTACCACAACAGATTTGATAAAATGGATAAGGAACATTGAACTGAAATATGTGAAATGGATGAGGGGCATAAATATGACAGTGACTCTTCCTTAGGCAAGGATGGTTTTATCTGATCACCTATTAAGTTCATTTGCTCACCAGGTGTACCCAGTGTATCAGGGTAGCTCCTGAACTCCAAAAAGCATTGTTAAAAAAGAGAAAATAGAGTGACAATTACACCCAGTTTGACTTTTCATGGGTTATTTGTAGAAATGCTTTAAAGAAATCCCCAAATAAGCCTGCCTTATCTCATCATCTACAAGTGAAATACAAAAAAATTATAAAAATTAGTGAGCTCATTTTTAAGGTACGTGTTGTAAAAATTCCCCTCATCCCATCATGAAAGCAGAGCTTGTTTCAGATGTGGTATCCTGCGTCCTGTGTGTGCACGCTCAGTCATCTCCAGCTGTTCGTGGCCCCGTGGACTGTCGCCCACCAGGCTCCTCTGTCCATAGTACTCTCCAGGCAAGAACACTGGAATGGTTGCCATTTCCTCCTCCAGGGGATCTTCCCCATCCAGGGACTGGACCCACGTCTCCAGTGTCTCCTGCACTGGTAGGAAGATTCTTCACCACTGAGCCACCTCAGATGTGGCAGCACGTTTCAGTGGATGTTCAGTCCCTAAGCCAAACCTGATTATTATGACATTTTGGGATTTATTGTCAGCAAATCAGATTTTTCTTACCTAATTAACCTAGAGTAAATTAAACTGTGTGCATCACTTGGTAAATGGAAATAAGTACAAATTTGACTACACGTTATGAATATTATTAAATCCAGTTAAAGATATAATTTATAATGTGCTCTTTAACACTGTACTGATCTGAATGAGATATTTTAAACTTAAAATCAGTTCTGTGTGATATTCTATACAAAAATGATGAAATGGTTTTTAATATTCTGGAGACAATTGGTAAGATTCCACATTACTGTAAGCAGAATTCACAAGTCACAATAGGAAGTGCTGATAAGCTTGTTGACCAACCAGAGCAGTGTTATATGTAGGAACTGATGATGATTAATTTCTCCTGCAGTGTTCATGCTAGGATCAGAGGCCATTTGCAAATAATTGCAAACAATTATTTAGTGCTTTCTATGTGCCAGGGATCATTAACTAATCATTTCTTAGTATTAGCTGTTTAATCCTCCCAAACACTTTATGAGGCAGGTACCATTACTAATATCATTCCCATTTTAAAGATGAGGAAACTGAGATAGAGCAGTGCAAGCAAAGGTGACTCAAACCCAAGCTGTCTGCATCCAGACTCCATACACTGAAACAGTGTGCTATATGCTTACTACAAAGCACATGAACTCATGATTGACGTCTTGTGGTGTGTGGCTTATCATTTTTCCTTATCGTTAACCTTTAGCCATCATAATTCCAACCCTCTGTCCTGGGCCAGGTGTAATAAGCTAGTCCTGCGTCAGCCTGGGTGCCATCTTTCCTCTCCTGAGGGAATTAAGCTGTAACTTGGCTCATTGTCTGTCGAGGGCTAAGTGGGCAACTCAGGGGTAATTATATATTTGTTCATTCTGGCCTCTGTGGTTTTGCACAAGTAAGCTTTGCAGGAGCTGCTGAGCTGAAGGAAACCTAAAGCATATAGATTAAGATAAGTAGTGAACTCATCTAGTTAAGGCTATGGTTTTTCCAGTAGCATGTATGGATGTGAGAGTTGGACTGTGAAGAAAGCTGAGCACCAAAGAATTGATGCTTTTGAACTGTGGTGTTGGAGAAGACTCTTGAGAGTCCCTTGGACTGCAAGGAGATCCAACCAGTCCATTCTGAAGGAGATCAGTCCTGGGTGTTCTTTGGAAGGAATGATGCTAAAGCTGAAACTCCAGTACTTTGGCCACCTCATGTGAAGAGTTGACTCATTGGAAAAGACTCTGATGCTGGGAGGGATTGGGGGCAGGAGGAGAAGGGGACGACAGAGGATGAGTTGGTTGGATGGCATCACTGACTTGATGGACATGAGTCTGAGTGAACTCTGGGAGATGGTGATGGACAGGGAGGCCTGGCGTGCTGCAATTCATGGGGTTGCAAAGATTCAGACACAACTGAGTGACTGAACTGAACTGAACTGAACTCTTTGTTGGGAAAATAGACTGAGGTTAACTGGGGCTTGCATACTCCCGCAGCCCAGCAGTGGAGAAGTTGAAGACAGTGGAAGAGATATTCCAGGGTACCCAAAAGGAGGAGGGTGGGGCATGACCCCCTTTTCCTGGCATTCTCTAATGGCCTCTCAACCCCCTCTTCCTCTGCACACGAATGTGGTCTGGCTGCCCTTGGTGGTTATGGTTTGTCTGTGGAACAACCTCAGACAGAGCAGAGACTGAGGTCTCCAGCTAAGGAGTCAGGCTGGAATCTCAGCTCTGGTCTTTATCAGCTGTGTGACCTTGGGTAAGTAACCTGACCTCTAGCCTTTGTGACCACCAGGACTAACAATAGTTTTCGCCTAACAGGGTTTCTGTAAAGATTGAGTGAAGTTACGATTATAAAGTACCTACTAGTGCCTGGCCCCAAGTAACTGCAAACAGCATCATCATACACTACTAATGTACACTGCACTGAAGTGCTTGCTGTCTCTCCATAACATACACACACACACACGTATACATACATGTATGATGCATGCACATATTTCTTCTTTTTTATTCCTCTGGGTGCCTAGAAAACTTAGACTTGCCAACTGACATTTTCATTATTCATTGCTATGTAACAAACCACCTCAAATCACAATGGCTTAAAACAACCAGCGTTTTGTTCTCTCTCATGATGCTTGGTATTGACTGGGCTCAGCTGGGCAGTTTCTCTGCTCCATGTGAAGTCAGCTGGGGCTGCACTCAACAGGGCGTCCAGTGGGGCTTGTTCTGTTCAAGATGGCTCAGTGACCTGTCTGCACCTGTATGTGGCCTCCATGTGGCTTGTGGCTGGGTTCCAAGAAGCAATATCCTATGAGTGAGAGTTGCTAAAGTCCCAAGTGGAAGCTGCAAGAGTCCTCGTGACTCAGTCTCAGAAGTCAGGCAGGTTTTTTTTTTTTAATTATTTATACATTTTTGGCTGCTCTCAGTCTTTGTTGGAGTGTGTGGGCTTTCCCTGGTTGTGATGAGTGGGGGCTATTCTTCATTGTGGTGTTCAGGGTTTTCTTGTGGCAGCTTCTGTTGCAGCTCTCGGGCCCTTGAGCCCTCAGGTTTCAGTAGTCGTGGTGCGTGGAGTTACTTGCTCCCCTGCATGTGGGGTCTTCTTGGACCAGGGATCGATCCTGAGTCCCCTGCATTGGCAGGCAGATTCATAACCATCAGGGAAGTCTCAGAAGTCAGGCAGTTCTGGCTGAAAGTCACTGAAAGCCCTAGATGCAAAGGGACCAGCTCTTTGTACCTCTCTTTGGTGGAGGTTTTCTCACTGCATGTCTAGAGAAAGGGACAGAGTGCGTGGATGCAGACATCCCCACATGGAGCTGAATTTGCCTATATCCCTGTTTGAGGTGTGGCTCCAGGTGTTGGGTACCCACCTGGTTTCTTCCCTCTCACTCTGCCCTCCTCTGCCTCTCACAGGCCCCCACAGCATTTGCCTCTGTCTCATAGCACCTCTGTTCAGACCCTAGCAGACATAGTAATAGGGAATCTTCTCTATACGGAGAAGAGACCAAGATCTCACTAATGTCACTGAAACTTAGAAAATCTTTGTTTATCGACCATAACTGGCAGTCAAGATTAATGACTCGACTAGAAAAAACAAAAATCCCATTTTGTTGACAAAAAAACCAAACAAGTTTTTCTTTCTCTTCGAGTTCTTGCTGTAACAATTTTCATACTCCAGCTTTATTACCCATGGCTCTTGGTTCCCCTAACCCCACAGGGCATTACAGCTGCCTCTGGCTACCTGGAAGAGAGTTCTTTCAAGGAAATGCAGAGTGAAAAGTACAGTGCCCTGAAAACATCATCCATAAATAGTAGCTATGGTTGTGGTGGTGATTATCCCACATCAAGATCATGCATTCACTTCTTGGTGGCTGGGACTAGCTGAGGTTACTCTGGATATTAACCTGGACCTTTGGCAAGCTGCCAGTGGGAGACTGTTCTGCTTGGGTCTTCACTGCATCCCCAAGGCCCCTTCCAGCCTGCTGTTTCTTCTCATTCTCTGATGTCAGCTGGCCACAGTGACTGCCTGTGGGCAGTGAATGGGCAAGAGAGAACTGCTAACCCACCCACACTTAACAGAGCTCTTCGTTTACTTATTTATTAGCTGGCCATCTCTCTAACTTGAAGATAACTTCCCCAGGGCTAGGACTGTCACTGCTGAATCCCCAGCAGCTAAAACGGTGCCTGAAACATAGTGTACACTCAGTAAACAGTTATTGAGTATTGACTGAAGTTTGACTCCCTCCCTGATCGTCCCCAGGCATCTGTCTCATGTGTGCCATTGTTTCTGCTTCCTGGGGCCAGGTCAGCCCACAGGGGCTCACTCCTGTGTCCACCTTTTGCTCACCAGGCTTTTGCAGGGAGTGAAGTTCTCAGTGTCATTGTCCTTGGCCGCTCTTTAGAGGGCTTCTGAGTGAGGGTGTGCCTTGTCGATGTAGAGGTGGGGCCTCAAAGGAAGGGGGCATATTCTCTGGCTAACAAAGCATCTCGGCAGATGGCCTGTCTCAGAAATAAGGGCTCTACTCAGACTTTGTTAGCAGGAGGATGCCACCAGTGGTTCAGAATTTGGAATACTGCCTCAGGCTGCTAGAGAAGGCCTTGGGTCTCCAACAGGGAGTAGGAAACCACCTAGAAATGATAGAAGGTGTTTGACGGAATGGGGGTACAGATGACTGACATTTCCTGTTCTGAATATTGCCCCACGAGGAGTACATAGAACATAGATCGTCAGTTCTGGGGGCTCATCCAAGGCCAAGTAGACTGGAAGTTCCCCCAATTTTGTATTTGGCCACTACTCTGGTGACCTTCAGACTGAGGGTTCTCTCATTAGTACCTACAGTGACTTCCTAGAAAAACTGAGTGTGAATGGGGGTGATTTGCTGTTTATCTCACATGTGCTCTATTCCCCTTTATCCATTGGCTGCTGATGGGCCAATGTGATGTGACCTTCAGCACTCCTTGGGGGACCTTAGTGCAGCATCGGGTCCAGGTACACACTCAGTGAATGTTTATCTAATGAAAGAGTGAATGAGAAAAATTCAAGGGAGGGAGGGAGGAAGGAGAATTACTTCATGGAGATGATGTCACTGCTACCTTTGAAGTCTCTAAATTTTTATAATAGCAAAAAATTAAACTCAAATGCCCATCTGTAGGGGCCTGGTTAGTTCACTACATAATGAGATACAATGGATCAACTTAAAAATGCAGATATTCTCTGTATACTAATAAGAAGACATTGCCAAGATAATATAAAAAGCCAAGTCACTTTGGTGTGTGTGTAGCAAACTACTTTTGTGAAAACAGAAGGATAGAAAAATAAGATGATCTATGTTCATGTGTCACCTAACAACAACAACAACAAAAAACCTTTGAAAGAATGCATAAGACCTTCTTTAGTAAAAATAGTTAACCTTTTGGGGTAGGAGGAGGCTGGTGTGGGGAAGAGATGAGACAGGAAAGGAAATTTTTTCATTATATTTATAGATATATTTTTGCCTTTTATAATTTTTGTACCGGGCAAATGCATCACTCTTTCCACAAAATGTCTTTAAGTCCCAGAAGTCAGGGAGCATCCTGGGTTGAATTTCCTTTATCTAGCGCATGTGACTGGAGCACTCCCTCAATCATGACAGAATTGATTTCATAATAGAATCTGATCCCTCTCATTCTAGCCAAATCTATCTCATCTGAATTGTTGCCCTCCAGTTATAAGAAAGAGAAAATGGCTTGGCTTGAAATAAATGCTTAGATATTGATACATCTTTTTACTTCACAATTGGGGTGAATTATGTTATTGATCTCTAAATTTGTGGGCAGTTTTTACCTCAACAAACATTCAGCTTTACCAGTAAATGTTTTTAACTATCAAAAAGTTGGTAAGTTTCAGGTATGGATACTACTGGCCACAATTTATGCAGAGAAGGCCAGTCAGAAACCAGCCTGTGTCCACGCTTTTTCTGTCTCTCTCTCCTTTATGTCTCTTTTTTTGAACATGTTCAACATCTTTTATGGGTAAACTACAGATGAAAAAACCTCAGAGACATATATGGATATGTGGAAAACATATCATGTCTACAGGAGACTTTTTAGGGGGTAATGTTTGTGGAGGAATAGTAAATTATTGCACTATAAACATATTGGCGTAAGTGGCTTATAGTTTTAACTTTAATACCAATTGGTAATTTCCTAACTCATTATAACCAGACTTTAACATATTAACTCAGCAAAGAATTGATCAATGTCTTCCCTGAGAAAATATGTTACAACCTAGCACATTCCCATGTATTATAATATTCTTGGTCAATAAACATAATTTTTATTGTAATTATGGAGAGCTGGCTTCCCTTCTCATGCCGAGCATGGTAAATGCAGAAGTGTGAGATTGTGCAGGATCAAGGTGCCATCTGTAATAGCACATTCAGCTAGATTTATGTCCCTCTCCAATTAGGAAACAATCAAGCTCAAATTAATTTAGCTCACAGCTACTAATGAGCAACAGCAAAAGCAGCTCACTATAAAAATTGTTATTGAATTTTATTTCCTTCAACTTGATGTACCTTGGTGCCCTGGGAAGAAATGCCAGCTTGAGGTCTGTGGTAAGGGACCTTGAGGGTTGTCTCATCTGCTCTGTCCCTGGTTTTGGTGACAGCTCCATCCCCTGGCGGACCAACGTCTAACGAGTTGTTAGAGCTCCATAGGGATGGACCTCCTCAGCCAGCTTATCCTTCATGGCTGTCTTTTGAGTGAATTCTGTGCTCTAGGCCTGTCCGATATAATTCCAGCCACATCTGTAACTTAAAATCTTTCAAGAGCCATGTTTAAAAAAGTGAAATTAATTTTGAAGTATTTTATTTGACTCCATATATGCAAAATATTATTTCGGTGTGTAAAAGAATTGTAAAAAGATTAGTGAGCTAGTCACATTCTTTTTTTGTACTATTTAACAACAGATGTGTATCTCATATGTACAGCATTTCTCAATTCAGTCAAATCTCAGTTCAAATGAGCACTGGCCCTGTGTGACTTACGGCTGCTGTGTTGGACAGAACAGGTCTGGATTGAATTCCTTCTACTGTAATAAGGTCTTAACTTCCCTCTTTGGGGTTTGCAGGCTGTGGGTAGGTGGGCATTGGCTTTGGGGGCTTAGTGGCAATAAAGAACGTATAAAACCTACAAACATGAAAAGGCACTACATTTTCATTTCCCCTGTTAGTCTTGCCTGCCATTGGCATATTTACAGTCTCTGTGAATTGGCTTACAGCTCCTGCCACCATCCACCTTCCACACTAATAAAGGCAGAATAGATCTTCATAAATAACCCGTTTCCTCATTATCAGAGCTTGGCTTCACCAATTATGGCCTCATAAAAAAGAGGTTTTTCCACATTATTATTATTTGTTGCCATGAAAAAATGCACATTTTTTGGAAACCTAACTCTAGTGCAATTGCTTTGATATCAAACAGAGCACAAAGCATATTGCCAAATATCTATTTGGGGAGTAAGGAAACCATTGAGTATTTTATCTCATTGAAGAAAGCACAGACCGAAATTTAGGAGAATATTTTAATTGTTTAATACTATAAAAGTTTAATAGGAATTCCAAGGTGTAAGGCAAGGACATCGTTTGTCACTGAGCTTGATGACTGCAAACTGGGATGTGGTGTAGTGTAAGCCTGGGGCTCTGGTGTTTCCATCGTGTAGAGACCTTACCCTCTAATGAAATAGGGAGGGAGGAGAAGGGCCACCAATGTAGCTGCTCTGGTGGACATTTATAGCCATGGATTAGGCTCCCTGCCAGCATAGGAGGCCCTCTGACGCTGCTCTGACCGGCATCAATCTGGCACAATCTCATCACTGCTGTTTCCACCCTCTTTCCTCTTGAACTGAACAGGTAGCATGTGGAGAGCTTAGGAGTTTAACTTCCACCTTGATGACAGTGGGAGCCATTAACACGTTTTTAGCAGGGCATGGATGGCCAGGCCTACTGGACCGAGGATTTTAGTACCCACCCTCACCTCATGTGAATATCTGTGCCAATATCTGATGGTGGGGGCAGGGGTGCAGAGGACAAAGCCAGAGATAGGGACTTGTATCAGCTAAGAATTACATTCCATTACAAGAAAAAGCAAGCTGAGAGAACAGTGGCTGAAACATCCAGGAAGAAGCCTGGAAATGGGCCAGGGCTGGCAGAGTCCATGGTGTTATTAGCATCTGTCCTCCTCCACTGTCCTTGGCACAATGAGCTTTGTCCTCAAGTCACAGGATGGCTTTACCTTTCAAGCAGAAATGAAGGGGAAAGGTAAAGTTCAAAGGGCACAGAAATGCTGCCAAGTCTCTTTCCTGGTCGGCCACCCAGTGACCTCTGGTGGCTCCTCATTGCCTGGGTTGTATCACATGGGCAATATTGCATGGGCATCGCCAGTTTAAAGGATTCAGGAACACCGCCCCCCCCTGCAAATTGGGGCGCTGTTAATAAAGAAGAAATGAATGGACATTGGGTGGTAACTGGCCTTAACATTCTGACTTTCCAGCATCTTCTTGAGGTCCGTTTTATCTTCCTCATAGCATTTAACTACCTCATTTGTTGGCTGTGTGCACCACTAGAATGCATGATGTGTGAAGAAAGGGGCCTTGTGACACCACGGAGATGGTCTCCTGCGTCTCCATGCCTCCGGATCAAGAATAAAACCCTAAGCTCAGTTCCCCAGGCAGTATTCAGAAGCATGTCCCAAGGGCCAAGGCCTTTCTGACATTTTGCTCGCAAGTGATGTCACCAAGCTGATAGCCTCATCACCGTCTCTGGGACCTTTATCTTTTCTTTGCTCTTATTAAACAAATTAGCCAGTGTGACGCTGGATACCGATTAGCAATTTGTAGAGCAATTATTTAAAAAATTGGCAGAATTCCATTGTTTTGTTTCTTAATTCTTAATTTACATTTTTAATGTGCTGTGTCTTCACTCATATGATGGGATTTCCTCTTTTGTATGTGTCTCTGATGAAAGAAAGGGTTTGTCCCTCCCTCAAGTAATTACGAACACTGAAGAGTTACTTAAATTCTTCAGTCATTTTACAGTTTGAGCTGAGAATATTTATGGCCCTTTCCTCTCCTTTCATTTGTGCCAAATTAGTAGTTGCTGGTGTAAATGGGGCTCAAAATGAGAAGTGGGATTCTGATACTTCTAGAACCTTTTCTGTGGTCCAGCGTGCAATGGGAGTCTCTGTCCCATTGGAGATCATCCTTAGCCTTCTGGTCAGCCCCGCACTGGGATGTTAATGATCAACACACATGTCCCCATCTCTCAGAAACTCTGCCCATCGTCCCAGCTCCCATGTTAACCGGTGCTTCTGCAAACATAATTCTTCCTCTATAATGAGGTCAGTCATTTAATTGTCCACTGAATGTTCTAGAGAGGAGCAACTTTGCCTTCTCTATATCCATCTCCCAGGAGCCCACTGAGAGGGTGGTAGACATCCATAAGGGAACCTGAAGATCTGAGTTATAATAAAAGCAACATCCACGTATACTCTGTATGATAGTCATTGTTCTTGTGTGTATGTTAGTTGCTTAGTCATGTCCAGCTCTGTGCAACCCCATGGACTGTAGTCATTCTTCTTAGTTGCTTTAATATACTAACACACTGACTCTTTACAACTACCCCCTAAAGCAGGTACGGTTACCCTGATTTAATGGATGAAGGACTAAGCCAGAGAGAGATACTGGGTAGCCTATCTAAGATCACACCACCAATATCTGGAGAGTAAGACTTGGCCCCGGTCAGGTGTCACCAGGACCTGCCCACCTGCACCCTGCACTGTGCTGCCTTCTGCTGTGAATGGAAGCCACCACTTACTTATTTGGCATTAGGGACAGGAAGCAGAGCTTTCCATTGTCTGATTGAGGGGCCTCCACATGGGGAAACCAGCCCACTCTGCCTCAATTCCAACAATCACCTAAGAATAGAAATAATAGCAAATAGGTGGGAGATGAATTGATATGGACCTTCCTTAGCACCCAAGGACTGCCTGGTACGTGCTAAATCAGAATGTTGGGGTGGGGGGAAAGCCCCTCACACTTCCTGGAGGCTTGTGTCTGTGACTATGTGCAGCTGTGGGGAAAGGAGATCCAGCCTCCATAAGGGACAAGGACCTCCAAGGCTAGCGGGTAGAAGTTTGGCCTCTGCCACCACATACCCACAGACAAGTCCCTCTGAGCTATCATCACTGTGCAAGATGCACGTGTCCTTTAGGTTCCTGGAGACAGAGTGGCGGGGTGTTATCACCTGGAATTTCACAGACCAGAAATTTTTTTAAAAAGAGAAAGGGCTGACATGAGTTCTTCACCCATTTATTTTGTGAAATAAGGTGATTTTAAAAGGGACAGAGGGAAAGAAAAGGACCAACTCTTGCCACCATCATTTGATAGGAGCATTTTAACTCCCTAAAATATAAATGGACTTGGAGAAAAAGTCCGTTCAGTTGAGTTCAGATGGTTCACATAAAGAAAAACTCACATTGTCCTTGTTCTGTTCAATCCAGTTTGCACCTATGCACATTCTATCAGCTATCATTGAGGGCCAGTTTTGGGGAACAGTAAGGTAGGAAAGGGGGCTTCCCCAATGGCTCAGTGGTAAAGAATCCACCTTCAGTGCAGGAGACACAGGAGATGTGGTTCAATCCCTGGGTTGAGAGGTCCCCTGGAGGAGGAAATGGCAACTCACTCCAGTATCCTTGCCTGAAAAATCCCTCTGACAGAGGAGCCTACTGGACTACAGTCCATCAGGTTGCAAACAGTCTGACACAACTAAGTGCACGCATGCGCGTGCTCGCGTGCACACACACAGGAAAGGAGAAGCCCAATTCTAGCCATGCTGCCCACCACTTGTGTGACCTTAGTCGATTTATCAATATTTAGCACCTTTGATCTTTAGTTTTCCCCTCTGTGAATTGGGGGCAGCTTTCCAGAGGTTTCATGAAACTTAAGTGAGCCCTGTCGAGTACCTATTACCCGGGGGAGGAGTTTGGACCTTGCTCAGAGATATTACAGCCGGGATTCTCGGAGTGATCCTGACAGGCAGCACTAGCATCCCTGGGAACTTTCGAGAGATTCAGATTGTCGTTCCCACTCTAATCTGCTGCATCAGGAACTGTGGAGGTGAAGCCCATCAGTCTGGACCTTAAACCGCCCTCCTGATCATTGTGATGCCAGCTTAATTTGGAGAACCACTGCTGTAGAGAAGGCAGCCCTCTTTGTGAGAGTAGCTGGGCTCTGGCCTTGCTCCCAGAGCACCTGGGAAGAAGGGAGGGGCCCTTGGGTTTTCTTGTCCAGCTCAAGCTACTTTACCCTTATCCATCCATCCCTCCTGGTTCCTGATGTGTTCACCATGGGTCACCTACCTGCCTGTCCCTGTTAGATTCTCACGGGTAAGCTCAGGACACTGGTGGCCACCTAGCCCAGCAGTGGGGAGTTGCTCTGCAGAGTGGGAGCCCCTCGCCAGCTCTGGCTGCCTCTGACTTCCATCTGCCAAGAGCTGGGCAAGCTCCATCCTGTGCTTTGTTGTTGGCTGGCACCTCTCAGTGGGTGTGGCTCTCAGTTCCTCCATTGGATGAAGCACGTGGATGGCTGCTGTGTCTGCACACTTCCTCTGCTCCAGTCTGGTGCTGCTGCATGCTGCCCTCAGAAACTTTGTCCCAAGGTACTGCTTTAACTGGGTCATGCTCAGTCAATGGGAAGGCTCAGAATGGCCTCTTCACAAGGCACCCACAGAATAAATCCCAAGTCTTTAGCTTGGAACACAAGATCTCCAAAATCTAATGACAATGATCGGATTTCTTTCAAAATAAATGTTAAAGCTATAGAAAGCACAGAGATTAGTGTAATGTGTACGCAAAAGCACCACGTGTTCACGTGTGCTCAGTCACGTAGTCACGTCTGACTCTTTGTGGCCCCATGGAATGTAGCCTTCCAGAGTCCTCTGTCCATGGAATCTTCCAGGCAAGAATACTGGAGCAGGCTGTCATTTCCTATTCCAGGAGATCAACCTGCATCTTCTGTGTCTTCTGCTTTGGCAGGCAGATTCTTTATCATTAGTGCCACCTGGGAAGCACATGTTACTATATCACATTAAAAACTTTTTTTTTTTTGGTGAAGAAATTATTTATAGATTAAAGCCTCCTTTCCCCTTATTCCTTCAAACCACCTTTAGGAATTTGCTTCTGCATCTCACTTTTGTACAACTTACACTTGAGCTTGACTGGACCTCTAGGAATTCATAGTAGAAGCTGGGGCTCCCCTGCCCACCTGCCTTTGTGTATAGGGGACCCTAGCTGGAATGCCCAGTCTTGTCAATCTCGCATCAGCTGCCCGATCCAGTTCTTGCTAAAACCCTACTTGCCTTTCAAGTACCAGTCCAATGACACACTTCCTATGAATTCCCCATATTTTCCCTCCCTCACCTCTCACACTTCTCCAGCCCTCCCCACTTTCACCCTTGGCTGAGGATAACTTCTAAATCCCTGTGTTTAAAGCACAGAGTTAATTCAGAGCACAGTGTTGAAGGCACAACTTGGCGATCAACTAAATCTGGTATCTTTGACAGACTCAGTCTCCTCATCTGCAAAATGGGGTTTCAGTATAGAATGTTCATTCATTGTGTGAGGGGCAACCAGATGGGGAGAGCTGCTGGGCCTTTGTGGAGGAAGAAGGGGTATGAGGTTAATGCTGCCAAAAAGCAGACTTCTAGCATCTCACAGCTTCTGGCTTGGAAATAATCTATTCAAAGATATGGCCAATGGTCTTGGAGGAAAACTGCACAAATATAAACCAAATAGGTCTATGATCCAAGATCCCAAAAGTTCTGAAAACTGGAAATTTACCATAACTTATTTGGCAGTAAAACCTGGGCCAACTTGATATGAGGCTATTTATGGTATTTATCAAACTGTGAAAAATCATGCCTTTTGCTGCAGAAATTTGTATGTGTGTGTGTGTGTGTGAGAGAGAGAGAGAGAGAGAGAGAGAGAGAGAGAAAGAGAGAAAGAGATTACAGGATTCTTTCCCAGAACCTGCAGGGGGTGTTTTGTGACTCAGAATAAATGCACTGTATCACTTTTCTAAAATCTGGGCAATTCTGAATTCCTAACCACATCTGGCCCCCAGGGTTTTAGCCAAGACTTTTAGACTCATACAGACCCCAGCAGTTGGCAAAGGAAATGGCAACCCACTCCAATGTTCTTGCCTGGAGAATCCCAGGGACGGGGGAGCCTGGTGGGCTGCCATCTATGGGGTCACACAGAGTCGGACACGACTGAAGTGACTTAGCAGCAGCAGCAGCAGACCCCAGCAGGAGGCATCCTCCCCTTGTCCCCCCTTCCTGTCCTCAGCAAGTTCCCAGTCCTATAGGCTCCCAGGAAAATAGTTTTCTTCCACGTGGGAATCTTTGATGTGTACATAGGGTCTAGCTCAACCTGCAGCCAAAGCCCAGAGTGATCCTGTACTCATTGCAGAAATGTATGTTTTTGGTATTAGAAACACAGTATAGACTAACAAGAAAGGGGGCTCACACTGCCTGCGGGATATTCTGGACCTTATTGGATGGCTGTACCACCCTGTAGGGGTTAATACTCCAGGCTGCTCACCCCACTCAGCACCCAAACACTCTGGGCTTTCTCTCTTGCCTCCCCATACAGTGGTTGTGTAAGGAGAATGTTCCATTTTCTCAGGGCCCTACTAGGTCCTAAAGTCCTAAACTAATGGTGCTCAGGAATTAATGGGTGGCATAGGCTCTGTTTTATTTCTCTAAAGGCCATTTACACTTTAGCAGGGTGTCTTGTGCTTCAACCCAGAGGGGTGACTAATTGAGGGTTTTCAAATAACATGCTAGACAATTAGGGAAGGTATTTGGGGCAGAGGAGTTGTTCTGATTACTGAGTGTTGCTTAATGAACTTCCCCCAAACCAAGTAGTAGCTTAAGGCAACCGTTTTATTTTGCTCACAGTTTTGTAGGTCGGGGGAGTGCTCGGCTAAGTGTTTCCTCTCTGATCTGCATGAACTTAGCTGAGGTGGCTGGAACATCAACTTCCATCTTACTCTGTCCATCAAAGTAGTCACCAGGCCTGCTCAGATTCAAGGGAGGAACATACAGCCTCCTTCTGACGGCATGTGGTATGAGAGAACATGGCAGGGGAGGCCCCCGACCACTTTTGGAAAAATACAGTGGGCACAGGAGGCCTCATGGCAGACCAGATGCTCAAGTGGAGGAATCTGGAATTCCAGTCCCAAGAGTTATGATGGAAGAAACTCGTAGTGCAGGGAAGCCAAAAGAAGATTGTTCCTCTTTACATATATATCGGCAGAGGAAAAGGAAGTGGTGTTAGGAAAATCAAGGAGTTCTATGTCCCTACACCTCACCTACATCCTATCCACACCCATCCCCCCCACTTTTCCTCATACCCCCATTTCCCACACTTCGGGTACCCCCATCCCTCATACTTCTTTCTTGTACCTCCATCCTCAAGGTAGTGAAAATTCTTCTACCATGTAGAAAATTCCTTTCCCTCTATAAAATATGCAAGTTAGAATTAAGTACTAAGGACTGGGAAAGCTAATAGCAGGGGCTTCCAGGGAGTTTGTTGTGAGAATAGGAATGCAACGTGAGCCCCAAGGCCTGGAGAACTGAGGAAGCAGAGGAGGGTGGTCAGGTCGTAGAAGGCCCTCCCTCCCCGTGTCACAGGGGCCTGGAGGAGTCCCGCTGGCCTGACTCCCACCTGCTCCTCAGTGTCTCCTCCTCCAGCCACTGTTCCCACTGGACTTGTGCAGTGGACATCTCCCACATGGGCAGAAACCTACAAGGAGCTTTTTGATTTCAGCATGTGTTAAAACAGCTCTGTCTGGCCACCTGGGCCATGCATCCATGCAAGTGTTCAATTGAAGGCAGTCTTGCTGCCATCGCTGGGAAGCTGCCAAACTCCAGCTGAGAGCTGCCTGTCCTGGTTGGCCTGTGACTGGGCCCCGCACCCTTTCACTCTAGAGTGTGGTGTGAAATCGAAATTGGGTTGGGCTGGATTCAGGAAAAGAATCATGGTAAACTCCAGGTCTCACTTTAACCAGCAATGCTGCCTCGCAGGCAGCCAGCTCCCAGCCCACCCTACGGTTATCTCCTTGGTGGCATCCCCGGGGTGACCACCCGGCTGTGGCTGCCCCGCCTCTCCACGTGTTCTGGACCCCTCCTTTCCCTCTGAACTGCGGTCAACTCAGGAAACACAGGCTTTTCTTTAAGGAGCCTGACCCTGAATTGAGATAACAGACATTTTGGAAAATTAAAAGTTTATCCTGTATTTACAGGGCCAAAGAAATATGTTTTGGGTGTTCCATGGTTTTCTCTTAACCACACTGCTATCTTCTTCACCAACCTTCAACATGGTTGAAAAGCTAAGGAAAAGGATTCACTTGAGGTAGTTGTGCAGACTGAAAACCCACGGACAGGAGAGGGAACAGGAGTGTGGGTAACCCCCGAGGATGGCGAGGCAGCGGTAGGCAGGGTGCTTTGGGGTGGGGCGTGGGCGGAGGGCTTGAACCTTTAGTCACACGGATTGCCACAGCCATCTGTGATGGAGGCACAGACAGCTGGACAGGGATTTTTGTTGGTTTTGTTTCATACTCTGGGTTTTGGTGTCTTCATCACCAAAACAGATATTAGGAATATCTTCCTTAGAGGGTGGATTGGGAGATTCAGTGTGACAATATGTGCAAAGCACCAAGAACAGTGCCTGGAACAAAGGAAATCATAAATGTTCACTGTTACTGCTACTATTTTTTTGTCTTTTTAAAATTTATTTTTAATTGGAGGATAATTTACATTGTTGTGTTGGTTTATGCCATACATCAACGTGAGTCAGCCATAGATATACACATGTCTTCTCCCTCTTGAATCTCCCTCCCACCTCCCTCCCCATCCCACTCCTCTAGGTTGTCACTGTTGCTACTACTTGATAGAAGAAGAAAAGTTGGCACAGTGACTTGAATGAGAGAGGGAACGTGGTAGAAGGGGAAGTTTACTAGGCCAGCTACACAGGGGAATCTTTGATCCTGATCCCAAATCCACCAGTTAGCTATCATATGACCTTGGCAAATTCTTTAACCAACCTGAGCATCGGTTTCCCCACCCCCACCCCGCACCCTGCAAACCAGGAAGATGGCAGATTCTGATCAGCAGGTTTAGGGCAAGACCTGGGATCTTGGGTTTCTCGTAAGTTCCCAGGGGATGTGGATGAGGCTGGTCTAGAACCACACTCTTCATGACCTGGGACAGTGATGTCCTGTGATGACTAGAGTCACCCAGGACAGTGGGCTCACATAGGAGAGAGGGAATGATAGTTTTCTTGGTCAGGGTCTTGAGGATTACCGGAAGCTTTCCCTAGAGATTTCATGTTCATCGAGGCATCTGAGGATGAAGAGCCCATCAGCATCAATAATAGGTATGGAGGATGGTTGATCAGACTCCTTATGTTTTTTCCCCATCAGCATTAAAGAGACATTTGGTTTGGAGTAGGTGTGTGGAGAAAACTAGACCTTGACAGCCACAGTTCTCAAACTTGAGTGAGCATCAGAATCTCCCCAAGGGCTTGTGAAATGCAGATTGCTGGGCCCTAATTTCTAAATCATCAAGCCTGGATTGAGGCCCAAGAATTTGCCTTTATGACAGCTTCCCAGAGAATTCTGAGAACCATTGGTTTTATAGCAAGAGGCTCCCCTAGGACACACAGGCTAGGAGGAGCTAGCTGTGGTGGGAGTGATAACTGGGCACATGGAGGTGGGCAGAGAAACTCAGAGAAATATGGTGGGAGGGTCTGCTGGAAGGGGTTTTGTTAAGACTGGACCTGAGACTTGAGACTTGGCCAGCTTGGTTGCAGTGGACAAGATGATGAGAACTGACCGCTGAAGTGTATGTTGCTTATCAACCTTTGGATTCCTAGCACCTAGCACAATGGAGACAAAGTCATCCCACTTGAAATCGCTTTCCTTCCTTCCCTCCATTCTTTCTGAAGCATACTGCCTTCCAGAAGCCTAGCTATGAAAATGAACTGGTCAGCCCCACCAGGCCTCAGTGGACTGTTGGCAGTTCACAGGGCTCTGGAGCTTGGGCAGAACCTCCATCTTTAGAGGCATTGAGATGGATTGGTTTCCAGGGATGCAGCCGCCCCCTGCCCCCTGCCAAGTAAGAGGGAGGCATCGTATATAAATATCAAATGAAAGGGAGGGAGGCTCTGGCTGACATTTTGGCTGACCCTGGATCCTCTGAGAAGAAAAACCACTAGGGCTTGAATTAATGTTAATTCAGTGGAATATTTTCATAAAGTGGTCCTTGGAGCAGAAAGATGGTGTGTTTCATATTTTCTGCTGCCTCCGGTAAGCCACCCTGATGGAGAGTCACTGGGGTTGCAGTAGGAGGATTCCCACTAATTGCATTATAAGGGATGTTTGCCCATTAGCTCAGATGGAATTGTCTCCTAACAGAGGCCTTGGGGAGAGTGCTATTGCAAGTGGGGGATGGGAGGAAAGGAATGAAAAAGTAATTTAGATTTACAAATAGCATTTCCTTGGGCCATGGACAAAAATGAGTTCCATTTGTCCAGCAGGGGGCAGCAGTGCACAAACGGTAATTCTGATCATGCAAATCCGGACCTAGGGGTTATCTCTGAAAATAGCTTAGCAGTGAGGATGGCTGAGACTGCTTATAGATGATTTTCAGAGCTGACAAAGCTGGGCCTGTCACACCCATCCTTTCCCCCACAAGCAAACCTTTGATTTTTCTCAGTATGCTGAGAAGTCAATAAATGTTTAGGTCTGCTGGGTTTTAATTCTGAAAGTTTTCTTTTCATCTTTTGGCTGCTTTGTGTAATTTAGAATTTCTGCAGCCTGACTGAAAATTGTAAGTAAAATAGGATTAAGAAGTCAGCTTTATTAATATAATAATTCAGTTAATAGACATTTAAAAATTGCAATGCAACCCATCTCCTTCTCGGGGTTGAAATTTTATTAGAGCTCTAATTACTATGTGATATTTGTTTTAAAGTTGGGGAAATAAGACTGACAAATGGGAGAAAACAAATCTCAAGGAATAGGCAGTTTTTCCTGATTTAGAGATGTTAGTTCATCCATTCATAAAACGAAGAATGTGGTTCTACTATATATTTTTAATATTTTTCCTTATATTTGTCAAGTTTGTAAATAGCTTTAATGATGAAATGGCTTTGCCTGCTTTGCTGGGCTGGAAAATTCTGCATTCCAGTGTACTTCTCACATCTTGCAAAATATTTCTCTCCACCACCCTCTGCAGTTACCACCCCACCTCCACCACCCCCCCAAGGTTAATTTAATCCTGTTGTTCTTAAATGAAACACCCTAAATCATCCTCCTCCCCTTCCCTGTCTTCCTTCTCTCTGTTTAAACCCTTCAAGGATGTAATAGTCTGGAAAATATTTCAATCATCATGTCTCCTTTTCAGCGGCCAATTCCATTCTGCATGCTCTCTGTGGCTTGTGCTGAAGTGCAGTTTTTCACAGCATTGTTTTTAGTTGAAATAACATGCAGTGCACAATTGCTAAAGGTCTCTGGAACATTCCACTTGGGGGTCTTGCCGTTAAATAATATTTTGATGGAACATGAACCCAGCTTTCCATAAGAGGAAATGCTATTGGCTCCCAGCCCTAATTGGCTATAAATTTATCTAAAGGTCCATCTGCCTTGGGAGTTAGACCATCTTCTCTAAGCTCAGAGTAGTGCCCTGGATTAGATGTTTAATGGATGGACTTGGTGAATAAATATGTATTTGTAAGTGCATCATTTAGAAAATTGTCAAGTGAAAGGAATTTAAGTCTGCTAAGCCAGCAAATGTAAGTTTTGTTTTCCTATGCTGTCTTGCTACATGTCAGCTTTTCAATTTAGCAGCTCTGTGACCTTGCATATATTATGTAACCTTGCTGAACCTCAGTTTCCTCCATTGCAAAATAGAGATCGTGAAGACCAGATAGAGATATGCAGTATTTAGCAGAACACAGTCAGTCCCCAAGGCACAGCACTGGCTTTTTGGTTTCGTTTTTCTGGGTGTTGCTACTACTTCTGTCATGATGGAGCTTGATTCCCATGCCTGGGTGTCTTTCAAAGTCCACACTTGCTTGTATATTCTCATTTCTCAACAAACATGACTCAGAGAAGAGTTCTCTGACCACCCCCCCAACCCTGCCACCCGCTATCAAACTCATTCAATCTCCCTGTGAGTCACTGTTGTTGTTACAGGTATCCTTTGAAGCATTCATCCCAACTACAGGTAGACAGTGGGTTGTACATATATTTATACGTAAATTATTGGTGATGTGCCAGTCTTAGGTTGGGTGACAGGTATCTAGACATTCAGTAAAATTATGAATATAAGGAAATATATTAAAAATATATAGTAGAACCACATTCTTCATTTTATGAATGAATTGCATTTATGAGATATTTTTGTATGTACCATATATATATTTTTTCTTTTAATTATTTTTACTGAAATATAGTTGCTTTACAATGTTGTGTTAGTTCAGGTGCACAGCAAGGTGGTTTAGTTAAATACAGAGATATATTTTTCAGATTCTTTTTCATTGTGGTTATTGCAAAATAGTTTGACTATTGTTCCTTGTACTTTATAGTAGTACCTTGTTGTTTATCTGTTTTATATGTAGTAGTATGTATCTGTCAATCCCAAACTCCTAATTTATTCCTCCCCTCAGAAAACAATATATTTTAAAAGATAAAAGGAAAAAAACACACAGATTTTTGTAATCATTTTCTGTCTCTGTCCTCATTTAGAACATGAGCTTAAAGATGCCAGAGGCTGATTCAGTCTCAGTTCAGTTCAGTTCAGTCGCTCAGGCGTGTCCGACTCTTTGCGACCCCATGAATCGCAGCACGCCAGGCCTCCCTGTCCATCACCAACTCCCGGAGTTCACTCAGACTCACGTCCATCGAGTCGGTGATGCCATCCAGCCATCTCATCCTCTGTCGTCCCCTTCAGTTATCCTAAAGTAGCAGTGCCTAGAATCTGATCCTGCCACTAAAGTGATTGCATGAATGGGTGACTGGATGAATGAATGCACTTAATCCTTTCTTCTAGTCCGCTGGGTGCTTCACTTTCCCGTGAGTGTGTCGTGCTCAGCCTTTTTCCTGTATCACTACTGTCAGATCAAATGCTCTTTCTAAATCCTATCCATCCTGCAAGTCTCTAAGAAGTTAAAATCGCTTCTTCTCTTCTCACGTCAAGTGTATCTGCATATCCCAGGCTAGACTAGGAGCATCTTGCAGGCAGGAATCAGAGCTTTCCCTCTCAGGGAGCCTAGACTAACAAAGAAAGAAACAGACACACAGAGAGGGTTGCAATATCTATATGAAGACTGTGAGACAGTAGTATTTTTTTTATTAAAGTATAGCTGATTTACAAGGTTGTGTTAATTTTTACTCTATAGCAAAGTAATTCAGTTACATATACAGACACATATCTATATACACCTTTTTATATTCTTCTCCATTATAGGATATTGAATATAGTTCCCTGTGCTGTACAGTAAGGCTTTGTTGTTTGGCCATTCTGTATATAAAAGCTTACCTTTTCTAACCCCGACTTCTCACTCCACCCCTGCCCCAACCCTCTCCACCTTGGCGGTCGCCAGTTTGGTCTCTTTGGCGTGATTCTGTTGCATAGACGGGTTCATTTGTGTCAGGTTCTCGTTTCCAGATGCAGGTGATATCATGTGGTGTTAGTCTCTGACTGACTTCACGTAGTATGATAAGCTCTGGCCCCATCCACATCGCTGCAAGTGGCATTGTTTCATTCTTTTTATGACTGGGTAATGTGTGAAAGTTGGACTGTGAAGTAGGCTGAGCACCAAAGAATTGATGCTTTTGAACTGTGGTGTTGGAGAAGACTCTTGAGAGTCCCTTGGACTGCAAGGACATTCAACCAGTCCATCCTAAAGGAGATCAGTCCTGGGTGTTCTTTGGAAGGACTGATGCTAAAGATGAAACTCCAGTACTTTGGCCACCTCATGCGAAGAGTTGATTCATTGGAAAAAAACTGATGCTGGGAGGGATTGGGGGCAGGAGGAGAAGGGGACGACAGAGGATGAGATGGTTGGATGGCATCACTGACCCAATGGACGTGAGTCTGCGTGAACTCCAGGAGTTGGTGATGGACAGGGAGGCCTTGCGTGCTGCGATTCATGGGGTCGCAAAGAGTCGGACACGACTGAGCGACTGAACTGAATGGAATATTCCATTGTATGTATGTACCATGTCTTCTTCATCCATTCACTTCTCTGTGGACATTTAGGTTGTTTCCACGTCTTGACTACTGTGAATAGTGTTGCTGTGAACATAGAGGTGCCTGTATGTTTTGAATTGTAGTTTTATCTGAATATACGCCCAGGAGTGGGATTGCTGGATCCTATGACAACTCTAGTTTTTTGAGAACCCTCCACACTGGTGTCCATAGTGGCTGCACCAATTTATATTCCCACAAGCAGGGTAGGAGGATTCTCTTTTCTTTACAAACTCTCCAACATTTGTTATTTGTAGACTTTTAAGGATGATCATTCTGACCAGAGTGAGATGATACCTCATTGTAGTTTTAACTTGCATCTCTCTAATAATTAGTGATGTTGAACATCTTTTCATGTGCAGTTGGCCATCTGTATGTCTTCTTTGGAGATATGTATATTTAGGTCTTCCCATTTTTTGATTGGGTTGTTTGTTGTTGAGTAGTATAAGCTGTTTGTATATTTTAGAAATTAAGCCCATGTCAGTCACATCATTTGTAGATATTTTCTACTGGTCTGTAGGTTGTCTTTTCATTTTGTTGATGGTTTCCTTTGCTGTACAAAAGCATGTAACTTTGATTATGTCCCATTTGTTTAATTTTGCTTTATTTCTATTTTTTGGGGAGACTGACATAAAAAAAATCAGTACAGTTTTTGGTCAGAGAATGGTTTGCCTATGTTCTTTTCTAGGAGTTTTGTGGTATCATGTCTTATAGTCAAGGCTTTAAGCCATTTTGAATTTATTTTTGTGTATGATGTGAGGGTGTGTACTAACTTCATTGGTTTACATGCGGCTGTCCAACTTTCCCAGCATCATTTGCAGAAGAGACTGTCTTTTTTTTTTCCATTGTATATTCTTGGCTTCTTCGTCAAAGATTAATTGACTGTAGGTGTGTGAGTTTATTTCTGGGCTCTCTATTCTATTCCATTGATTCATATGTCTGTTTTTGTGCCAGTACCACGCTCTTTTGATTACTGTAGCCTTGTAGTATCAGACAGTGACATCTTTGATTCAGTGCAAGGTCTTCATCTTTGCTCAGAGCATGTCCCACATGGAGCCTGTACAGGTTAGACTTTCAGTAGGGGTTTATTCTGTTGATTACGGCTGTGTGTCTACCAAGCTTTGCTCTCCCATACATATAGAAGGAAGTTTCCTTAAGCATCCCAGCGTCTATGTTACTATTTAACATGACTGAAAACTACAAAACCAAATCCCTACCTGGAGACTTCATTTCACTCTAACGGCAGACAGTTTCCTTGATTAAGAGCTTCACAATGACTTTCTAAGGTACTTGCCCTGAGGATCTCATTAACAAATGGCCCAGAACATGACTTCATTGTAGTGAACTCACCTTGATGCCAAGAGATCAGGCTGTGTCTTTTTGTGATGCTCACAAACAACCTGTTTAACAGTCCATTTTACATTTTTAAGGAGGAATTAGGTCAAGATGAACTGCCAGAGTTTCTGGAAATCAGCCTTCCCCTATTTCTGCAACTAGGATATTTTCTCCACTCCCATCTCCTGGCTTCTCCAGGAGCTGGTGGGGTTACTAACAGATTCTCTGAAGTTTTTCCTGGAATATTTCTCCACACGCCAAATGTAATTTTGCTGATCCAACACTCAATCTTATTGCCATAAATTGATGGCTTCCTTCTATCTCCAGTCTTCATGAGGACTTCAGTTGTTTTCTGGCGTACTAGCTTTACACTGCCTAGTTTACAGACTCGTTGGCTAGTAGGGATAAAAGCCCAGTTGGAATTTTAACACTCTGTTTTGTGTTACCTATTCATTTTGTCACACTTTCACTCATCAGTGAGTCTGTTCCTTTGTTCTCTTTGCTCTCAGTATCACTTTTAAAACCTTCTTTTGTTGTCTTCTTTATTGCTCATAAACCTCAATGAATTTGCGATCTTTCTCTTGATGCAACGAATCCTACATGCCTTTGACATATTGTTAAAAACTCATCCTGACTTGCGTGTCTCTCTTTCTATCCTTTGATTTTACCCTTTAAACCCCTGAACTGAAAGGAGAGGCCTCTGCAGAGTATTGTTTCTCCCTTTAGAGGTTTCCCCTCTCCCGCCTTTTCTTCCTTCCTGGCTCAGGAGTGGCTGTGTGGTCAGAATTATATTTTATAAGCAGGAAATTCTAATTACTGCACAGTGGCAGCTGGAGCAACCGTCATCCTGGTCTCCAGAAGCAGCTGCTAAGAGGGTGATGATTGTGTAAGCAAACATGATATTAATATGCTCTCCAGGTGGGCTCGTGCGGGCAACAGAACAAATGAGGATATCCTGTTTCCCCTGAAGGAGAAATACAGAAGGTGGCATTCAAGAGCAGAGAAGCGGAGGAGGGAGGCCATAGCAGGTGCATGCTACGCTTTCGCTCCGAGCATCCATTCCTCCTCGTGGCCATGGATGGCAGCGGTGTTCCCGCTGGGCTTCCCTGCCAGCCTTCTTGAGGGCTGCTTGTAGCTGCTGGCAATGGCCAATCACTCTTCCCAGGAAGTGGAGTCAGGGAGGTTACTCAGATCTCCATTTGCAAGAATCTCACCTGTTGCCCAGTGGGACTGTCAGAAGCGTGTGGATTTGAATTTTATTACCACAGTGATGCCTTGAGGTCTCCAAACTTCATTCAGATCCTTTCTCACATACTAGAGGTACCTTCTTCTCATTTTCATTTTTCTGTCCTAGGTTCTATGTATTCTATTTTTAACTTCCATCAGATCAGATGCTTCTCTGGGCTTAGTTATAGCCAGAAGGAGGGTTACTCAGAGTTGTAAACCTGCCTGATCCCAAGACCTATGGCTCCCAATATAAGAATCCTCCTCCTGTTCCCCATCTCAGGCATTTTTTTTTTGTCTCTGCCTTTATTCCTACCCTTGTCTTCCCAGACCAAGATATCTATTTTCAGCAGAAAGGTGTTCCTTCATTTCTGTATCAAGAACCATATCCATGGATGCATATTTTTATATTATTTCTTCTTTATTGAACCTAAAATATGTTGAGTAAGGAGGCAAGGTGAAAATAAATATCAAAAAATGTTAGAAAATTCCCATTTTTCAATCCCTGATAAGAGAATTGGTGGATGAGTTGATCATCAGTAGATGAAACCATTAGAGGTTGATGGATATCTTTACATGGTACCTGTATTGTATTTGATTGCATTTGGTGATTATGTCTCTGAGGTCTTAGGCCTTTATTGTTGCCGTGACATATGTAGAATGTCTTACATTCTGAATTTGTCAGCATGCCTCTTTGTGGTGTCATCTTTTTTGTTCCTCCATTCCCTGTATTTCTAGTCAGTGCAGCTTGATTAAATTCAGGGCATTCTGATTAAATATGGAATGCCAGCTTTCCCCACACAAGCAGAGACTATTGAGGAAGAGAGAGCAGGTAGGAAAGTAGAACGAATAGAGAGAAGAGGGCTGGGGGACGTGGGGTTAAAAAAATCAGCAGCCATAGCCTGTACTATCCCAACTCACCCAAATACAGGCTTCCACTGGAGGGGAGGGTGGCTGCCCTGAATCTCCCCCCGCCCCGCCCCTGCCCCCACTGCCTCAGGGCTCCGTTGTTGCTGTTCAGTCGCTGAATCTTGTCTGATTCTTTGCAACCCTGTGGACTGCAGCACACCAGGCTTCCCTGTCCTTTATTCTCTCCCGGAATTTGCTCAAACTCATGTCCAGCTGAGTCAGTGATGCTATCCAAACATCTCATTGTCTTCTGCCCTATTCTCCTTTTGCCTTCTATCTTTCCCAGCATCAGGGTCTTTTCCAATGAGTCAGCTCTTCACATCAGGTGGCCAAAGTATTGGAGCTTCAGCATCAGTCCTTCTAATGAATATTCAGAGTTGATTTCCTTTATGGTTGACTGATTAGATCTCCTTGCTGTGCAAGGGACTCTCAAGAATCTTTTCCTGCACTACAGTTCAAAAGCATCAATTCTTTGGCTCTCATCCTTCTTTATGGTTCAACTCTCACATCCATACATGACTGCTGGAGAAACTATACCTTTGTCTAGATGAGGACTTTGGTCGGCAAAGTGATGTCTTTGCTTTTTAATGTTCTACCTGGGTTTGTCATAACTTTCCTTCTAAGTAGCAAGCATCTTTTAATTACATGACTCCAGTCGCTGTCCATGGTGATTTTGGATTCCAAGATAATAAAATCTGCCTCTGCTTCCACTTCTTCCCCTTGTGTTAGGATTGGATGCCATGACCTTAGTTTATTGATGGTTGAGTTTTAAGCCAACCTTTTCACTTTCCTCTTTCACCTTCATCCAGAGGCTCTAGTTCTCTTCACTTTCTGCCTCAGGGCTTACGGTGCCGCGTGCATGCTTCTGTGCTACCTTTTAACCCTTTAGCACAGTATACAGTGTGTGCATCTGTAGGCACTTGACTGTAGGCTCCTAAGATCAGCAGTTACCCTTTTGGTTTCTTATTCTACAGCCTTCAAACTCTACCTGTCACAGCTCCTGCATCTGTACTGCTGCTGTGTCAGGCCTTGTGCATGTAGATGGATCTGTGTGAGTTGGTGAGGGAGATAAAAAGACTTCTGGGTATCCTCCTGAAACCCACCAAATTGTTCAACCCAGTTGCCTCATTCAGAATTCACCACACAGCACACAAGCTAAATCATGGAACAATAACACTGCAGCCTGGCCATTAATGAATATGAAAGCAACACATCACAGGGTGAAGTACTGAGAAAGACATCCATTGAAGAGAGTTTAATCTTACCTTGGTGAAAGATCAAGGGCAAAAGCACAAAAAGATTATATTAATTTTGAGAAAAGAAACTGGATAAGTAGCTAACATGCCATGGGTGAATATAGGGAAATGTTCAATCAGTGCATCCATGATCCAGCAGTTTTGGAAGATGGCAGACCTCAGTGTTTGGATACTGACAGACAGCACTGTATCATGGGAGGTACCTTCCTTTTGAAAGAAACACCTGGACTCTGTGTTGAACCTGTGGTTTGCATGGTTTGAGTTGCCTCCACTTTCTTTCAAAGCACTTTGAAAAGACTGGACATATTTATGACAAATGCAGGTGTATTTGTCCTTTTGGACTGATGCAAAGCATTAGAATATCAGCTATTGCAGCTGTAAAGGAGCCAGCAAATGAGGAAGCCACAGCAGAACTTCATGTGTTTTTAAAGATAATTTATTTCAGTTCACAGTTCAAGCAGAATATCATATCTGAAGCGGACTCATGGGTTACCCGGTTTAACTCCTTCATTGCATAGATGAAAAATGAGGCCTATAGAAGAATAGAGACTTTCCTAAGATAATAATAACATTAAGAGTAATTAAGAGAACTTAGAGCTTGAATTGATGGTTTCTGATTCATGTATCAGTGATCATTCTATTATTATACCAAGCTACATTTCCATCCAGAATATTTTTATAATGCTGACTAAGCTGGCTTGTTTTGCTGAACTTTTCCAACATTTATCCTAGATTTCACCAAGTATAATTTTTAGAAATGCAGCTTTGTTAAAGCATTGAAAGATCTACTGTAGCAGTTTCTTCTGGTTTACATGGAGGAAGAGTGCTGGCTACACATTCAGTTTCAATAAGCTCGGTGAGTGTAGTATATTGCCATCAGTATTGTTATAGGAATGCTTTTGGCTGCAAAAAAACAGAAAACCTAACAAAGGTGCTTGAAGAAATATAGTTTCATTTTTCTAATATAACAGAGAGTCTGGATGTAGGAAGCTTTGGCTTTGGTTCAATGGTTCAGTGATGTTAGGAACTGATGTCTGAGTCTCTTGGCCTTTTCCTCATGGTCACAAGATGACTGCTGCAATTCCAGCCATCATGTTTGCACTTGATGCAGCAAGAAAGAGGAAGAGGTGGAGCCAACTTCATCTTCCTTGTTACTAGGGGAGAAAACACTTTCCCAGGAATGCCCAAGAAGTCTTCTGTTAGAATTCCAGTCTAGAATTGGGCCATGATGCAAACAAGTTGTAAAAATGGAGAACAGGATGGCCTTAGCTGACTTAGACCAATCATGATCCATTGCCTAGAGCTGGGCACATAATCAGAGCTTTCGAATACTACAGGAGATGGAAATAGCTGTAAATAGTTCATATTACCCTAAAACTCTCAAGGTCCCTCACATGTGTATACTTTCAGAGTACAAGCTTGATGTGAAGGTAGTGTTTTTTTTTTAACATCTGATTCTGTAATAGTTTTATACCTTTAGTGGAAGGTTACTTTTGTACCAAAGGCTTTTCTGAGGATAACAAAGCAATTCCATTGCCAGACATTTATAGAGCTCAACCTGAGGAACAATAAATGTCTAGAAAACTTTGTACCTGACGTGTAGTTCAACTTCTAAACCTAGACTAAAGGAGAAGTTTTATGAAGAGTTCATCACATGTAAATACTAGACAGGTTGTTACATTTCATGATATAAAAGACATAATTCTTAAATGACTGTGTCTAGAATTCTGTTAGGTCAAATGACAGTAACCTATCAATGACACTTGAGAGTTTTCAGAACTCATTCAACAGGTACTTGAGCACAGCTACAGTTGGGTCTTGAACAGCATGAATTCAAACTGCATGGATCAACTGATATGCAGATTTTTTATTGCGTGGAGGGTGGGTACCCCTAACCGTCATGTTGTTCAAGGTCAGCTGTATGGGCCTGGCTCTCTTCTAGGCACCTCAATCAACATCAGTCAAAAAACAAGAAAAAATGTCTGGACAGGTGAAAAGATAAATTGTGGTGTATACATGTGGTGGAATACTATTCAGCCTTAAAAAAGAGAGAAATTCTACTGTATGTGTAACAAACATGGATAAAGGTTGAGGACTTTATACTATGTGAAATTGGCCACAGAAAGGCAAATACTGCATGATCCCGCTTACATGAGATACTTACAACAGTCAGAGAATCAGAGTGGAATAGTTGGTGGTTTTAGGAGCTGAGGAAAAGGGGAAATGGGCAGTTACTAATCAACAGGCATGATGGTTCAGTGAAGCAAACATGAATTAGTCTAGTGATCCACTATACATCATTGTCCCTGTGGTTCCCAATAATGGCTTGTACACATAAACATTTAGTAAGCAGGGAGATCTCATATCAACTGTTCTTATCACAGTGAAATAAAATTTAAAAAGAAACTGAAGAAAAAAATTTTGCCCCTGTGGAGTTTGCATTTAGGGGTGAAGGTCTTGGGAAATATATTAAGGTTCTCCACAGCAATAGAACCAATAATGTGTACACACACACACATATCTGTTTCAAGGCTCAGGTGATTGTGGGGTATGGTGAGTCTGAAATCTGCAGGTATGTGGCAGACTGGATACCTCGGCTGGGTTTTTGATGTAACAGCTCAAGTCTGAAGGGACCTGGAAGCAGAATTCCCTCTCAGACTGAAGGACTTCAGTTTGCTTGTTCTTAAAGCTTTCAACTGATTGCATGAGGCCCACCCACGTTATAGGGGAGAATCTGCTTTACTCGAAGTTTACTTATGGAAATGTTAATCTCATTTTTAATTGAAGTATAGTTGATTTACAATATGGTATTAGTTTCAGGTATACAACAAAGTGATTTAGTTATATGTAACTACTTTTTCCAGATCATTTTCCATTATAGGTTTTTATAAGATATTAAATATAGTTCCTTGTGTTGGGAAGTAAATCCTTATTCCTTATCTATTTTATATATAAAATAAGTTTGTACCTATTAATACCATTTTCCTAACTTACCCTCCCTCTCTCATATTTCCTTTTGTTAACTTTAAGTTTGTTTTCTATGTGAGTCTGTTTCTGTTCTGTATATAAATGCATTTATGTTATTTCTTGAATTCCACAAATAAATGATATCATATGATATTTGTCTTTCTCTGCCTGACTTACTTCATTAGTATGATCATCTCTAGGTCCATCCATTGCTGATGGCAATATTTTTCATGGTTGAGTAATATTCCATCATGCATATACACATCTTCTTATATCAATCAGTGGACACTTAGGTTGTTTCCATGTCTTGGCTATTATAAATAGTGCTGCTATGAATGTGAATCTCCTTTTTAAAATGTGTTCACAGTGACATATGGATTGGTGTTTGTTTGACCAAATATCTGAGCACTGTGGCCTATCTAAGTGGACACACAAAATTGGCCATCAGAGAGAACCAGACAATAAACATAATCAATAGGTAAGGTTTGTAATAGCTTAGAAGACAGTTATAAATAATAGAGCAAGATAAGTTATAAGCTAAAATAAAGGAGTCATGGCCTTCAGAAGAATGTCAGATTGTATGTAGAAAGATATTCAGAAGTCTTGAAGGAGCATTTGCTACATGTCAGATGCCCTGCAAAGGAGAGAAATGGAAAGAAACACAGAACATGCCCTCAAGGAGTCCTTCCCCAATGGGTGACATGAATAAACAAGAAGATGCTCATAGAGCTGAAGGTGGGTCCCTGAGGAGCCCACGGGATACAGGGAGGGACAGGCGCAGATGTCTCCCTGACTCACTTGTCCCTCTAGGGTGAGCCCAGCATGAGGCCCAGAGCCCTGGACTGGTGTTGCTCAAGCTTAGAGACCTGGAACATGAGTCCACATTACCTGGCATATCTTTTTTAAAAAATGTTATTTTAATTAATTTTTTACATTGATTTTTTTTTTTTTTTTTTTTTTGAGAGGAGGGCTGTGCCTCAAGGTGTGTGGGATCTTAGTTCCCCGACCAGGGATCAAACCCATGTCCCCTGCAGTGGAAGCACAAAGTCCTAATCACTGGACCACCAGGTAAGTCCCCACCTGGTTTAAATTGCTGTGTTGTTTTCTGATAAAAACCTGGCAGGCATTGACATAAACTCTGTCTGGTACCCCTGAGCAGACTCTTGAGGCAGGGAGGGTGAGTCCCTTAGGCTGTATGAGTAAAAGTGGCACTGGGCATGAAGGAGAGTCACCAACTGGTGACATCAGAAGCCTTGCTGCTGGCAGTGCATTGGCCTCGGAGAATGCCATCTTGATGGAGCCAGAAGGCAGTCGTTGCCAGAGCAAATAGCATCCTATTCTGGAGGGTGAGGAAGCCTTTGGAGATGGGCTCATTCATGCTGGTGGAGGACAGCCTTTCCCTCGTGGCCCAGCGTTCTGACACTGCTCTGCTGTCCTCTGCCCCTGGGAGAGAGAGGATCAAAATACACGCTAAATAGAACCTCTCTAGGTGGACACGTGAGGACCTAGTCACAGCAGTGGTCTCCAGGGAAGAAAACAGGGGGTTGGCTGGGGACCCTAACTTTTATACCTTAGGGATTTTGCACAGGGAACATGTGTTACCTTAAAATATCTTATTACACAAGCTGACACCGGAGACCTCCTGAAGACAGTGAGAGTTTGGTGAAGGCCACGTGCTTGGGTTTAGTGTCAGACAGTAGTTTCAGGTCACTTATTAGCTGGGTGACCTCACTTATCTGCTCCAAGCTGCAGTTTTTTCATTAGGAATATGTGCCACCTATGAGTCTGTGGTGAGGAATGAATGAGGGGCTTTACGAAGACTCTAGAAACCAGAAGTTGGTCTTGTCTGTTAGTCTCCTGAGTATGCTGGAGGCAGCCACTGACATGCAGCTCTGGGCCCCTGGCTTTCTGCACTGACATCTAAATGACATCTTGTGTGCCCTGGTTTTCACAGCAACCCCGTACCTCATCAATAACAATCACTTTGTATTTGCTCTGCTTAAAAAGTGGAGGAAGGATACAGTTTAATAAGAAAGGAGACAGATTAAAATGCTGTCCTGAGGCTTAAAGGGGGCTGGAAAACTTAACTTTGCAGCATAAGTCATTTTCCAAAGTATTGCATGTGCATTTTCCCCCTAGACTTATGATTTTTTAATAATAAGCTAAAAAATAAAAATTACTTTTAGCGCACATGTATCTCATCTCCCCCATAAGTACTGAGCTTCTTTTTGAGAAAGACCTTGTTTCATACAACTTTGTACAAGTCAAACCATCCCTGTGTGACTACTCTCAAGCACTTTTAGTACAGTGTTTATTACTTATCTATAGCTCTGTAACAAATTACCCCAAAACTTAGTGCCTTAACATTCACAGTTTCTGTGGGTCAGGATTCGTGAGGGGCTGCTTGGTTGGGTGATTTTGGCTCCGGTATCTCATGAGATTGCAGTTGTATTTCAGCTGGGGCTACAATCAAATGAAAATTTGTCTGGGGCTGGATGGTCCACTGCCACGGGGCTCGCTCACATAGCTGGCATTGGTGCCAGCTCTCAGTGTCTATGCTTTTCTTATGGGCTTCTCAATCAGTTCAGTTCAGTTGCTCAGTTGTGTCCAACTCTTTGCGACCCCATGAATCGCAGCACGCCAGGCCTTCCTGTCCATCACCAACTCCCGGAGTTCACTCAGACTCACGTCCATCGAGTCGGTGATGCCATCCAGCCATCTCATCCTCTGTCGTCCCCTTCTCCTCCTGCCCCCAATCCCTCCCAGCATCAGAATCTTTTCCAATGAGTCAACTCTTCTCATGAGGTGGCCAAAGTACTGGAGTTTCAGCTTTAGCATCATTCCTTCCAAAGAAATCCCAGGGTTGATCTCCTTCAGAATGGACTGGTTGGATCTCCTTGCAGTCCAAGGGACTCTCAAGAGTCTTCTCCAACACCACAGTTCAAAAGCATCAATTCTTTGGTGCTCAGCTTTCTTCACAGTCCAACTCTCGCCTCCATACATGACTACTGGAAAAACCATAGCCTTGACTAGACAGACCTTGGTCTTCTCTACTGTCCTCAGAGCATGGTGACTGTCCTCATCAAAGCCATTTCTGGCCTCCCAAGACTCATTTCCTTAGAGTGGCTGGGTCTCCCCAGAGTACGTACCCAGGAGACCACAGTGAAAACTACACTTTTTATGATCTGGCTTCCAAAGTCACACATGAGAATTTCTGAGCACTTTGCTGGTCACACAGTCCCCTGATGATCCACTATGGGAGGAGACAAAATAAGGAGGTACCCTGGAAACCATCCTGAAGGCTGACTGTGACACAGGTGTTCTATAGAGCACGTGGTGGTACTTAGCGGTTACCTGATAATTTGCTCATTGCACAGTTGTAAGCCGGTACATTGTGCACACAATATATAAATGGTAAAAGCCAAAGGCTGGTTTTACTGTTTGGGGAGAGCGCACTCTTGTTCAGTGGCTCAAACCTGAGTGTGCATTACAGTCACCTGGAGGGCTTAATAAACTTGGGGCATCCCTAAGGATCCAGATTCAGTAGGTCTGCAGTGAGGAGCGACAGTTTGCATTCTAACAAGTTCACAGGTGATTGCGATGCTCCCCATCCAGGGTCACACTTTGACAAGCACTGATCTAATTTGTCTAGAGATGCTAGTGACTCTTTAAGAAAAGCAGCTAGGAAGCAAATACATCTTTGGTCTCTTAGAGCTAAATACCAAATGGTGAAATTCATTATGCATATCATTTTTTAAAAAAATGTTCATATAGACTTTTATTTATTTTTAAAATTTATTTATTTATTTTAATTGGAGGCTAATTACTTTACAATATTGTAGTGGTTTTTGCCATACATTGACATGAATCAGCCATGGGTGTACATGTGTTCCCTATCCTGAACCCCCTTCCCACCTCCCTCCCCATCCCATCCCTCAGGGTCATCCCAGTGCACCAGCTCTGAACACCCTGTCTCATGCATCAAACCTGGACTGGTGATCTTACATATGATAATATACACATATTATAATATACATATGATATTTTACATATGATAATATTATATGATTTCATATCGTGAAATCATAATACACATGATTATATGATACATTTCACATGTGACAATATACCTGTTTCAATGCTGGCATATCATCTTAACTTGAGGCTTGCTGAGTTAATGTCAGTATACAAATCAGAAAGATGATGGTATATGGACAGCTCTAAGCAGTGGTGAGCTGGCAAATTCTCCACAAAAAAGAAGCAGCTTTGATGTGTAACTTGCCAATTTCTGTAGTGTAAATGCTCCTGTCATGGCTGACTATCACCTGAATGTTTCACAACTGACTCTCCCTCGCTGGGCCACGTCAACTCCAGCACATCCCTGGTGCTAAGCCAGCAGTCCCCGACCTTTTTGGCATCAGAGATCAGCTTTTTGGAAGACAATATTTCCACAGAGCGGGAAGTGGGGGACATTTTCAAAGATGATTCAAGCACTCTATACTAACTGTGCACTTTATTTCTATTGTTTTCATATCGGCTCCACCTCAGATCATCAGACATTAGATCCTGGTGGTGGAGACCGCTGCTGTAAGCAAGGTCTTTCCTCTGTCTTCTTTCTGAGAAACCTGTGGTCCAGTTGGGCTGGAAATGGCCAGAGGATTTTGACAGCCAGACCTTTGTATGCTAAGGCTGTCAATGCCAGGCTTGATGTTCGTCCTACTTAGCCTGAGGTTTTTCGAGGTAGCTAGAGTGACAGGATGTAATTGTATAGACAACTCTATGTACAAAGGTAAATGCAAAATGAGACTCTTCAGAGTCTTCCCCTCTGCATACTGCCCCCAACTTGTACAGTCAGTTCTAATGACTGCTCCAGGCCTTCTGCTCTCATCAAGCTCAGCCTCACGGAGACTCCTCATCAGAGCCCTTTCTGGCCTCCCAAGACTCGTTTCCTCAGGGTGGGTGACAGGAGTTGCTTTAGTGAAATTCATATTTTGAGCTGCCAGGATATCTGTTAAGCGTTATTCATATAATGTCTGAGGATCTACACACATTGCATAGAAAATTTATTTGGCACTTTACCCTCTGGGGGGCTAGTGACAATTATTTACCACACTGTACTGTTGTTTAGATCTAAAATTGCTATTTACTGTGTAAGCTTATTGAGTCTACAGAATTTCTTGTATGTTTGCTACAACACCTACCATAGTGCCTTGGGTAAAATACATGCTTAATTAACATTTGTGAAGTGAAAGTGTTAGTCACTCAGGTGTGTCTGACTCTTTGCGACCCCATGAGCCCGCCAGTCTCCTCTGTCCATGGAATTCTCCAGGCAAGAATAACTGGAGTGGGTAGCCATTCCCTTCTCCAGGGAATAAACATTTAATGAGTTCTAATTTGGAATTCTCTTCACTGCAGCAAATATTGTCATCCTAACAGAGTTTCTGTGGCCATAATCCCAATGAGTAAGTCATTTGGAAATTTCATTTACCATGAAAGATAAGTGAAATGAGATATTTTGGCAGGAAGTCCTTTGAGGGTATCCCATAATGCATTTTGTTGTTGTTGTTTTGTTATATAAAGGGCAGATTCTAAAAAAAATAGGACTCATGCCAATTCAGTGCAATAAAAAAGTCATAACTTTTGAGGTAGGCATGTTAACCATGACCCCTATAGGAGCGCCATCTTGAATAGCCTTAGTAACTATCTTCTTCTGGGTGGTTTTCTTAGCCTCTTTGCGCCTCAGTTGCCTGATCTACAAAATGAGACTAACAGCAGCCACTTGGCAGGTCTTTTGTGATGATGTAATGAGATAATTTGTGAAAAGTGCTAGGACAGAGCCTTATAGGCCGCAGACACGTTAACCGTCCCCCCCCACCCCCCACCCACTAAGTCACTTCAGTTGTGTCTGACTCTGTGCGACCCCATAGACGACAGCCCACCAGGCTCCCCCGTCCCTGGGATTCTCCAGGCAAGAACACTGAAGTGGGTTGCCATTTCCTTCTCCAATGCATGAAAATGAAAAGTGAAAGTGAAGTCCCTCAGTAGTGTCTGACTCCTAGCGACCCCACGGACTGCAGCCTACCAGGCCCCTCCATCCATGGGATTTTCCAGGCAAGAGTACTGGAGTGGGGTGCCATCACCACCCCCCCACCACCACTCCCTTATTTGGAGGAATCCACACACCAAAGATCCCATGACTCTGAATCTCTTAAATTCTCATTTTTAATGGCATATGCTTTTCTTTTTTTGCCATGAGCTTCTAAATTTTTGCAGTTTTGTAAGGCAGAATTAATGACACAAATAAAAGTCCTTTCCTACACAGTGTGACTGGCAGGTCTTAATGAGCTGGGGGTGGGGTGAGGATGGAAGCATCCTGAATGTTAGCGTTTCTGGAAATGTTTAAGGACAAAAAAGTTATTTCTTCAGGGCCTAACTTGATTAATAAGATGATAGATCTGAAATTGTATGCGGGTGGATTTCACTGTTTTCTGTCTGCTTCCTGAGGCTCCTGGGTTCCCAGGTTATTTTAATAGCACAGCAGGAATTAAGCAGTAATGATCAGTCATAAATCTCAGGTTTGGAAAGGTAGGGGCAGATCTGAAAACAGGAAATAAACATTTAGCATGTGGTTCAGCAAGCTGCCACACAATTAATGTATTTCTTGGTTCAAGTTAGCTGTGAAAGGTAAAGCAGGGAAATAGCTCCTCTTCAATTGATCAGAAGCACATTTATTAAGCACTAACTATATGTCAGGCTCCAGAAGGATGGAAAAAAGGGTATAAAAAAGAAAAAAGGGGAAGAGGATAGAAAAAAAGGGATTTAAAAAGATCTGATTTTCATACCCAAGAACTAGAGTAGATTGAAAGGCTGTACATGTTTGTAATTTAGTTGACCACCCTTGTTATATTTGAAAATAGGCTTCCAACTCAGGGTTTCCACACTTGGAACATTAAGTAATGGGTGAACTCCTGAGGTTTTGAAATACTGCATTTCTTTATAGCCACTTGGGAAAAGAGCCTGCCCAAGGTTGGGACCTGAGACCTGAGCTTTATGTGGCATGTAATTTTTAAGAGTGAGATATGGCTTTTTACATTTTTATAGAAAACTGCAAACCCAGTGCTTTCCCAGGGTTTGGAGTTGTAACAGACGAATGCATGGTGAGTAATTTGGGGCTTAATTTATAGTGCTATTTATTTTTTAAAACAGGCATGACTTTCCCTGTGCAGAAAACCATCAGATGCATGGTTTGGGACATGGAACTGGGAATCATATCCTTGATTTCATTCAGTAAATACTCAGGCATCTTACAGAGCACTGACTTTGAACCAGGCACTGTGCTGGGTGCTGAGGATAAATGAGAGTAACATGTAGGCACTCAGATGAGGGCTTTGGAATTACATTTGAGGCAGCAAACAGCTCTTTCCAACAGGACCTTGGGAAAAGTTAGAGAGAGGATAAGACTGACACAGACAGAGCCTTAAAGGAGGAAGATTATTGGCTGTAACGCATGAGGGTGCAGTATTCCAAGACAGGCACACGCATTGCATGGTGTATTCAGAAGGCAACAAGAACTATAGTTGGAAAAGACTAGGGCAGTTCAGTTCAGTTCAGTCGCTCAGTCATGTCTGACTCTGCAACTCCATGAATCACAGCACGCCAGGCCTCCCTGTCCATCACCAACTCCCAGAGTTCACTCAGACTCACGTCCATCGAGTTCGTGATGCCATCCAGCCATCTCATCCTCTGTCGTCCCCTTCTCCTCCTGCCTCAAATCCCTCCCAGCATCAGAGTCTTTTCCAATGAGTCAACTCTTCGCATGAGGTGGCCATAGTACTGGAGTTTCAGCCTTAGCATCATTACTTCCAAAGAAATCCCAGAGCTGATCTCCTTCAGAATGGACTGGTTGGATCTTCTTGCAGTCCAAGGGACTCTCAAGAGTCTTCTCCAACACCACAGTTCGAAAGCATCAATTCTTCGGTGCTCAGCCTTCTTCACAGTCCAACTCTCACATCCATACATGACCAAAGGAAAAACCATAGCCTTGACTAGACAGACCTTAGTTTGCAAAGTAATGTCTCTGCTTTGGAATATACTATCTAGGTTGGTCATAACCTTTCTTCCAAGTGGTAAGCGTCTTTTAATTTCATGGCTGCAGTCACCATCTGCAGTGATTTTGGAGCCCCAAAAAATAAAGTCTGTTTCCACTGTTTCCCCATTTATTTCCCATGAAGTGATTGGACCAGATGCCATGATCTTTGTTTTCTGAATGTTGAGCTTTAAGCCAACTTTTTCACTCTCCTCTTTCACTTTCATCTAGAGGCTCTTTAGTTCCTCTTCACTTTCTGCCATAAGGATGGTGTCATCTGCATATCTGAGGTTATTGATATTTCTCCTGGCGATCTTGATTCCAGCTACTGTTTCCTCCAGCCCAGCGTTTCTCATGATGTACTCTGCATAGAAGTTAAATAAGCAGGGTGACAATATATAGCCTTGACGGACTCCTTTTCCTATTTGGAACCAGTCTTTTGTTCCATGTCCAGTTCTAACTGTTGCTTCCTGACCTGCATACAGATTTCTCAAGAGGCAGGTTAGGTGGTCTGGTATTCCCATCTCTTTCAGAATTTTCCACAGTGTATTGTGATCCACACAGTCAAAGGCTTTGGCATAGTCAATTAAGCAGAAATAGATGTTTTTCTGGAACTCTCTTGCTTTTTCCATGATCCAGCGGATGTTGGCAATTTGATCTCTGGTTCCTCTGCCTTTTCTAAAACCAGCTTGAACATCAGGAAGTTCACGGTTCACGTATTGCTGAAGCCTGGCTTGGAGAATTTTGAGCATCATTTTACTAGCATGTGAGATGAGTGCAATTGTGTGGTAGTTTGAGTGTTCTTTGGCATTGCCTTTTTTTGGGATTGGAATGAAAACAGACCTTTTCCAGTCCTGTGGCCACTGCTGAGTTTTCCAAATTTGCTGGCATATTGAGTGCAGCACTTTCACAGCATCATCTTTCAGGATTTGAAATAGCTCAACTGGAATTCCATCACCTCCACTAGCTTTGTTCGTAGCGATGCTTTCTAAGGCCCACTTGACTTCACATTCCAGGATGTCTGGCTCTAGATTAGTGATCACATCATCATGATTATCTGGGTCGTGAAGATCTTTTTTGTACAGTTCTTCTGGGTATTCTTGCCACCTCTTCTTAATATCTTCTGTTTCTGTTAGGTCCATACCATTTCCGTCCTTTATCAAGCCCATCTTTGCATGAAATATTCCCTTGGTATCTCTAATTTTCTTGAAGAGATCTCTAGTCTTTCCCATTCTGTTGTTTTCCTCTATTTCTTTGCACTGATCGCTGAAGAAGGCTTTCTTATCTCTTCTTGCTAGTCTCTGGAACTCTGCATTCAGATGCTTATATCTTTCCTTTTCTCCTTTGCTTTTCGCCTCTCTTCTTTTCACAGCTATTTGTGTGGCCTCCCCAGACAGCCATTTTGCTTTTTTGCATGTCTTTTCCATGGGGATGGTCTTGATCCCTGTCTCCTGTACAATGTCACGAACCTCATTCCATAGTTCATCAGGCACTCTATCTATCAGATCTAGGCCCTGAAATCTATTTCTCACTTCCACTGTGTAATGACTAGGGCAGTGGTTCTCAAATGTATTGTGCACTTCGGTCACCTGGGTATCTTGTTACAGGAGGTCTGGGGTGACACCTGAGATCAGGCTTTTCCTAGAAGTTTCTGCCTGTTGCTCAGGATACTGACTTGAGCCCACACTTTGTGCAGGAAGGTGGTGAGTGTGGAACATAGGGGTAAGAATGGGGGTGGGATGGAGGAAGGGATGAATGGTGAGGGCAGGGACCTGTCACCGTGGGCTGATTCCTGCACCCCAGTGTGTTTCTGCTTTCCCTGCCTTCAAACTAGTTCGAGCATCTCTGCCACTCCCAGCCTCCACTTAGCTCCCAGTGCTGCCTGCAACCCTCAGCCAGCTTCCTCTCCCAGTCCCAACAGCAGTGATACTAAATATTTACTTCTCTCCTCATATCTCCGACCCACCACCTGTCATCATGGCCTCAGCAGAGTCCTGGCTTTCAATTCATAGAGGAAAGAGAGGTTATCAGATGGAATTTTTCTGAAGGTTGGCCTTTCTCCCCACCCAGAGCCCACTGCCTCTTCTGCTTTTCCTTTCCCCCTCAACTGCTGGGCAGGGATGTTCCTCCCTCTACCCAAGGCTGAGCCCTCCTCACTGGCGGAAGACATACCCTCTTCCCTGTGGCCTCCCACAGGCCCTCTGTCCATCCATCACTCCCTCTGCCGTGTATCTCCTGCCCCTTCCTTTCCAGCTTTGTTTCTTCTACTGTAAACATGCTGGGGCTCTCCTTTCTCACCTCCACCCCTACCGAGAACATGGCCTTGATCCTGAACCCCCTCTAGCTTCTGTCTGATCTCCCACCCTCCCCTCCCTGCCTGGTTTCTTCAAACAGCAAGACAGTACTTGCTGTTTCTCTTTCTCTACTCTTCATCTATTCTCTGCAAATTGCCACCATCTGGATTGGCCTTCCCTGCTCCACTGACATGGTCTGTCTGAAGTTAACCCCATCCAGGGATTTCAGTCCTGGCCCTGTTTGTTCACAGCATGTTACAGTGTTGTAACAGTGTTGCTCACTGGTGCCTTGAAGCTGCATTTCCCCGGGGGCTCTCCAGATCCCATCTCCTGGGTTCATTTTGAGTCTTTCGGCTGCATTTATTGGAGAAGGAAATGGCAACCACTCCAGTGCTCTTGCCTGGAAAGTCCCATGGACGGAGGAGCCTGATGGGCTGCAGTCCATGGGGTCTCGAAGAGTCTGACGCGACTGAGTGACTTCGCTTTCACTTTTCACTTTCATGCATTGGAGAAGGAAATGGCAACCCACTCCAGTGTTCTTGCCTGGAGAATCCCAGGGACGGGGGAGCCTGGTGGGCTGCCGTCTGTGGGATCGCACAGAGTCAGACATGACTGAAGTGACTTAGCAGCAGCAGCAGCAGCAGCTGCATTTATTGGTTCCTCTTCCTGTGCTCTGTCTTTACCAGTTAACATTTCCCAGGGTCCTGGTGGCAGCCTTATTCTCTTCTAAGCCTGAACATCCTTCACTGGCTTATCACCCACCCCTGGGATTTGAACAGCTTTTTCTATGCTGTTGACAGAAATCCAGCCCTTCAGCCCCATCTCTATATTGGTTGTATCTTTATATGTGTCTCACATTTAAAACACTAATTCTTCCTAAATAAGGTCCTACTGATCTCAAGTGGCCTCAGCCTGCAGTGGCTTGGAGTGGGACTTGGGTTCCCAGCCAGAGACTGAGGCTGGGTCAGGGCAGTGAGAGCACCAGATCCTAGCCACTAGACCACCTGGTCAGTGACAAGGCCCTGACCTTTTGGCTTTGCATGAAAGAATTTCTACAAAGACCGAAGGTAGTGAAGCAAGTAAAGTATTTATTAAGAGGAAAGTGGGCAGACTCAGGGAGAGAGAGAGTCACTGAGTCGTGCCCTTGTGGCAGTTTGAATGACTTTTATGGGGTATTTCTTCTGTGTTTCCTTTGGCCAATCATTTTGTTTTGCCTGTTTCTCAGTCCGTACTTGAAATATCTCAGGATTCTCCCATGTGTGTGCATGCATCTCTTAGCAAAGGTAAATTTTGCCTAAATGGCTTATGGTTAGGGCACATCCCTTAACATTAGCTCCCCTTTGGCCTCCAAGGAGGAGGCTACATGTGTGGTTGGAGAGATCGCCTGCCTTCAGGTAAAGAAATATGTGGTCTGAGCAGGGCCCAGCCTCCTCCCTTAATTGCCCTCCTAGTCTCATCTTGGAGTTTTGATCCATAGAGAATGAATCTCTAATCACTTTGCCCTGGATAGTGGGGCATTTACCTCCTGCTTCACTACTCTGTAGCACAGGGAACTATCTATATTCAGTATTTTGTATCAACAGTAACCTCTAATAAAAAATAATGTGTAATATATATGTACAACACATATGTAATATAAACTGAATCGCTTTACTGTACACCAGAAACTAACACAACATTGTAAATCAACTATACTGCAATAAAAAAGGAAAAAAAAAGGATAAATTGCAGTTATTAAACAGTTATCTAAATCTGTACTCATAGACCTGATACATTTTTAAAAAAGGATTCTTTCTCTTCTCTCCTAAAACTGCTTTTCCTGCAGCTTCACTCTAGGTAAATCATACCTCTCCACTCCCCTTTTCTCAACCCCAGACTTGAGAGTCACACCTGTCTCGTCTCCTTGCCTCCTGTGTCATCAGCGATAGTCTTGTCCTCTGCCCTCTTTAGCTGCTACCTTAGTATATGAAATACCTTCCTTCCACTACCCAGATCACTGCCTTTGCCTCCACCTGACTACTCTGCACACACCTGAGACCTTCAACCCCTACTGCATATCCAAATCCCTTGGAGACCTTTGAACAATTCTGATGCCTAGACACCCCCTAAACCAATTACATTAGAAGGTTAGGCAGTGGGACCCAGGTCAAGAGACATGGCTTTCATCTCTCTTCCCTCAAATCTATCCTCCACACAGCCATTAAAATATGTCCTTTCAAATTCAAATTGGATTATGTTTGGTCCTCTGTTCACAAATCCTTCAATGATGTTCCATTGCCTTTGGAAAAATTCTTTGGTGTGCTCTGCAAGTGTTTTGGGGCATATTATAAGGAGACCTTTCATGATTGCATGCATGCATGCTAAGTCACTTCAGTCATGTATAACTCTTTATGGCTGTATGGACTCTAGCCCACCAGTCTCCTCTGTCCATGGGATTCTCCAGGCAAGAATACTGGAGTGGGTTGCCGTGCCCTCCTCCAGGGGATCATCCTGATCTAGGGACCGAACCTGAGTCTCTTATGTCTCCTGCATTGGCAGGCAGATTCTTTACCTCTAGTGCCATCTGGGAAGCCCCTTCCATGATTGGCCCTGCCTAATTCTCCAGACCCATCTTGTGTGGGTCCATAAAAGGCCCTTTACCATTCTGATCCATCTCCCCAGGCATCTCCGAGGTGCTCTGCATGTACACAGATGTGGTCCTCTGTCCAGAATGCGAGCTGTCTCCACTTTATCCCACCCCTACCCCACCTGGCCAACTGCCCTCTCTGTGCTTTGATAACCCTATTCAGATGTCATCACTTACACAGAGCCTTCTGGGATCCCCTGCCCAGGCTAGGAAAAATGTTCCTTTCTGAACCTCCTAACACCTGGCTTCCTCCGTACCACCACCTTTCTCTGTCCCCACCAAGGGAGCCCCTTGATGGCAGGGACAATGTCCCATTTATATGGCACCAAAACCCAGCACATGGTAGGCACTCAGTGTGTGGAAAATGAATTTATTCATCCATCTTTAACTTCCTAACAAGCTTATGCAGTAAAACAGAAAAACAGAATTGAAAGCACATTGCATTGTTCAGGCAAAAGACTTAAATCCAAAGTTTGTGTACTTTGGACATTTCTCATCATTACACAGAAACATGAACATAACACAAGTGAAAAGTCTCCCTGATGAAGAAGCAGCGTCATTCCATAAAGTCCTGGCAGAGTGTGTGCGGCCCCCAGAATGTGGTCCTGTCCTCTGATCCTGCCGCTATTGAATGAATCCTGCTACACAAAGTGCCCACGATCTCTCTGAATCCAGAGGTGAGGTTAAGATGAAGCTCATTTTTAAAAGGTGAGTTTAGCCCATAGGATTGTAAACACAGACACAAAGAAGCTTCGCTAGCTCAGAACATGGAGTTTGAAAACAGGCCAAATGTTGAGAGTGGGTGACTATAAGTGGATTCTTCATTTCACTAAAGATCTATCTGCCACGGCAGCAGTTCCCAACCTTTTTGGCGTCAGAAACCGGTTTCACAGAAGTCAATTTTTCCACTGACCGGGCGCAGAGGAGGAGGGATGGTTTGGGGATAATTCAAACGTATTACATTTATTGTGCACTTTATCTCTATTATTATTACATTGTGATGTACAGTGAAATAATTATACAATTCACCATAATGCAGACTCTGATAGGAGGCTGAGCAGTAATGTGAGTGATGGGGAGGGGCTGAAAATACAGATGAAGCTTCAATTGCTGGCCTGGGCACTCACCTCCTGCTGCGTGGCCTGGCTCCTAACAAGCTACCCACCAGTAGCAGTCCATGGACTGGGTGCTATGAGGACCCCTGTGCTATGGTATTCTTACAAATAGATGCTTCCCTTAGCACTGAAAATTAGCATCCAGCTTACAAAAGTTCAGGCCTGCAAAACTGCTCAGATGCACATGTCTCATAAAAAAGATCTGGCCAGACCCTGCACCCTCCTGCTGTGAACAAAGGTGTGAGAATCACCAGGAGTGCTCAAAAAGCAAGCAAGGTCCCAGGCTCATCAGAGAAAAGTCAGAGCCTGGACCCTCTTCCGACTCTGATCTGTGCCAGGATACAGTGATGGTGACCACCGTCTAGCTGTGATCAACCACCACCCTCCAGTTGTGCTTCCCAACTCTTCTGCTTGGTAGAATCCTATCTGTGGGACTTTCAAAAATCCTGACACTCAGGTCTTACCCCAGGCCAGGTAGATGAGTGTCTCTGGGTGGGGGACTTTGACACTGGTAACTTCAAAAGCTCCCAGGGGCTTCTAAACATAGCCTGGGGGGTTGAGGATCACACCCCTGGCTTGATTGGATTGGATTATTTAGTTGCTAAGTCCTGTCTCTTTGTGACTCCACTGGCTGTAGCCCACCAGGCTCCTCTGTCTATGAGATTTCCCATGCAAGAATACTGAAGGGGGTTGCCATTTCCTTCTCCAGGGGATCTTCCCAACCCAGGGACTGAATCCACATCTCCTGCATTGCACATGGACTATTATTTAACTCTGAGCCACCAGAGAAGCTGCCCCTAGCTTACTGGTTCTCAAACGTGGCTGTACATTGAAATCACCTGGGGGGCTTCAACAAGTACCCTGGGCCTGGCTTCTACCTCCAGAGATCCTGCTGTAATTGGTATGGGATGCAGCCTGGTGTCCACATCAGGATTTATAAAAGCTCCCTAGCAATTCTGACATCAAGTGTCGGATCCGTGACTGCAGCTCATCTTCCTGCAGTCCCCAAAACCCTTTTTACTTTGACAGAAAAACCCATGAGAAGTTGGGAAACTCGACCTGTCATGAAGCTTTTTATCCTCCCAGCTGACCCAAAGTGACTGGAGCAGGAATCCCCACCACCACCACCGCCCCCCCTCACCCCGGATGAAAGTGATCTCTCTGTGCTGGAGAGAAAGGAGCACATTTAAAAAGTTTACAAATTAAACTTCTAGACAATGAGGGCCCAGCCACCTTTGCCACCAAATAAATGTCCCCAAGTTCCCCAGCTGCCTGAGTGACCCTCAACTGGCCCTAAAGGTGGCCATCCCTTACTTGGAAACATGCAAAGTGGCATTATACATAATAAATGGATACAACTAATGGGCTCAATTACTGTAAATTTCTGGGTCATCGATAATGGCATTTCCCTCCCTTCTTGCACTCTGTGTTCAAATGTTTTTCCTCTCTATGCTACACTATTAACAGATGTCAAAACTGAATTAGTGTCTGTCATGGTTAGGTCAGCTACAGATACCTTCCTCCACCTCATCGCCTTTCTGTGGCTTATGTCAAGTTGGTAGCTATCAACATCATTTTGAAAAAAGGCATCTTGCATTGTCCAAAAAAGGTGCAGGTGGTACCACTCCCCATCCAGTCTTACAAATTTAATGCTTCAGGAGGTAAATTCTCCAACAACTACATCATTCACTGATGGGGATTCTCATATGAAACTTTTTTTTTTAATGAAAATACTCAGATCAAGTTTTCTTGGATCTTGAACATAGGATAGGGGTTCTCAAGTTTGGCTACACATTGGAATTGTTTGAGGAGCTTTAAAAACTACTGATGCCTATGATTGTTCCTTCACTTCAGTTCAGTCACTCAGTGATATCTGACTCTTAGCGACCACATAGACTGCGGCATGCCAGGCTTCCCTGCCCATCACCAACTCCTGGACCTTGCTCAAACTTATGTCCATCAAATCAGTGATGCCATCAAACTGTCTCATCCTCTATTGTCCCCTCCTCCTCCCGCCTTCAATCTTTCCCAGCATCAGGGTCTTTTCAAATGAGTCAGTTCTTTGCATCAGATAGCTGAAGTTTTGGAGCTTCAGCTTCAGCATCAGTACTTCCAATGAATATTCAGGACTGATTTCTTTTAGGATGGACTGGTTGGATCTCCTTGCAGTCCAAGGGACTCTGAAGAGTCTTCTCCAACACCACAATTCAATCGTATCAGTTCTTCAGCACTCAGCTTTTTTGTAGTCCAACTCTCACACCCACACATAACTACTGGAAAAACCATAACTTTGACCAAACAGACCTTTGAAAGCAAAGTAATGTCTCTGCTTTTTAATATGCTGTCTAGGTTGGTCAGCTTAGCAGCAGCACCAGGTTGGTCATAGCTTTTCTTCCAAGGGGCAAAAGCCTTTTAATTTTGTGGCTCTAGTCACCATCTGCAGTGATTTTGAAGCCCAAGAAAATAAAGTCTCTCACTGTTTCCATTGTTTCCCCATCTATTTGTCATGAAGTGATGGGACCAGATGCCATGATCTTAGTTTTTTGAATATTAGTTTTAAACAAGCTTTTTCAGTCTCTTCTTTCACTTTCATCAAGAAGCTCTTTAGTTCCTCTACACTTTCTGCCATATGGGTGGTGTCATCTGCCTATCTGAGGTTATTGATATTTCTCCCGACAATCTTGATCCCAGCTTGTCCCTCATCTAGCCTGCATGTCACATGATGTACCCTGCATATAAGTTAAATAAGCAAGGTGACAATATACAGCCTTGATGTACTCCTTTCCCAATTTGGAACCAGTCCATTTTTCCATATTTGGTTTCCTTAGAGATTCTGATTTCATGGTCTGAGTACTGGTGGGGGCAATGAGATATTTTAGAATCTTCCCAGATTCCAGTGTTCAGACAGAGTTGCTACCACTGATATTTGTCAATAAGACATATTGAGAGAAGAAAGGTCAAAGGATACCCATAGAGAAACATTGGAGAAGGCAATGGCACTCCACTCCAGTACTCTTGCCTGGAAATTCCCATGGACAGAGGAGCCTCGTGGGCTGCAGTCCATGGGGTTGCTAAGAGTCAGACTCGTCTGAGTGACTTCACTTTCGTTTTTCACTTTCATGCATTGGAGAAGGAAATGGCAACCCACTCCAGTGTTCTTGCCTGGAGAATCCCAAGGGCGGGGGAGCCTGGTGGGCTGTCGTCTGTGGGGTCGCACAGAGTCGGACACGACTGAAGTGACTTAGCAGCAGCAGCACCAGCATAGAGAAACACCTCCCAAGTCACAGTCTTCTTAAGGACTCTCCTTGTGAATCAACAGAGGCATTTGTCCCATTTAGAGTCTTCATGAGCACATTCAGTTGGATGAGTTTCCTAGGAGACCAGAGGTAAAGTTAGACCATAGAAAAATCTCCAAACCAGGAGTGTTTCTTTCAGTGATCTTTTATTTGTCATTAAGAGAAAGCTGTATCCGAAAGTTCTCACTACCATCCCCCATAGCTCATCATCTTTTTTGCAGTGCTGTTAACGTACCATGGATAGAGGGAAAAAAACTCAGTACTATGCTGAGGCTGAGCCTGAGGAGTGGGTGATACACAGGATTACCATGTGGTGTGAGATCCTAAAGGAGCTTAGGATAAATGTTGGGTCCCCATATACTCTGCTACCCTCCCAGGTAGACACTCCCTGATCATGTATGGTTTTTTTCCACCATCAGCATTCCCTCAAATCCCCTTTCCTTTCTGTGAACATCTTCCTGTTCTGTGTTTTGTATCTTCTGAGTCTTGCCAAAGGGACTGACTGCAGCCCACTCAGCATCCATCTCCATCTTCTTTGCTGCTGGCAGAACCCAGAATTTCCTCAGGCCTCTGGCCCAGCAGCAGGTGGTAATGTGTGATTAGTTCAAACAGTGATTATCTACCCTGGCTGCTCATTAAAATCTCCTGAGGAATTCTTCAAACAATGCTGACACTTGGGTTACACTCCCAGACATTCTGATTTAATTGGTCTGGAGTGGGTCTTAAAAACTCCCATATGATTAAAATGTGCATCCAAGATTGAGGTTTGTTGTTCTAAGGATCCTCTGGAGATCTAATATAATCATAGTATTTCAGTTCTTGCTAGTGGTTTATTTACATTCAGGCAAACTGTCCATTTTGGCCAATGAAACATGAGAACTCAGGGATGGGGGTGGGAGAGATTTAGAAAAAGGTCTCCTCTTCCTTTAAGAAGGGCAGTTCTCCTTTCTCCTTACTAGTGTTTGGAGTTGCTGGGTGAGGATATAGATGCCTGGAGCCATACAACTGTCTAACTGAGTATCCACGCCCTGAGCATGTTGTTATTTTTCAGTTGCCAAGTCGTGTCCAACTCTTTGTGACCCAGTGGACTGCAGCACACCGGGCTTCCCTGTCCTTCACCATCTCCTGGAGTTTGCTCAAACTCAAGTCCATTGAGTCGGTGGTGCCATCCAATCGTCTCATACTCTGTCATCCTCTTCTCCTCCTGCCTTCAGTCTTTCCCAGCATCGGGGTCTTTTCCAGTGAGTTGTCTGTTCAAGTCAGGTGGCCAAAATATCTCTTTGATAATTACAAAGTACAATGTTACAAGGAATCTAGGTCTTTAAAATTTTTTTATTGATTTTGGCTGTGCTGAGTCTTTGCTGCTGCCTGAGCTTTTCTCTAGTTGCAGTGAAAGTGGGGGTGGGGGCTACTGTCTAGTTGCAGCGTGTGAGCTTCTCACCGCAGGGGCTTCTCATGTTGCAGAGCTCGGGCTCTAGGGCGTGCGGGCTTCAGCAGTTGCGGTGTGTAGGCTTAGTTGCGCCTCAGCATGTGGGATCTTCTGGACCAGGGATCGAACCTGTGTCTCCTGCATTGGCAGGTGGAGTCTTTACCACTAAATCGCAAGGTCTTAACAATGTCATGGAGCTGCTAAATCTGTCAATAGAGAAGGCCCTGTTGTCTAGGCTTCTTGCTTTGCAAGGCTGCATGTTCCACCCAGCCTTCTAGCAGGCCTAGGCCAGAAGCAGACCATGATCCCAGACCCAAGTTGTCCAGAGAGGCCTTTGAGACGATGACTTGCCTGAGACGCACAGCACCTCTGTGAGTGTGAAGCACTGCCAGCTCTGATGAAGCCACCCACCCAGCTCTGAGGAACCTCAAAATGACCTTGCTGGACAGGCTTCCTGGAGAAGGCATGTCTATTGTTGAGTACTTAGTGTGGTGGATGCTGACCATGGAAGTCTGGCTGGAGTCAGGCTAATTCAGGCTTGAGTCCTCATTACTGACTGTGTGATTGGCGTCAGTCACACTGTGTGCCTTGGTTTTACCATCTGTGCAATGGGATTAGCATCCACCTGGAAAAGTTGTTGCTGTGATTCTTTTAATGGATTTAGCACAGCATCTTGCATATTGTAAGTTTTTGGTCTTTGTAAGTGACAGTTTTGACTATTTCTTGATAGATTCCCTCTCTTTATGATGCAGTGAGCAAGAGGTGAAGTAATTAAAGAGTGAGAAGACAGACGATTGGTTTCTGTAGTGGAGAAAGACTGGAGTTTTTCCTGTAGTTTTCTCCTCCTGGAATCTATCAAAATAATTTGAGTGATTTGCCAAGTCAGCACCAGTGCCAGGGCCGGTGTAAGTGAGCCCAGGTTCCAGCTCAGCCAACTGCTGACTTGAGAGGTGCACTGCTGCCTACTTGCTGCTGGTATGCCAAGGCCATGGCCGAGCCATGGTGTCACACTTTCCCAGAGGCTGGACCCTACTGGGGACGGTAACTCTGGTGGGAGAGGGGCCTGTGGGCATGGCCTGTCAGGGACAGGGCCCTCCGGCTTTGGGGGCTGAGCCTCGAAATCCAGTGTGGCCTCAGTTCAGAGTGCTGAGCACCCTGGAGCCAGTCCTCCTCTGGTACTAGTTCTCCATACCTAGACAGAGCCTTGGGCTTCAGAGCAGGACTGGGCATGTGGGTATCAGACTGTTGTCTCCAGTTGGTTCTAAGGGGCTTCACTGAGACTCCCTGGGAGCCTGCCTGCCCTGTCTCCATGCACCCCCCTCCCCCCAGCATTTTCTTCCTTCTCCTGGAAGGGAGGAGTTCCATCTACATGCCCTACTCCCTTCTCCTAGCTTCTCCATGACTCAGTGAGGCTCTTGAACATTCTCTTCTCCAGCATCATCCAGGCTCTGACAGCCCTACTCCATATGTCCCTTCTGTCTTCTGTCCCTGTTGGGGTTCTGTCTTCTCCCAGAAGCCTGCTTCTGGCACATCCATGAGCACCTCACATCCATGAGTTTGCTTCTCAAACTCTAAAAATGTTGCCCCACCCCCACTGCCCACTGGCATCCCTGGGACCTAATCCTGTAAATTTATGCTTCATCTCTGCTCCTCTGTAGTTTCTCCACCTTCACATCCTCCCCTTCCCCAACAGTGCTGTCTGCTTGTTTGTTTTCATCATTTCCTTTTAAAAAATATTTATTTATTTGGCTGTGCAGCACGCAGGATCTTTGTTGCAGCACGTGGGATCTAGTTCCTGGACCGGGGTAGAACCCAGGCCCCCTGCATTGGGAGCATCGAGTCCTAGCCACAGAACCACCAGGGAACTCCCTGTTTTCATCATTCTTTTTGTGTGTGTGTGTGTGTGTGTCTGCATTTTTTAAATTGGAATATAATTGCTTTACAATATTGTGTTGGTTTCTACTGTACAACATCGTGAATCAGCCACGTATATATATATATCCCCTCCCGTAGCACTGAAATATACACTCTACCATGTGCAAAACAGCCAGCTGAAAGCTGTGGCTGCACCACACAGGAAACTCAGCCTGGTGCCCTGAGATGACCCAGACGGGTGGGATGGGGTAATTCCTGGTTCTTAAACCGAATGAACACCTGATTGCCTGCCGTGCAGCCTGGAACAGCTCTAGGCTTCATGACCACTGTCTTACCCAAAGGGAGGTTCTTTATTTCATTCTTACCTTCCCTCTAATGTCTCTACTTATGGTCCATTATTATGTTTCTTCTTTTTTAAATTAATTAAGTTGAAGGAGAGCTGAATTACAATGTTGTGTTAGCTTCCAGTGTACAGAACAGTGATTCAGTCATACATATATATTTCTATATTCTTTCTAAGAGTCTTTCCCTTTATAGGTTATTATGAAATACTGAATATAGTTCCTTGTGCTGTATAGTAGGTCCTTGTTGGTTATCTGTTTTACATAGTAGTGAGCAGTGCTAGTCCTAAACTCCCAATTTATTCCCCAGCACCCCACCCATCAGCTTTGGTAACCATAGGTTTGTTTTCTATGACTATTGGGTCTATTTCTGTTTCATAAATAAGTTTGTATTTTTTTTCATTTTAGTTCTAATATTTTTTCATCCTGCCTTTGTGGGGATTTTGTAGTATCACTTTATCAACTATCCTTTCTTCTCACAATTTTGAGGTTATTTCTCACTAATTCTTTTCTCACTAATGTTCAGGTTTCTTCTATGTTAAAGAAAAACGAAAGAAAAGACTTCCTCCCTCCCCTAGTGTTCCTTTGCTGATCTAACTGGGCATCTTTGCTCCTCCATGCACAGAGTCATCCAGACTCATGTCTCCTCTTCACACGCCTCCTCTTCTCCCTCCATAGTAGTATGGCTTTGCCTTTCCATAACTCTGAAATAGCCCTCCCCAAGGGCTCAGTGACCTTGAGTGTAAAGCCAGAATCTTCTTTCTGCCTATTTCAGGCAGTAATCTATTCAGGGCTCCTGCTGTAGAAGGGAGAGCGAAAACAAGTAACAAGTTCACTTGTTTGCTTGCTCCCCAAGGTTCCTTATATGGTTCCTTATATGGGGTGAGGATAAGGGTGGGTAGAGGGGTCGGGCCAGAGGAGTGGCTTAGGTGGTCTCCCCACCTCTTTGGTGGGATTGTGTTCAGGGGACATGCAACGTACCCAGCTTTTGCTCTCAACATCTTGCTTTTTCTCCTGGCTCCTTAGAAGTGGCAGTTGGGTTTTTTTGGTCTTTTTGTCTCTTGTTGTCCATAATTTGCCCCAACTGGGGATGCATTCTTACACAGTTATTTTTAGTCCCTTATAGTTTCTTTTTTTGGGGGGCTCAGTTAGACATTTGTCCAGGTGCAGGCATTGTAGCAAAGGGTCCCAGGTCCCAGCCTATCTCTTAGCAGACCTTTTACTCAGTGGATACTGTGTGCTTTGTGAGTGACAGCTCCAAAATGTTTGCTGAATAAATTTTGCCCACATAGTCTTAAGTAGGTACTTTAAATTCCCACTATCCCACCTGCCCCATTCCATTCTCTACATTCCCCTTTATTTTCTCAGTTAGAAATTATTAAAGTCTGTCTTCCTAGTGTCCAAACCTGAGCTAACTTCTGAATTGACATCTTGCACAGACAATTGGAATCTACCCTATGACTGAGTAGAAGAGGTCCCTTTGGAGTACCTGTTATTCGAGTCACATCTTGGTATTTAAATTCAGGATGGCTTGCCATCACTCTGTCATGAAAACTTGTTACATTCTGGTTGTGGTCAGGTTAAAAAGATTTAAAAAAAAAAAAAAAAAAAAAAAAACTCTATAACCCAAGTGCTTTCTGCAGTTTGTGAGAGGAGAAAATCAGGAGTTAAAAAAAAAATCCATCTTACATTCCTAGAATAAAGATCTTTGGGAAGAAAAACTGTACTGTACAGAAAGAGAAGCAGATAGACTGAATGGGTAATTAAAGTCAGCCAGTTGGGCACCTTTAATTGAAGTTTCATTACCCTTGTCCTTGGATGTAAATGACTATAAATGCGGCTAGGACCTGAGGAATGGGCTCTCAATCCACGGATACTAGGGGTTGCGGGGCATCTACAGGAGCATGGCTGGGGTTGGAGTGTAGGCAGCACCTTAGCAGTGGCAGAGGCCTGGTTTTCAATCAACTTTCAGTCTCTTTTTGAAAAGATGAAACTAACCCTATAAAGAGCAGAGCATTTGATGCAAGTCAGTATAATTAAGTGCTAAATCATGGCACAGATGCTAAATGCCAGCAGAGCCCACATGGGAAGATCTATGAGTCTTGGAACAGCCTGCAAACTCCTAGGGAGGATGAAGGATTGGAGCCAAGTCTTGAGGGCTGGGAAGTTCCTATGGCTCAGGGCTGGACAAGTTGAGGGATGGTGGGCAGGTATGTTAGAATCATAAACACTAAATCCTCCCCCAGCTTCTCCCCAGCCAGAACTCAGTCTACAGATCCTTGGGAGGAGCTCATGTGTGTTTCTGACCTCAGCTTTCCTGGCTACCCTGGTGTAACTTCCTCTCCTCCCCTGCCTTCCACAGTGCCCAGTATGAGCTACTCTGGTGACCTCAGATCTTTCAACCCAGATGGACTCATATGAGTGGACCTTTCTGCTCTTTCCTCCAGTTGTCTCCAAGCCATGCCAGCCACCTATTTCAGCAGTTCTTTCTTTGTACCCCCTGGGGATGAGAAGTCCCTTTTCTGTGGGACTCTAAGACAGGTCCCCAGGGGGGCTGGATGTATGAAGGAGAATCAACACCAGCTTCTGGATTTGCTCTTCCCTCTGATTCCCAGCCTGACTCTCCAGATCAAACTGGGACACTACAGTGGCCTCATAGGTTTGTTGTTTTTCCCTGAGAACTCTTATTAGTCACATCTCTTTGGGTTGGAAAAGAGAGAGAGGCTCATTCTGAGCCAGATTTGAAATAGAAGTTCATGTATGGCTGATCTAAAGATCCCTGGTGTCTATAGGAGGCTGCTTTCTACCAGACACAGTTCTCTCAGGCTGTTTGCTCAAGTGGTATCAAGGATGGCCACCACTAGCATCAAGCTTTGACTCTGCCAGCTAGCCATCCTGCCTAAATAGTCTTTTCCCCATAGTCTTGGGGATGAAACCATAGAAATGATTGTTTGTATTTCTTGGGTCATCTATCCAGCCCGGAATCATTTGGGTTAAAGAAATGAGATCTCATCATTGACCAGGACATGCCCAGTGGAGATGGACTCTGGTCAAGGGGTTTCCATAAATGGAAGATGTGGGTTCTATCACCAGAAGAAAGACTGTTGCTCAGCCCCAAACTGGCATCCACTGTGGAAGTGAAACGGTGGCCCTTTCTCCCACCAGTCCAAGAGATGGCTGTTAGCCCCAGTCATTGGTCCTCTACTTCCCACATGTAAGGATATAGCTCCACCTCTTACATTTCCTCTTCAGAGAAGCTCAGAGGTTGGTTTAAGGGTTCTGATAAGAGGTACACTCTAGTTGAGGCACAGAGACAGATTATTTGGGGAAATTTGGAAAATGAAGTTATTTTCCCAGATTTGGAGCAGCTTCATAAGCCTCCCGGAGAAGGCAATGGCAATCCACTCCAGTACTCTTGCCTGGAAAACCCCGTGGATGGAGGAGCCTGGTAGGCTGCAGTCCATGGGGTTGCGAATAGTCAGACATGACTGAGCAACTTCACTTTCACATTTCTGTGTCATGTATTGGAGAAGAAAATGGCAACCCACTCCAGTGTTCTTGCCTGGAGAATCCCAGGGACGGGGGATCCTGGTGGGCTGCCATCTATGGGGTTGCACAGAGTTGGACACGACTGAAGAGACTTAGCACAGCAGCAAGAGCCTCCGTCCCCTCCTGTTTCCTCTGTCCCCAACTCTGGTCAGCAGTGGCTGACCATGGAGGCTTCTGTGATCAATACTGGTTTCTCATTTTGCTGAGTGATACCTTGGATTCCCAAATAAAAAAAGCAATCAAGAAGGTTTCAGGGTGATGTAGAGAGAGAGGGAAGGGGAGAGGGCCAGGCATTTCCAAGCAGAACGTTTACACAAGGAGAGTGCCAAGCTCCTAGCAAGGTTGGCAGACAGGGCCTCCGGCAGGCAGAATGACAAGAAGGTAATCAGAACCACTTGCCACTTTCCATTGAAGTGGACATGGGAGCCAAAATGGAAGCAGAGCCTGGATGTTAAATTGTTCTTGGCTCTTCCTTTGAATTTCAAGATCCATCCCCCTGGGTTCCTCTCCTCTGATGGATTGACTGACAGACTCAATGGGCAAGGAGAGGATTCCATATCCCAGAATCTGAGCTGTGTTAGGGGATACACTGAAGCGAATTGAATGCGAATGTCAGCTGCCACTGATAGAGGGAACAGGGGAAGAAAAGAACTAACTTTAATGAGGAAATTTTCAGGAGCCGAGAGACAAACCAAAGGGTAAGTGAAGCCTCTTGAATTTCAATCCAGCATCTTTGGAGCCCCAGCAAAAGCCAGTGAAACAGACCAGGTTTTCATTATTTTTCAAAGTACAGTGCTTTTCTGTAATCAAGAAATTCAAAACTAGAGAACTATAAAATTTTAATTGGCAAAATATAGGTATTTTACATGCTGATATTTTATCATGAAAGATGTATGCCAATGCCATTTTTCAAAGTCATCATAAATGGCTATCTCATATTCCAAGATAAGGATATGCCATCTTGCTTTCAACATTTCTCTAAGTGGTTTCAAATGTCTTCCTACAAGGTCCTAGCCCAGGTTGTTACAGCAGTGGAGAGCTCTGTTTATTCATTCTTGCCATCATCGAATATTATTTTTTTCTTAGAAAATGATATTTTATTTGATTTTTAAATTGATTTATTTTACTTAACAATATTGTATTGGTTTTGCCATACATTAACTTGAATCCGCCGTGAGTGTACATGTGTTCCCCATCTTGAACCCCGCTCCCACCTCCCTTCCCATCACATCCTTCTGGGTCATCCCAGTGCACCAGCCCTGAGCACCCTGTATCATGCATCAAACCTGGACTGGCGATTCGTTTCACATATGATATTTTACATGTTTCAATGCCATTCTCCTATATCATCCCACCCTCACCCTCTCCCACAGACTCCAAAAGACTTTTCAATACATCTGTGTCTCTTTTGCTGTCTCGCATACAGCGTTATCGTTACCTTCTTTCTAAATTCCACATATAAGCGTTAGTATACTGTCTTGGTGTTTTTCTTTCTGGCTTACTTCACTCTGTATAATAGGCTCCAGTCTCATCTACCTCATTAGAACTGATTCAAATGTATTCTTTTGAATGGCTGAGTAATACTCCATTGTGTATATGTACCACAGCTTTCTTATCCATTCATCTGCTGATGGACATCTAGATTGCTTCCATGTTCTGGCTATTATAAACAGTGCTGTGATGAACATTGGGGTACACATGTCTCTTTCGATTCTGGTTTCCTCGGTGTGTATGCCTAGCAGTGGGATTGCTGGGTCATAAGGCAGTTCTATTTCCAGTTTTTTAAGGAATCTCCACACTGTTCTCCATAGTGGCTGTACTAGTTTGCATTCCCACCCACAGTGTAAGAGGGTTCCCTTTTCTCCACACCCTCTCCAGCATTTTTTGCCTGTAGACTTTTGGATCACAGCCATTCTGACTGGTGTGAAATGGTACCTCACTGTGGTTTTGATTTGCATTTCTCTGATAATGAGTGATGTTGAGCATCTTTTCATGTGTTTGTTAAACATCTGTATGTCTTCTTTGGAGAAATGTCTGTTTAGTTCTTTGGCCCACTTTTGATTGGGTCATTTATTTTTCTGGAATTGAGCTACAGGAGTTGCTTGTATATTTTTGAGATTAGTTGTTTGTCAGTTACTTCATTTGCTATTATTTTCTCCCATTCTGAAGGCTGTCTTTTCACCTTGCTTATAGTTTCCTTTGTTGTGCAGGAGCTTTTAATTTTAATTAGGTCCCATTTGTTTATTTTTGCTTTTATTTCCAATATTCTGGGAGGCAGGTCATAGAGGATCCTGCTGTGATTTATGTCGGAGAGTGTTTTGCCTATGTTTTCCTCTAGGAGTTTTATAGTTTCTGGTCTTACATTTAGATCTTTAATCCATTTGAGTTTATTTTTGTGTATGGTGTTAGAAAGTGTTCTAGTTTCATTCTTTTACAAGTGGTTGACCAGTTTTCCCAGCACCACTTGTTAAAGAGATTGTCTTTAATCCATTGTATACTCTTACCTCCTATGTCAAAGATAAGGTGTCCATAGATGTGTGGATTTATCTCTGGGCTTTCTGTTTTGTTCCATGGATCTATATTTCTGTCTTTGTGCCAGTACCATACTGTCTTGATGACTGTGGCTTTGTAGTAGAGACTGAAGTCAGGCAGGTTGATTCCTCCAGTTCCATTCTTCTTTCTCAAGATTGCTTTGGCTATTCGAGGTTTTTTGTATTTCCATACAAATTGTAAAATTATTTGTTCTAGTTTGTGAAAAATACCCTTGGTAGCTTGATAGGGATTATATTGAATCTATAGATTGCTTTGGGTAGTATACTCATTTTCACTATATTGATTCTTCCAAACCTTGAACATGGTATATTTCTCCATCTATTTGTGTCCTCTTTGATTTCTTTCACCAGTGTTTTATAGTTTTCTATATATACGTCTTTTGTTTCTTTAGGTAGATATATTCCTACGTATTTTATTCTTTTCATTGCAATGGTGAATGGAATTGTTTCCTTAATTTCTCTTTCTGTTTTCTCATTGTTACTGTATAGGAATGCAAGAGATTTCTGTGTGTTGATTTTATATCCTATAACTTTACTATATTCATTGATTAGCTCTAGTAATTTTCTGGTGGAGTCTTCAGGGTTTTCTATGTAGAAGATCATGTCATCTGCAAACAGTGAGAGTTTCACTTCTTCTTTTCCAATCTGGACTCCTTTTATTTATTTTTCTGCTCTGATTGCTGTGGCCAAAAATTCCAAAACTATGTTAAATAGTAGTGGTGAGAGTGGGCACCCTGGTCTTGTTCCTGACTTTAGGGGAAATGCTTCCAGTTTTTCACCATTGAGGATAATGTTTGCTGAGGGTTTGTCATATATAGCTTTTATTATGTTGAGGTATGTTCCTTCTATTCCTGCTTTCTGGAGGGTTTTTTTTTTTTTAATCATAAATGGATGTTGAATTTTGTCAAAGGCTTTCTCTGCATCTATTGAGATAATCATATGGCTTTTATTTTTCAATTTGTTAACGTGGTGTATTATGTTGATTGATTTGCAGATTGAAGAATCCTTGCATCCCTGGGATAAAGCCCACTTAGTCATGAGGTATGATCTTTTTAATGTGTTGTTGGATTTTGAATGCTAGAATTTTGTTAAGGATTTTTGCATCTATGTTCATCAGTGATATTAGCCTATAGTTTTCTTTTTTTTTTTTTTTTGTAGCATCATTGTCAGGTTTTGGTATTAGGGTGATGATGGCCTCATAGAATGAGTTTGGAAGTTTACATTCCTCTGCAATTTTCTGGAAGAGTTTGAGTAGGATAGGTGTTAGCTCTTCTCTAAATTTTTGGTAGAATTCAGCTGTGAAGCCATCTGGTCCTGGGCTTTTGTTTGCTGGAAGATTTCTGATTACAGTTTCAATTTCCATGCTTGTGATGGGTCTGTTAAGATTTCCTATTTCTTCCTGGTTCAGTTTTGGAAAGTTGTACTTTTCTAAGAATTTGTCCATTTCTTCCAAGTTGTCCATTTTATTTGCATATAGTTGCTGATAATAGTCTCTTATGATCCTTTGTATTTCTGTGTTGTCTGTTGTGATCTCTCCATTTTACTTTCTAATTTTGTTGATTTGATTTTTCTCCCTTTGTTTCTTGATGAGTCTGGCTAATGGTTTGTCAATTTTATTTATCTTCTCAAAGAACCAGCTTTTGGTTTTGTTGATTTTTGCTATGGTCTCTTTTGTTTCTTTTGCATTTATTTCTGCCCTAATTTTTAAGATTTCTTTCCTTCTACTAACCCTGGGGTTCATAATTTCTTCCTTTTCAAGTTGCTTTAGGTGTAGAGTTAGGTTATTTATTTGACTTTTTTCTTGTTTCTTGAGGTAAGCCTATATTGCTATGAACCTTCCCCTTAGTATTGCTTTTTTAATGTCCCATAGGTTTGAGGTTGTTCTGTTTTCATTTTCATTCATTTCTATGCATATTTTGATTTCTTTTTTGATGTCTTCTGTGATTTGTTGGTTATTCAGCAGCGTGTTTTTCAGCCTCCATATGTTGGGATTTTTAATGTATTTTACCAATCTGTTGCCAACTGGATAGCCAAAATGGCCTCTCTTTCATTTACATATCTTTGGTTACTAATCAGGATAAATATTGTTTTGCATTTTTGTTAGTCATTTGTGTTTCAACTTCTGAAAATCAGCTTTATGCTCTTTGTTGTACTTAATGGTTAACAGGATATTTATAAAGATTTTACATATATTTATATATGATGAATATTACAGTATCCTTTTTTAGATTTGTTGCTAACCTTTTATTCTTTTAAAACCTTTGTTTTAAAGATGTAACTTTGTATTTTCTGTTTAATAATTGATTTATTTTTTGGAGAGTAGTATGTTCCTGTGGTTCAAGACTTGACAATACTCAAGGGCATTCAGTGGAGTGTCTCCTCTCCAGATGCATCCTCCTGTCACATCCTGAAATCACTTATTGTTACCAACACCTAGACTTTTCTCTATACACATTTATACATTTCTATATTCTTTTTATACAAATGATAATCTGTATTCTTTGCCCAAACTTTTTTATTTTCCTTCTTAGATTTTGGAGTTCATTTTCTATCAGTACATAAAGAGATTCCTTATTTTTATGACAACCCAGTGTTTCATTGAATGATTTATTGAGATAGCTTTTAAAAAATTTTTCATACAATTTTTAAAGGTTATACTCCATTTACAGTTTTTGTAAAATATTGGCTATACTCCTTGTGTTGTACAATACATGTTTGTAGCCTGTCTTACGGAGAAGGCAATGGCACCCCACTCCAGTACTCTTGCCTGGAAAATCCCGTGGATGGAGGAGCCTGGAAGGCTGCAGTCCATGGGTTCGTTGAGGGTCAGACATGACTAAGCGACTTCACTTTCACTTTTCACTTTCATCCATTGGAGAAGGGAATGGCAACCCACTTCAATGTTCTTGCCTGGAGAATCCCAGGGACGGGGGAGCCTGGTGGGCTGCCATCTCTGGGGTCGCACAGAGTTGGACACGACTGAAGCAACTTAGCAGCAGCAGCAGCAGCAGCAGCAGCAGCAGCCTGTCTTAATACCCAATAGTTTATACCTTCCACCCCCTACCCTTATATTGCCCCCAACTGGTAACCTCTATCTCCTCCTCTTTTGTTATATTCATTAGTTTGTTGTATTTTTTTTAGATTTACTTTGGAAAATATTGCCATCAATTTTTGGCCAACCAAAGTCTTAAAGGATTTTACAGCCAGATCCATCAACCTTTTCATTTATAATTTTATCCATTTTTTAAGGTTTAAAATTTCTGTTGTACTCAGCAATCATTTAAACATTCATCTGTGTTTTCGTCCTATGTGGTTTAAAATTAGACTTTTTACTTTAACATAAATATAGATTCACATGCAATTATAGAAGAGAGTACAGAGAGGTCTCTCATACACTGTACCCAGTTTTTCTCAGTGGTAGCACCTTGCCAAACTATGATAAAATGTCACAACTAGGATACTGATATGGGTAATTAAGACAGCAATTGTATCACCTTAAGAATTTCTCATGTTATTCTAATAGAGCCACAGCTACTTCATCTCATGCTCCCTATATTTAATACCTGACAGCTATTACTCTGTTCTCCATCCTGTAGTGTTATCATTTTGAGTGTTATATAAATGGAATGATACCATAAGTGATCTTTTGAGATTAGATTTTTTTCACTCAGCATGCCTCTCTGGAGATTCATCCTAGTTACTATGTGTATTAATGTTATGCTTCCTTTTATTTCTGAATATATTGCATTGTACGGCTGTACCACAGTTTTCCGCACCCATCAGAAGACATTTGATTTCTTTCCAGTTTGGGCTATAATGAATGAAGCTGCTAGAAACATTTATTTACACGTTTTTGTGTAAACATATGCTTTCCTTTTTCTGAGATAAGTGCCCAAGAGTATCACTGCTATGTTGTATTGGAGTTGCATGTTTAGTTTTTAGAAAGCTGTCAAGCTGCTTCCCAGAATGAATGTATCATTTGTACACCCCAACCAGCAGCACATAATTATCCAGCTTCCTATGTCTTCACTAGCATTTGTCATCGTCATAGTTTTTAGGCCTTCCGACAGATATGTAGTGATATTTCATTATGATTTTAATTTGCATTTCTGTGAAGGTTAATGATATTAAGCTTCTTTCATGTGCTTGTTTGCCTTGTGTATATCCTCTTCAAGTCCTTTGCCCATTTTCTAATTGGATTGTTTAGTTTTTTTAATATTGAGTTCCAAGAGTAAACTCTTAGAACTAAAGTTGACTCTTTAACCATCTAAATAGATGATTAGTCCTTTGTTGGATTTCTGGTTTGAAAATATTTTCTCTCAGTCTGTGGATTGTCTTTTCATTCTCATAACAGTATCTTTCAAAGAGCAAAAGTTTTTACTTTTGATGAAGTGTCATTTATCAGTTTTTCTTTTTGTGGATTGTGATTTTGGTGCCAAAACTAAGCCCCGTCCTAGCTCTTACAGATTTTTTTTTCTCCTAAAAGTTTTACAGTTTTACATTTAAACCTCTGATCCATTTTGAGTTAATTATATAAGATGTGAGGTATAGGCCAGAATGTTTTCTTTTTTGTTTGCCTACGATGTCCAATTGCTTCAGCACTATTTGTCAAAAAGATTATCTTTCTCTGTTGAGTTGTTCTTGCACCTTTGCCAAAAATCAGTTGAGTATATTTGGATGAGTCTATTTCTGTTTCTTCTAATCTATCCCATTGATCTGTGTGACTGTACTTCTGCCAATGCCACACAGGCTTAATTATTGTAACTATTTGAGTCTTGAGATCAGACAAATCCTCCCACATTCTTGTTTTTCAAAATTGTTTTTGGATATTCTATAGTTGCTTTGCCTCTCCATAAAAATATTCTAATTATTTCGTTTATATTTTGAAGAGATTTTGAGAAGAATTGCATTGACTGTTTGTCATTTTGAGGAGAATTGGTATCCTTACAACTGGAATCTTCCAATTCATAAGCACAGTGTGTCTCTCCATTTATTTAGCTCTTTGATTTCTTAGTTGTGTAGTTTACTTCTTGATTGCATAGTTTTCAGCATACAAGTCTTATACGTGTTTTGTTAAATTTACATCAAAGTATTCAGTGTCTTAAGTGATTGGGAGTGGTATTGTTTTTTACATTTCAGTTTCCATATGTTCATTATTAGTATGCAGAAATGTAACTGATTTGTGTGTGTACATGTATGTGTTTTGCACTTGCATCCTGTGACCTAGTTCTAGATCATTTTTTTAGATTTCTTGAAATTTTTTACACAAGCAATCATGTCATTTGCCAATAGGAGCAGTTTTATATTTTCATTTCCAATCTGTATGCCTTTTACTTCCTTGCCTTGCATTCTTGTGGTCAGAGCTCCCAGCACTATGTGAAGTAAGAATGGTGAGAACAGACATTCTTGTCTTGTTTCCCGTTGCAGAAGGAAGGCATTCAGTCTTTCACCATCAATGATAACTATAGAGCTTTTTGGTTTTTTTTTGTTGTTGTTTTCTTTAAATATTTTCTTCATTAAGTTGGAGTAACTCTGCTCTATTTCAATTTATCTAACTTAAAAAAAATCATGAACGGGTATTGGATTTTGTCAAATGCCTTTTCTGCATCAAAGGATATGATTCTGTGATTTTCCATCTTTAACCTGTGGAGACGCTGGATCATACTAATTGATTTCAAATATTCAATCAGCCATGCATCCCTGAAATAAAACTTAGTGGTCACGGTGTATAATTTAAGTACATTGCTGAATTCTATTTGCTAATATTTTGTTTAAAATATGTCTGTATTTACATGAGTAATATTGGACTTTAGGTTTTGTTTCTTTTGTGCTGGTTTTGTCTGATTTTGATATCAGGGTGATAATATCACAAAAGGAATTGGGAGCTGTTCCATCCTCTTTTCTTTGGAAAAGATTTTGTATAATTGTTAATTCCTTAAACATTTACTGAAATTCTCGAGTGAAATCGTGTTGGCATGTAGATTTCCTTTCTGGAAAGTTTTTAAAATTACAAATTTAATCTCCTTGAAAGTTATCAGACTACTAAATAATCTGTTGCACCGTGGATGAGTTGTGGTAATTTGTGTTTCCTGTTTCATCTAAATCGTTAAATATATTGTGTGGAGTTGCTGGCAGTATTCTCTTAATTTCCATTTGATGCCTGCAAAGTCTGTAATAATATCCGCATTTTCATTCCTAATGTTGGTAATTTGTGTTTTCCAATTTTTCTTTTGCTTGTCTTGCTAGACGTTTTTCAATTTTATTGATATTTTCACAGAGCCGGCAATGCTTCTCTTTATTCCTTTCTTCTTTCTGCTTGCTTTGCGTTTATCTTGTTCTTTTTTTTTTTTTTTTTAAGTTCTTGAGGTAGAAGCTTATTAATAGGTTAGATGAGATTTTGCCTCTTTTCTAATGCATGCTTTTAACGGTGTATATTTTCTTCTCAGCATTGCTTTAGCTGTGTCCCACCAATTTTGATGTGTTGTATTTTCAGTTCAGTCAATGTATTTTTTTAATTCCTCTGAAGACTTCCTCTTTGCCTGTGAATTATTTAGAAGTGTGTTGTTTAGTTTCCAATATGTGGAGAATTTTCTTTTATCTTTCTGTTATTGATTTCTAGTTTGATTTCATTGTGGTTAGAGAAACTCTGTATAATTTGTTATTTTAAATTTGTTGAGGATTTTTTTGGGGGGGGCCCAGGTTATGGGTTATTTTTGTTATATTTGGTAGGAACTTGAAAAGAAAGTATATTCAGCTGTCATTAGGTGGAGTGTTCTATATATTTGGACTAGATCCTGTTGTTTGATGGTGGTGTTGAGTTATTCATTTTCTTGATAATTTTCTCAATAGTTCTATTAATTATTGAGATACAGGTATTGAAGATTCATCTATAATTCTGGATTTGTATGTATCTCCTTTTAGTTTTATCAGCTTTTGCTTCACATATTTTACTGTTAGCTGCCGGTCTTTGGAGAAGGCAATGGTACCCCACTCCAGTACTCTTGCCTGGAAAATCCCATGGACAGAGGAGCCTGGTAGGTTGCAGTCCATGGGGTCGCTAAGAGTTGGGCACAACTGACTGACTTCACTTTCACGCATTGGAGAAGGAGATGGCAACCCACTCCACTGTTCTTGCCTGGAGAATCCCAGAGACGGGGGAGCCTGGTGGGCCGACGTCTATGGGGTCTCACAGAGTTGGACACGACTGAAGCGACTTAGCAGCAGCAGCTGGTCTTGGTATTAGGAAGGAGTTTGCTAGACTTCTTGTTGTTCACTCACCCAGTCATGTCCAACTTTGCTACTACATGGACTATAGCACGCCAGGCCTCCCTGTCTCTCACCATCTCTAGGAGTTTTTCCAAGTTCATGTTCATTACATCGGTGATGCTGTCCAGCCATTGCATCTTCTGATGCCCTTTTCTTCTGCCCTCAATCTTTCGCAGCATCAGGGACTTTTCCAATGAGTCATTTGTTTGCATCAGATGATCAAAATACTGGAGCTTCAGCTTTAGCATCAGTCCTTACAGTGAATATTCAGGGTTGATTGTTCTACGATTGACTGGTTTGATTTTCTTGCTATCCAAGGGACTTTCAGGAGTTTTCTCCACCTCCATAGTGCAAAGGTGTCAATTTTTTGGTGTTTTGCCTTCTTTACCTTCCAGCTCTCACAATTGTTCGTGACCACTGGGAAGACCATAGCCTTTACTATACGGACAGAGTAATGTCTCTGCTTTTGTCAGCAGAGTAATGTCTCTGCTTTTCAACATACTATCTAGGTTTGTCATCACTTTCCTGCTAAGAAGCAACTGTCTTCTGATTTCATGGCTGCAGTCACCATCTACAGTGATTTTGAAGCCCAAGAAGAGGAAATCTGTCACTACTTCCACCTTTTCCCCTTCTGTTTGCCATGAAGGCAATGGCACCCCCCTCCAGTACTCTTGCCTGGAAATCCCATGGATGGAGGAGCCTGGTGGGCTGCAGTCCATGGGTTCGCTGAGAGTTGGACAGACTCAGTGACTTCACTTTCAGTTTTCACTTTCATGCATGGGAGAAGGAAATGGCACCCCCCTCCAGTACTCTTGCCTGGAAATCCCATGGACGGCGGAGCCTGGTGGGCTGCCGTCTATGGGGTCGCACAGAGTTGGACACGACTGAAGCGACTTAGCAGTAGCAGTAGCAATGTGGCTGAATGCCATGATCTTAGCCTTTTTTAATGTTTATAATCTTAAGCTGACTCTTTCACTCTCCTCCTTCACCCTCATCAAGTGGTTCTTTAGTTCCTCTTCCTTTTCTTCTATTAGAGTGGTATCATCTGCATATCTGAGGATGTTTGATATCTCTCCTGCCTATCTTAATTCCAACTTGTAACTCATCCAGCCCAGCATTTCTTATGACGTGCTCTGCATATAGGTTAAACAGAGTGACAGCAGACAGCCCTGTTGTACTCCTTTCTCGATCTTGAACCAGTCAATTGTTCCACACAGAGTTCTAACTGTTGCTTCTTGACCCACATACAGATTTCTCAGGAGACAAGTAAGAGAGCTTTCCACAGTTTGTCATGATCTAACAGTCAAAGGGTTTAGCATAGTTGAGAATAGAGATAGATGTTTTTCTGAAATTCCCTTGCTTTCTTTATAATCCAATGAATGTTGGCATTTTGATGTCTAGTTCCTTTTCTAGACCCAGCCTGAACATCTGGAAATTCTTGGTTCACATAATGCTGAAGCCTAGCATGCACGATTTTAAGCATGACCTTACTACCATGGGAGATGAGTGCAACTGTCCAGTGATTAGCACATTCTTTAGTACTACCCTTCTTGGGGATTGGGATAAGGATTGACATTTTCTAGTCCTGTGGCCACTGATGGGTCTTCCAGATTTGCTGACATAATGAATGCAAAACCTATGGGGATATTGGTAATTCTCCTCTGCTCTTCCCCAGTAGCATTGGATGTCTTCAGACCTGGAGGACTCGTCTTTTGGTGTCATATCTTTTTGGCCTTTTATACAATTCATGAGGTTCTTATGGCAAGTATAATAGGGTGATTTGCCATTCCTTCTTCCAGTGGATCACTTTTTGTCAGAACTCTCTGCTATGACCCATCCATCTTGGGTGACCTTGCACGGCATGGCTCATAGCTTCATTGATTTACTCAAGTCCCTTCACCATGACAAGGCAGTGATCCATGAAGGGGCTATTAGACTTAGTTGGTCAAAAATTGAGTTATCATTGTATTGCAAAATCTTTTTGAAATCATCCAGAAATTATATGATTTTTCCCCTCCAATTTATCCTAAAATAAAGCCTGCTTTAGCATAAAGCACATTTATTTCTTAATTGTTCTTGGATGTTGATATTCAAAGTTCCAAGAGGGGAATGAAGTGGCTGAGTTCTCTGTGATAAGACCTAAGAGTTCTGTGATATTGGGATAATTGGCTGTAAAATACCTACAGTTTCTGCTACTAAAACATTAGCATTGTTTCTTTTAGGTAAAAATAAATTAATTAATAAATAAGCTTCTGTTGATACAGAACTTTTGGAAATTGTGAGTTTTACAAAGGACGTTAGCAAAATGATTAAAAACATGGGATTTAGTGGCAAAGTTTGGGCTTTGATCCCTTTTACCTGTGCAGCTATAGAACAGTTGTGTCAAGTATCTAGTAGTGTCATTACCTATGAAATGGGAGTGAATCCTTTCAGGATTGTTTAAAGGATCCAGTAACCCAGTGCCTTTCAGGATTGTTTAAAGGATCCAGTAACCTAGTGCCTACCCCTCACTAAATGTTTTTATTGCTTTGGTTTGTAAAAGGAACAGCACTAATGAGTTTGAAACTGGCTTTATTTCCAGTCCTAAAAAATTTCCCACTATAGGCACTGTTTCCTTTCAGTTGACATGGATTTATTCTGTTTCTTCCAAGACTTTGAGAAGGAAAGTGTGGAGCCTGGGACATAGTGAACTTCACCAGTTCATGTTTCTTTGTGGATCAGAAACATCATCTTTAGAAAGTGAAAGCATTTTCATAGAAAGTGTACTCACATGTTTCATCACACTAACTGGCCATGGTGCAGGTAATCTGCCTATTTCATTGGGTACACCCTAATCATTGAGACTTTGAACCATGTCCCATGCCAGATATTAGAACCAAATGCCATGTAGATTATCCAAATTCAGTGTTGTAATTATTGCTACTGATCAGGCATGTTGAAAATTAGGGGCAAAACTGATTTCTCCTTTAAAGTAGAATAAAGAATTTTTTTAAAACCCAACAATCATAATGGTTGGGAAAGCCTCAGAGGCAGAGCAGTTTTTAATGAAGACTCACTGAGTATCTTAGTTTTGTAGTGACTCTCTCTCTGTGGGTTTCATTTTGTTAATTCACCTTGATTTAAACAGAGACAAGGAGACAAGAGAAAGAAAAGCCAGTTGGCAGGAAACCTCTAAATCCTCTATTAGGTATTTGTTTCCATTTGACACAATACTCAGTTGGGAGTCTTCACAGTGTTATCAGGATTTTTTTTAAGGGAAGAAAGATCTTGGTTAAATTTGGCAAAACACTGAATAGGTCCAGGGGTTCCAGAAGCTTTGTGATGGCTTTTCAAGGGCTTACAAATATTTTAAAATATTACTTGGGGACAAAAACACACCCTTTGGCTGCTGACCTCATTATCTTTACTGATATCCCTTTACTTTTATCTCTATCGCTCTCTGTATCAAAGCCCAAGAACCTAAAATTAAATGTCTGAGGCAGACACTTACCCCTCAGCCCTCAGGACCTGACTCCCAGGACTCATAGCGAAAAGTGTTTTGTTTTGTTTTTTTTTTTGTAAATTGAGTATAGTTGGTTCATAATATATTAGTTTCAGATGTATAGCATTGTGATTCAGTATTTTTTGCAGATTATACTGTATTATAAGTTATTATAAGAAGGCAATGGCAACCCACTCCAGTACTCTTGCCTGGAAAATCCCATGGATGGAGGAGCCTGGAAGGCTGCAGTCCATGGGGTCGCTGAGGGTCGGACCCGCCTGAGTGACTTCACTTTCACTTTTCATTTTCATGCCTTGGAGAAGGAAATGGCAACCCACTCCAGTGTTCTTGCCTGGAGAATCCCAGGGACGGCGGAGCCTGGTGGGCTGCCATCCATCTGTGGGGTTGCACAGAGTCGGACGTGGATGAAGCGACTTAGCAGCAGCAGCAATGGCTATAATTCCCTAGGCCATACAATATATCCTTATTGACTATCTAGTTTGTGTTTGTGTCTGTTAATCCTATATCCCTCATTTGTCCTTCTCCCCTGTGGTAATCACATGGTTGTTTTCTATATCTGAATCTGTTTCTGTTTTGCATATATGTTCATTTGTGTTATCTTTCAGATTCCACATATGAGTGATATACAGTATTTTGTCTTTCTCTCTTTTCACGAAGCATAATATTCTCTAGATTCATCCACTTTGCTGCAAATGGCAGAATTTTTATTTTAATAGCTGAATGAATAGTTTTCTGTCTGGGCTTCTCTTGTGGCTCAGCTGGTAAAGAATCCACCTGCAATGCAGGAGACCTGGGTTCAGTCCCCAAGTTGGGAAGATCCCCTGGAGAAGGGAAAGGCTACCCAGTCCAGTATTCTGGCCTGGACAATTCCATGGACTGTATAGTCCATGGGGTCACAAAGAGTCAGACACAACTGAGCGACTTTCACATACACAGAATGTGTGTGAATGCCACATCTTTGTAAGTTGATGGGCACTTAAGTTGTTTCTATGTCTTGACTGTAGTAAATGGTGCTGTTATGAACACTGGGGTGCATGTATGTTTTCAAATTAGTGTTTTCATTTTTTTCCAGAGATATACCCAGGAGTGGACTTACTGGATCATTTGGTAGTCCCCTATTTTTAGGTTTTTGAGGAACCTTCATGACTGATTTCCATAGCAGCTGCACCAACTGTATTCCTACCAACAGTGTACAAGGGTTCCCTTTTCTACACATCCTTGCCAACATTTGTTATCTGTAGACTTTGTTGATGGCCATTCTGACAGGTGTGATATCTCATTGTTTGGATTAGCATTTCTGATGGTTAGCGATGTTCATCCTCTTTTCATGTGCCTATTAGCCATCTGTGTGTCTTTGGAAAAACGTCTAGTCAGGTCTTCTGCAGGGAAATGCAATTTGGATCACTAGGTAATGAGGCCCATGGGCAAAAGAAATTGATTCCCCAACAAACTGGAGGGAGGCAATCCTATTTTGAAAATAGCAAACGGCTTTCGAAGGTACCTTCTTCAGAGAAGGAGTTATCCCCATCAGGAAGCTTTTATTAAGTGACTAATGGAGTCTGGTGCTCCCAGGGCCCTCTTCCTGTGGGAACAATTCATTTTCTTTAACTACTTATCCCAATAAGAATGTGTGTGGCCTGAACTTCAACTCTACTGAGCTCTTATATGACTGTGGCATTATTTACTGTAGGTATTTCAAGACACAAAACGATTCCAACAATTAACACAGATGATGGCACAGTGGTTAGGAGACAAACTGCTGATTGGCTTCACCTGCTGGCTTTGGGCGTCCCCTGGCAATCAACTAAGCAGGTGATTAAATGACAGGTGTGCTGAGGACGGGGCCAGCCCTCTGTCCACAGGGCCAGTTATTCATTATCTGCAGGTGGTCATGCCTGAGTGAGTCAAAGTTACAGGTCATGGGCAGGGGCGGGGGGGGCGGGGGGAGGTGAGAGTGACTTCCTACAGTCACCTTTGAGAGCCTGTGCTGCTTGGAGGAGGGGGGACCTGCAACAAAGAGCCTGTGCTATAGATTGGAATAAAACCACATTCTTGCCTGAGCAGTAAATAGACTTCAGTGTTAAAGATCCTAGTAAGCGAGGGGTTTTCAAGTCACAATTCTGAGATGGAAGAAATTGCACAATATAATTCTTAAGTGATTTACAATTTGCCTTTCAGGTAGGTTTTATTTCAGTTCTGCATGAAGCTGAGTCTCAGAGCTGCTCTTGGGAGCCATGGAGTCTTTGCTGGCTCCGTTCTCCAGCTCTAGCCAGGTCTGGAGGATGACCAAGTAGACCAAGTGGCAGGACCTGGCCAGCCCAGCTTGGGGCCTCACAGAGCCAATGGAATTATCTGCAATGCTTAATGTCAAGTTAGCCAAGCATCTCGAGGCCTGGGAGCCCAGTTGGCTGGGACTCCCAGCAGGAGTGATACGGCTGGCTTGACAGTGCCTCCCTAGCAATACCCAGTTCCTGCACTCTCTCTGACCTCCTTACTTAGAGTCTTATTTTCCCAACTGTGGGTTACGATCCACTGGTGAGTTGTGAAATTGATTGAGTGGTTTACAATAAATATTGCAAAAAAGTGAAATTGGTGAGAGGGTCAGGATTCTTCACAAGTATTACAGACCGTTTCCTGAATGCCAGGTGTTTGTTTACTGGGTAACAAGATAAAATAGATCCCTTTACTGTGGGTCAAAAGTTCAAAGTTACTGGACTTTTCTTCCAGCAATGACTTGTTCCTCTAGAAGATCCCTTCAACATATACCCCTCAGAAAGAAGGGTTGCCAGTCCCCCAAATTTGGGCACATTTCATCTACCTTTAAAGGAAAAAGACTAATGAGAACACTAGTCAACCTGTCAGTTTAAGGTTAATGTCCTTCTGATGTCTTTTGAATTCAGAAGGGCTGAAGGTTTCTGAGCAAGAGAATGATGGAAACAGGGTTTGGGAACATCTCAGTTGTTACTGCTGTACAGACTGGAAGAGTTGTTACAAACCACCCCAACACTTAGTGGCTAATTAAGTTGGGCCCATTTTATTTTGCTGAGGAATTAGATGAGTTAAGAATCAGGACAGAGCACAGCAGTCATGGCTTGTCTCCATTCCTTAATGTCAACCTTGGGCAGGAAGACTTGACGGCTGAAGGTAACCTGACCTCTGGGGGTTGGAATCACCTAGAGGGTCTTCATTTAAACATCTGTTACCCAACCAGACTTGGTGAAGGAATGTACAATGTTTATTACAAGGCACCAAGCAAGGAGTCCAGGTCAGCTAGTGCTCAAAACAACAGATCTCCCAGAAGGGTTTCAGGAAATGGTTTTTTTAAAGGCAAGGTGGGGCAATGGGGCACAGGGAGTATGATCAGCTAGCGCACAATTCTGATTGATTGATGGTGAGGTAATGGGGTGGTGTCATAGGGTTTTATATCATCCAGTAGATCTGGACTACATGCTCATGATGATCAAGTAGTTAATTTCTTCCAGTTGCTGGGGGTTTTAGCATCTGTAAAAAAAAAAAAAAAAAAAAAACAGAAAATGTGCCTCAGATGCTATTTATTATCTAAGTGCTTTAGGAAGAAGTTAAAGCAGAGGATATGGGGAAGGAATCTATCCCTGGAAGGCCCTATAGGGTCCTAGTTCTGCTCGGTTACACATCAAGCGATTAATGTTCCCTGTCAGTGAAACCTCAGCTGAAGCTGTTAACCAGAGCACTGCACGGCAAACAGACTGTCAGAAAGCATTTAGCTAATTATTAGACAAAACAATGAAGAACATCACTGCTGAAGGCCTCCCCTTGTGCAAGCCACTGAATAGTCCCTACAAACAGGAAGATTCTGAAGCAAGAGATGGTGTCAACGTTACTCCCTTCCAGAAAAGATCTATCCAGGCAGGGAACGGTGGCACTCAGGGGGAGGGGAAGGGAGCAGAAGTAAAATGATTATGTTTCAAAATGGAAGATAAAAGAGTTGGGGAACTTGGCCAGCTAATAAGAAAGGATATCTGGTTTTGAGAAACAGACAGGCTGTCATGCAAATGAGGCTTTCAGAGACAATTTGGTAGGAAATGGGATCTTATTACAAGATTACCAAACAGTGTTCACTCTCCCAGACTGGAATAATCCTCTTAATCTAGCTGCATTCATTTGGATAATCTGCAAAATCATGTTTGTGGACTTTTAACAATGGCAGAGACAATTCCTGGAGACTCTGATGTTGACAGATCTCTAAAGTCATTAACTTGAGCTGGCCAGAGTGGTGGCCACTAATAGCTAGGAATGTCTTGGGTCCTGCTGTCAGGTAGAGTGGAGGGGAAGGGGCAGAAGGCCATTTGTAGACTCCCTGAGAGGACTGGACAGAAAATACACCAGTATTTTTGCACTGTTTTGGTATCTTGACACATAGGGACCTCCTATGTAACTAAGTCAGTAATACTTCAGGGACTCTCTCAACCTTCCTGAGGTGTTACACCCCTTTCCCCAGCTACTTCTGTGCTCCTCTTGGGTCCTGGTAGAGGCATCACATTGCCTACTCTATTCCCAGTGAGGATTACTGGGCTGCCTCTCCCTTGGCCTTCCCCTAACCCCCCATTTCCTCCTTTTGATCTCAGGTGGCCTTGGCCTGCAGAGGCTTGAAGCAGGATTTTGGTTCTGTAGTCAGATGTTGAAGTCAAGCCAGCAGGGAGAGTTCTGAATCCTAGCCACTAGACCTCTAGGAACCAGTGGCCAGTGACAAGATCCTGGGCTATCGACTCTGTAGAAATGAATTCTCACAAAGGGATGGAAAGTAGTGAAACAAGTAAAGTATTTTTTAGGAGGAAAAGTGTAGAGGTGGATAGACACAGGGTGAACTCAGAATCACACCCTTGTGGAAGTTTGAATCACTTATACGGGGCATTTCCTCTGGGTTTCCTTTGGCTAATCATCTTACTTTGCCTGGTTCTGAATTTATCTCAGGGTCCTCCCCTGTGTTCACGTGTCAAGATGGATTCTAGAAAAGAGGCCTCTGGGCAGGTTGACAGCAATTACTATGAGATGATGCCACCTCCTTTTTGACCTTGGAGGAGCCTTTCTGTGCATGTATAGTCAAGATGGTCTCCTTGACTTCAAGAATGAGGAATATGTAGTCTCTTACTTGGGCAGGCTCAGCTTCTCCTTCCTGTGATTGTCTTCTCCTTGGAGTATCTGTTCATAGGAGACAAACTCCAGCTGCTCAGCCTGGAACCCATCTAACTCCTGCCTCACTTTTTCCTCCAGGAACTTTCTGGCTCTCCTATGGCCCCTGGAGAGAAGTCACCTCACTTGCAGGAGTCCCTGCGCCTTGTGAAGCAGCCCCTATGTGGCTAAGGCAGAGCTGGTGGCCAAGGCCACAGAAATCAAAGTGCAGGGATTTATTCCTTCCATGCCTTCTGGTAATTGATGTGAGCTGCACTCACACAAACTTCCTAAAGTTGCTGATTTGCATCTAAGGACCTGGCAGGCGGTGCCAGGCTGCATCCCTGGACACCACCACAAGTGCCATCCATGCTCCAGGGGGGTCCCTCTCCCCCTCCTCCTTTCCCTGTTCTCTTTCCCTTCCCCCTCCTGTGTAGAATACCAACTGATGGTCCTGGGGTAGGGTGTCAGGGGTCAGGACACACAGAACAGCGGCTGGAGCAGAATGACAGGACATACGGGGCAAGTGTGGAGCCCTTTGCCAGGGTCCACAGAGGCTTGGATTTGACAATGCATTTCAGGGCACAATCAAGCCACAATCTCTTTGTCCTCCTGGGTCCCACCAGATGGGGGCTCCAGAGTTGGACTTACTTTAGTTGCTTTTATTTTGGGGTGGAGGAGAGGGCAGAAGAGCAAAATCTGGCTCCTCAGTGGGTTGTTTTTTTCTTTTAACGACCATCTCAGAGGGACCAATTCCACTGCGAATCTTCATTAACACACCCATGAGTGCTCTCTGATTCATGGCTGCTGCCGCTGGTGGGAAACCATAACCTCCGCTGCGAAAACAGATCAGCTCCAGTAAATGCATATGTTAATATCATTGATGGAGCGTTGCATGTTCCTCTAAGAAAGACGGTAACATATCAGTGCTGTCTGTGTCAATGCTGAAAAAAAAAATAGAGTGGAAAGAACAACAAAAAACAAAGCCTTTCATTTGCATCACTTATAGTCAGTATTTAATAGATGGGAGCAGTTGGTTGGTCATTCCAGCCTTGCCACTTGGACCCCTGTGCCCTGCGTTATTCAGTGAGCTCCTTGGCAGAATCTTCTAGTGTGGAGACAGACTAGGGCATCTGAGTTTGGAAGGGCATGCTGGCTTCCTGAAGGGGTGCTCTTGGCCTGTCATTTCCTCTTTAGGACAAACTTGATGTGCCATCTACTGTCTGCCATGTTGGTGGCACTCCCGAGGATTTACCCAGGTGAGGCACCCTGTAGGGGCTCCCTGGAAGTTTTGCATGGCATCAAACAATTTAGCAACTTTAGCCCTTGCCCTCTTGGATAGAGATCAATCAGTTTGTTTCCCCAGCAAAGCTGCTGGAATTGGCCTGACAAGCATCACATTCCATATTTAACCTACAGGGTGATCACTTTCAAGCTTATTCTAGAGGAATTAATTCAGACCTCTGTTGCATGGTACACAGAATGCTGGGTCTTGGAATGAATATGGTACCAACTGAAAGTGTAGATTTGTGACCACTATATGAGATTTCTTGATTCATTTCTTCTCCCTGGCTTAAGCTGACTTGAGGCAGTATTTCTATCTTCATCAGGAAAAAGTGGTTAGTTTAGTTCTTTAGACTTTAAGTTACTGCCCATCAGGAGGACAGGAAATATCTTTGGCATGATTAACTGGTTGCAGTGGAAAATGAGACTTTAAAATTTGGGCATCTTTCATCTGATTTTCTGGTGTTTGCAGTGCTAAACAGCAATTCAGCTGAGTGAATTTAAAGATCTGATTGGCTTTGTTAAAGACTGTGAATCAGGCAGCATCTCTTTCAGCAACAGAGAGGAGCTTTGCTGAGCTGTAGAAAAGGAAAGGTTTTAAAGATAGAAAGGAGACAGAAAAAGGAAATTATTATCAAAGAATGCATTGTTTCAGGCAAGGTCACCCTAAGGGGAATGGAAGGGCCATCAGCAGATTGCCTCACTAGTGCTGACCAGGTAATTCCAGATTGACTGGTTAAAGGTTATATCCTGGAATGGGAAGTGAGACTTCAATTAGATTAGGTATTAAGTCTTAGTTTGCTGACATGGGCTTAGCACAAGTGACTCCATTTTGGCCCTGTTTCTTTTTAACAGTTACCCCTTTTGATCAGACTCTCAGCTTAACCGAGAGATGTGACCAGAATTTAAGTCATTAGCAGCACTCTCAGCTATTACTCTGTAGTTTTGCAGCTCTTACTGATCCTCTGTGTGACATTCACAGATCATGAGGTTTTTTGCCGAGTCTCTGATATTCACAGGGTCATGACTTTGGGTCTATAATTTTTTTTAAGTCAGTCTTTCTCTTCATTCCTTTACTGATGTTCCATTCTTAGGGAGGTCATTTGTTGCTGGTTAGTGGCTACGGAGACACATTTAAAGCTTTTTGAGAGAATAGAATGTACCAAGGAGACCACTATTATTATTAGCAGGATAATTTCCAGTATCTGCACTTTGGAGCCATGGTCCCCAAGACCCAAGTTAAAATCAAGTAAGTCAAACAAAGACCCCACAGAAGGGGTCACTTTTTAAGCCAAGGGGCTTGTTCACTGATCATATGCAGCTGTTTCAACTTCCCTAGAAGTGTTATCCAAGGTACAATAAGTAGTGTTGGTCACAGCACAAATTCCTCCTTGCTCAGTGAAAAGGTCTGTCATATTATCAAGAATAGCTTGGGCCAGAGAGTTGACGGATTTTCATAGGGAGTTACTGCCTTTTAGCAGATTCCACAACACTTTCAAGAGTTAAGGGGAGACTCTTGGTCATAGCCATGTGTACATTAACTCCTACCTGGGGCTGTGGGAACTTGTTAGAAGCAGCAAATCAGAATCGTGAATGCTTCCTAGTAGTTCATTTGAATCTGCAACTTAGGACTGGAAAGGTGATAGCCATAGAGGCCAGTTAAATCTTAAAGGTCTGTAGGCCACACAGGCAGTTTTATTCTGATTACCCAGCCTCCTTTGTGTCCCTTTTTTTGTGTGTGTAGAGCTTAGATGCAAAGTTCCCCAGGTTTGGGATTATTAACCAGAGATGGGACCAATCAGAGTTTTTGGGTGGAAGTTTGAAAGGTGACCTCCCGCCTTTTCCTTAGCAATAAACTAAAAAAAAATTATAAACCCAAATTTATAAAACTAAAAAAATAATTATAGACCGAATTTCCTGGGAGATAGGAATAATGGTATTATCTTTTTAGGCTTACGCCAGAGTAAAGGAAAGAGAAGAGGAAAGGGTTTCATAGTTAAAGTATGAAGTCTTCATCTGATGTCTTGGGAGGGAAATAATCTACCTCAATGTCAACTACTTTCCCTCCTGGTCAGTTTGGTTTGGAGGTCTCCAGCACCTGCACAGGACCAGGTATCAGATGGAACCATCTTCAGCTGTGATGTGTGTCCCTGAAGTTTCACTGCCATCTGGGTAGTGAGGAGGACCTGAGATAGTCCCTTCCAAAGAGATTCAAGGGCAATCTTTGCACTTAGTGATTTCAAATCAAAAGAGTGGGAGAAAATTGGAAGCATGAGTTTGGAGAGTTGTAGCCAGATAATTTGGAGAAGGCAATGGCACCCCACTCCAGTACTCTTGCCTGGAAAATCCCATGGATGGAGGAGCCTGGTAGGCTGCAGTCCATGGGGTTGCTAAGAGTAGGACACGACTGAGCGACTTCACTTTCACTTTTCACTTTCATGCATTGGAGAAGGAAATGGCAACCCACTCCAGTATTCTTGCCTAGAGAATCCCAGGGATGGGGGAGCCTGGTGGGCTGCCATCTATGGGGTCGCACAGAATCAGACACGACTGAAGCTACTTAGCAGCAGCAGCAGCCAGATAATTGAGGATATTAGAAGAATTCAGGATCCAGTCTAGTTGACAGATATATGACAACACCTCAAAGGTAATTAACAGAATCAGAATCTATAAAAGTGCCAACATAATTTTTATCTCTCTAATCACCCCCATTTTTCCAAGGATAATCACTGTAAAACAAATTTGTTTGCATGAAACGACTTGATTATTTTTTAATATAAACTTATTTATTTTAATTGGAGGTTAATTACTTTACAATATGGTATTGGTTCTGCCATACATTGACTTGAATCTGCCACAGGTATACATGTGTTCCCCATCCTGAACTCCCCTCCCTCCTCCCTCCCTGTACCATCTCTCTGGGTCGTCCAAGTGCACCAGCCCCAAGCACCCTGTATCATGCATCAAACCTGGACTGGCGATTCATTTCATATATGATATTATACATATTTCAATGCCATTCTCCTAAATCATCCCACCCTCTCCATCTCCCACAGAGTCCAGAAGACTGTTCAATACATCTGTGTCTCTCTTGCTGTCTCACATACGCGTTATCGTTACCATCTTTCTAAATTCCATATATATGCGTTAGTATACTGTATTGGTGTTTTTCTTTCTGGCTTACTTCACTCTGTATAATAGGCTCCAGTTTCATCTACCTCATTAGAACTGATTCAAATGTATTCTTTTTAATGGCTGAGTAATACTCCATTGTGTGTATGTACCACAGCTTTCTTATCCATTTGTCTGCTGATGGACATCTAGGTTGTTTCCATGTCCTGGCTATTATAAACAGTGCTGTGATGAACATTGGGGTACACATGTCTCTTTCAATTCTGGTTTCCTCGGTGTGTATGCCCAGCAGTGGGATTGCTGGGTCATAAGGCAGTTCTATTTCCAGTTTTTTAAGGAATCTCCACACTGTTCTCCATAGTGGCTGTACTAGTTTGCATTCCCACCCACAGTGTAAGAGGGTTCCCTTTTCTCCACATCCTCTCCAGCATTTATTGCTTGTAGACTTTTGGATAGCAGCCATTCTGACTGGCATGAAATGGTACCTCATTGTGGTTTTGATTTGCATTTCTCTGATAATGAGTGATGTTGAGCATCTTTTCATGTGTTTGTTAGCCATCTGTATGTCTTCTTTGGAGAAATGTCTGTTTAGTTCTTTGGCCCACTTTTGATTGGGTCATTTATTTTTCTGGAATTGAGCTACAGGAGTTGCTTGTATATTTTTGAGATTAGTTGTTTGTCAGTT